>NW_016804637.1:289024-370155 GCF_001698545.2 Rhinopithecus bieti
GACCTTGTGATCCGCCCGTCTCGGCCTCCCAAAGTGCTGGGATTACAGGCTTGAGCCACCGCGCCCGGCCCTTTTCTTTCTTTTATTTATTTATTTTAATGAAACAGGCTCAGAAGTTACTTAAAAAATACTTTAAAAAATGGAGATGGAATTATAGCAATCTGAGAATGGCAAAAACATTTTTCTTAATTTAAAAAAATAGGGAGACTGGGTGCGGTGGCTTATGCCTGTAATCCCAGCACTTTGGGAGGCCGAGGTGGGCGGATCACGAGGTCAGGAGATCGAGACCATCCTGGCCAACATGGTGAAACCCTGTCTTTACTAAGTAAACTACAAAAATTAGCTGGATGGCGTGCACCTGTAATCCCAGCTATTTGGGAAGCTGAGGCAGGAAAATCACTTGAACCCGGGAAGCGGAGATTGCAGTGAACCGAGGTCACGCCATTGCACTCCAACCTGGGCAACAAGAGTGAAACTCAGTCTGAAAAAAAAAAAGAGATGAGGGTCTTGCTGTGTTGTTGTTCAGGCTGGTCTTGAACTCCTGGCCTCAAGTGATGCTCCCACCCCTATCTCTAAAAGCACGGGGATTACAGATTACAGGCTTGAGCCACCATGCCTGCCTTCAAAGACTTTTTATTTTGTTTTGTTTTTGAGACAGGGTCTTGTTCTGTCATCCAGGTTGCAGTGCAGTGGTGCAATCTCGGCTCACTGCAACCTCTCCCTCCCGGGTTCAAGCAATTCTCATGCCTCAGCCTCCTGAGTAGTTGGGATTACAGGGGGACAGCCCTCACACCTGGCTCATTTTTGTATTTTTAGTAGAGATGGGGTTTTGCCCATGTTGCCCAGACTGGTCTTGAACTCCTGGCCTCAAGTGATCCACCCACCTCAGCCTCCCAAAGCGCTGGGACTATAGGCATGAGCCACTGTGCCCAGCCACTCAAAGACTTTTTATTCACTCTCTGTGGGTCCAATGTCAGCTTCTGGGGTCTGGGCTGTGGCCACTGAGGAAAGAGATCCTGGCCTGGGGACTTCCAGTCTGAGTATCAGAAGAGAGGAGGCTCGGGAGGTTTTGGGGGGAATAGAGGAGGTGGGGATAGAGCTTTTCCTTCAGAGCTACCAGTTTCAGAGTAGAAGAGCTGGAACTCTGCTTTGGGTCCCTCAATCTGGGTTCAAGGAAAGAGGGGAGGCAGGCTTTTGATCCAGTGCTGTCCCCACCCCCACCCCTGTGCTGTTGAGGATACAGAAAGGCCCTCCCTAGGGCCCGTCTGGCCTCCCAGGCATGGCTCACCTTCTCTTCTGCTGTCCCTGCCAGCTTTACCTGCTGTTCCTGAGCCTCATGCTGGCCACTGTCAACGCCCGCTGGCTGGAGCCCCGCACCACAGCTGCCATGTGGGCCCTGCAAACTGTGGAGAAGGAGCGAGGCCTGGGTGGGGAGGTACCAGGCAGCCACCAGGGTCCCGATCCCTACCGCCAGCTGCGAGAGAAGGACCCCAAATACAGTGCTCTCCGCCAGAATTTCTTCCGCTACCATGGGCTGTCCTCTCTTTGCAATCTGGGCTGCGTCCTGAGCAATGGGCTCTGTCTCGCCGGCCTTGCCCTGGAAATAAGGAGCCTCTAGCATGGGCCCTGCATGCTAATAAATGCTTCTTCAGAAATGGCTGCTGTCTTTTTTTTACCCCCACCTCCATGAGAAGCAGGGGGAGGGGGAGGCAAGGGTAGAGCCAGGGGCCTCAGTTTCCCCATTCATGAAGCATCATGATTTGGAGTGTCGGCCATTTTAGCCTGTAAGCCTCTCCTATAATGATGCCCACTTATTGAGCACCTGCTGTATACCAGACATGTTGTTAACCACTGACATATCATGTATCATTTGTTTTGTTTTGTTTTGAGATGGAGTTTCACTCTTGTTGCCCAGGCTGGAGTGCAATGGTACGATCTCAGCTCACTGCAACCTCTGCCTCTGGGTTCAAGTGATTCTCCTGCCTCAGCCTCCTGAGTAGCTGGGATTACAGGCATGTGCCACCACGCCTGGCTAATTTTTCGTATTTTTACTAGAGACTGGGTTTCTCCATGTTGGTAAGGCTGGTCTTGAACTCCCAACCTCAGGTGATCCGCCCACCTTGGCCTCTCAAAGTGCTAGGATTACAGGCATGAGCCACCGCGCCCGGCTGTTTTGTCTTTTTTTTTGAGAGTCTCACTCTGTTGCCCAGATTGGAGTGCAATGGCGCAATCTCGGCTCACTGCAACCTCCGCCTCCCAGATTCAAGCGATTATTCTGCCTCAGCTTCCAGAGTAGCTGGGATTACAGACACCTGCCACCACACCCAGCTAATTTTTGTATTTTTAGTAGAGACGGAGTTTCATTCACCATGCTGGCCAGGCTGGCTTTGAATTCACAACCTCAGGCCATCTGCCCACTTCGACCTCCCAAAGGGCTGAGATTACAGGCGTGAGCCACTGCGCCCAGCCTGTTTTGTTTTGTTTTTGACAGGGTCTGGCGCTGTCACTCAAGCTGGAGTGAAGTGGCATGATGATACCTCACTGCAGCCTCCAACTCCTGGACTCAAGCAATCCTCCCACCTCAGCCTCCAAAGTAGCTGGGACTACAGGCACATGCCACCAGGTCCAGATGGTTCTGATCCTAGAGGACAATCATATTTCCCACCCTACTGACATTGGGGATGGCCATGTGACTTGCTTTGGCCAATGAAATGTGAGCAGAGGTGGCATGTGTCCCTTCCAAGGAGAAGTGTTACAAAACAGTGCATAATTTGCTTCATTTTCCCTTCACAAAACAACCATCATGGGAACCAAACCTTAGGCCATGAAGTCTTTGGGGGTGCTTGTTACTAAGCATAACCCAGCTCTTCCTAACTAATGCACTTCATCCCCATTAATCCATGTGGCAAGCTCTTGAGGCAGCTACTTTTGTTCCCATGAGGCAGTAGGGGCTCAGAGAAGTTCAGCAAATTGAGTAAGGTGGAGTTGCTGGGACTCCAACATCAGCAAAGCCTGAGTATTTCACAAAGGGATCCAACCCACTTTAACTTTATTTAGAGATAAAGTCTCGCCCTGTCACCCAGGCTGGAGTGCAGTGGCACAATCATAACCTACTGAAGGCTCTCTCCCAGGCTCAAGCAATCCTTCTGCCTCAGCCTCCTCCGCCTCCTGGGCGGAGCCTGCGCAGAATCCAGGTGGCTGCAGGCTGCTGGTTCGCTGGCTGCAGGCCGGGGTCGCGGCCAGGGCCAGGCTGCAGCGAGTTCAAAGGCAGAACCCCTGCAGGCGGCGCCCCCTATGCGAGGTTGGTTACTCTTAGCTAAGACTACCTGTATGTGCCCCCATGGCCAGCTAATTTTTTTTCTTTTTGTGGACAGCTAATTTTCAAAATTTTTTTTGTAGAGTCGGGACCTCTATGTTGCCTAGGCTGGCCTTGAACTCCTGAGATAAAGCAATCCTCCTGCCTCAGCCTCCCAGGATTACAGGCATCAGACACCGTGCCCAACCTCATTTATTTTTTAATTATTATTATTTTTTGAGACAGAGTCTTGCTCTGTTGTTTAGGCTAGAGTGCAGTGGCACGATCTCGGCTCACCGCAACCTCCGCCTTCCGGGTTCAAGCGATTCTCCTGCCTCAGCGCCCCAAGTAACTAGAATTACAGGCATGCGCCACCATGCCCAGCTAATTTTGTATTTTTTAGTAGAGACAGGGTTTCTCCATGTTGGCCAGGCTAGTCTTGAACTCCTGACCTCGGGTGATCTGACCACCACCTCAGCCTCCCAAAGTGCTGGGATTACAGGTGTGAGCCACCGTGCCCAGCCCCTAATATTTGTATTTTTTTTTTTTTTTTTTTTTTTTTTAGTAGAGATGAGGTTTCACCATGTTGGCCAGGCTGATCTCAAACTCCTGACCTCAAGTGATCCGCCTGCCTCGGCCTCCCAAAGTGCTGGGATTACAGGCATAAGCCACCGCACCCAGCCCTCATTTATTTTTATTTATTTGAAACAGGGTCTTGCTCTGTTGCCCAGGCTGGAATGCTGTGGTGCAATCAAGGCTCACTGCAGCCTCCATCTCTCCAGCAATCCTCCCGCCTCAGCCTCCCGAGTAGCTGGGGTTCCAGACGCATGCCACCACACCTGGCTAATTTTTGTTATTTTTAGTAGAGATGAGGTCTCCTTACGATGCTCAGGCTGGTCTCAAACTCCTGGCCTCAAGTGATTCTCCTGCCTCGGCCTCCCAAACTGCTGTTATTACAGGCCACCACGCCTGGCCTAGTCTACTTTAAGGCCGGCGTTGCACTTGACAAATACTAACTCAGATCAGAATCCTCCCACAACTCTGTGAGGTTGGGTACTCTTGCTATGAGCTACTTGACAGATGTGGAAACTGAGGCTCAAAGAGGTTAAGTAACGCGTCCAAAGCCACAAGACTAGAACGTGGTGGAGCTGGGACTCGAACCAGGCCCCAGACTCCGTGCTTTTAACAGCCATGCGTATAGTAGGAGCTCTTTACACGCAGTTGGGAAAATGAGCTGTTGCTTGGCTAGGACGGGTTCTAGATGCTTGGTGCAGCTTCCAGCCCCTCCCACCCGCTTTCTGTAAGCCCCGCCCAAGACTCGGCCCGGCTCCGTCCTCCCCCATCCCCCGCTCCGGGAACGGCCCCTCCTCCGCCTCCTGGGCGGAGCCCGCGCGGGATCCGGGTGGCTGCAGGCTGCTGGCTTCGGCGGCTGCGGGGCCGGGGTCGCGGCCAGGGCCAGGCCGCAGCGAGTTCAAAGGCGGAATCCCTACGGGCGGCGCCCCTTACGCGAGGTCACCCCTGGGAAGGAGCGCAGCCTGCCCCGCCCCTCCGCATTCGAGTAGGTCTGTGGGGTACAGGGGTTTGGGAGGAGGGTAGGGGGCCTGGGGAACAAAGGCGGGGCTGCGGGGAACGCCTCTGCCCTCGCCCCCACCCAGCTGGGCACTTGGGAAGCGCTGATGGGGCGCGGGCGGGGCAGAGAGCCCAGCTGGGGACAGGCGTTGGGACCATATGGTGATGAGGGAAGCTCCTGAGTCCACCTGCATTGGCTCGGGCGCCCCGAATATAGTGAAGGGGGACAGAGGCGAGCCCTCCAGGGCCAGGCTTGAGGGAGGGTCGGCAGATGGTTAGAAAGAGGCGGGACCGACTGACACACAGGTGAGCTGAGGCTGGGGGAGGTGGGGCCCCCAGCCTTGCGGCCCTGCCCTGCGTGGGGAAAGGTTTCCTGCCTCTTCTCTTCCCCTCCTTAAACTCGTTCTCCTGGAACACGGGGTGGGGCCGGTTGGGTCCTCGTTTAAAATGGAAAAAAGCCCCAAAGGCGATTGAGAAATAGCTGTGCCAGGACTTTCTCTGCCTCTGCCCTGCCTGCATCCAGGCCTTCTGCAGCCTCTCTGTGCGGTTCCTGCAGCGGCCATAGACGGCTGGGGAAACTGAGGCCTGGGAGAGGTTATGAGGGTTGAGGGAGCATCATGGGCCGGGATGAAGCAGCATGTTGGAGTGTGGGCAGATTCAAGGAGCCTAGCTGTGCAACAGATTGCCTAGAAAGATCAGGGGTGGGCGGCAGTGGTCGTGGTGGTGGGGTTGTGTTAATTAAGTGACTGGGATGGTTTCCTTGGATATAAGGACTCTCAATCCTGCCTCCGTGGACTGGGGCTGGAGTGAGTCAGCCTTGGGCAGGAGACAGGCCCAGCCCCTTTGACAAATAGAAAATGGCAGTACCCATTTAGGGGGTAGAACTGGACTTTAAACCTGGGCCCTGTAGAAAACCCCTTCCCCTTGGAACTCAGAGAAGGGGCTGTATTTGGCATGAGTTAGGGGAGGGCAGGCGCCCCAGTGGCTGACACCTGCCAAAGTCAACACCCAACCCTTAGTCGGGGGCTCTCTCCAGCTTATCCAGCTGGCAGGTCCTCCCCTCCCCTCCCCACTCCAGCTTACACCTGGGCAACACCAGGTGGACATGCGGGGGCGAAGTCCACACCTGCGCCTTCTCCAGAATCTAGTTCTGCAGTGGCCAGAGCCCCTTACCCTCGGCCTTGCACTTGAACCCTTTGCTAGGCCTCTGGGTTTCCAGACAGGAAAGGTCTCCCCACCCTCCACCCCAATAAAGACTCAGTTACGCCACAGGGTGTGAAGATTAAACAGCAGTCACTTTTTTTGTGTCCTAGCTGTATACCAGGCACTGTCTGATGACCGTTATGTGTGTTAATACCTTCCCACTGGAAGGAACGTGACCCCCCGAGGATGGACTTTTTCTTGTCCTATTCATAGCTGGATCTCCACAGAGAACAGGGCCTGGCAGAGAGTAAGCATTTGTTGAATGAATAAAGAAACACATTTTAGGTCGGGCGCGGTGGCTCATGCCTGTAATCCTAGCACATTGGAAGGCTGAGGCAGGAGGACTGCTTGAGCAGAGGAGTTTGAAACCAGCATGGGCAACATAGTGAGACCCCATCTCTACATTTTTTTTTTTTCTTAATTAGCCTGATGTGGTGGCATGTCTGTAGTCCCAGCTACTTGGGAGGCTGAGGCAGGAGGATCGCTTGAGCCCAGGAGGTCAAGACTGCAGTGAGCTATGATCACGCCACTGCACTCCAGCCTCAGGCAACAGAGCAAGATCTTGTCTCTAAAAAAAGAGAAGAAAGAAACTCATTTTAGGCTCACAACTAACTACTCGTTCAGGAAGGGACTATGAGAAACATCCCATTTTGCAGAAGAGGACATTGAGGTCTAGAGGGGGCAAGCAATACATCCAGTATCACTTGGCCTCCAAGTGGCCGAGCTGAGATTTGAATCCAGGCCTGGTGCATCCACAGGAGCTGTTGTTGGTGTTTGATTCCCATGCAGGACGCCCGTCTCCTCTCCCTGAGGATTTCAGGTCGCCCTGTCCCGGGAGGCTAGTGCCAAGATGGCATCAGCTGGAGACCCCCCGGCAGGCCCACGGGATGCAGCAGATCAGAACTTCGACTATATGTTCAAACTACTACTGATCGGCAACAGCAGCGTGGGCAAGACTTCCTTCCTGTTCCGATATGCGGACGACTCCTTCACACCCGCCTTCGTCAGCACCGTGGGCATTGACTTCAAGGTCAAGACCGTCTACCGCCATGACAAGAGGATCAAGCTGCAGATCTGGGTAGACTGGGAGGCTAGCTGTGGGTTGGGGGTGGGGTCCCTTCAGGAAAGTTCACTGGAGGGTTTCTTTTTTTTTTTTTTGAGACGGAGAGTCTCACTCTGTTGCCCAGGCTGGAGGGCAGTGACGCGATCTCTGCTCACTGCAACCTCCATCTCCTGGGTTCGAGCAATTCTCTTGCCTTAACCTCCCGAGAAGCTGGGATTACAGGTGCCCACCACCACGCCCGGCTAATTTTCGTATTTTTAATAGAGGTGGGGTTTCACCATGTTGACCAGGCTGGTCTCAAACTCCTGACCTCAAGTGATCCACCGGCCTTGGCCTCCCAAAGTGCTGGATTACAGGCATGAGCCACGGCACCCAGCCTCATTGGACAGTTCTTCTGACTGTGGGGAGGGTTCTCAAGTGAAGGGAAATAGCCCAGAATTGGGATGTGCACTTGGGGTAGTTGTGAAGAGTACAGAGGAATTATCTACTAGGCGAATTTTTCAGGGTGAGGGGACATGCCCTGCCCTGGTTGGGGGGACTCTGAGGGAGACAGTATATATATATCTTTTTTTCTCCCTGGAGACGGAGTCTTGCTTTGTCGCCCAGGCTGGAGTACAATGGCACGATCTCGGCTCACTGCAACCTCTGCCCCCTGGGTTCAAGCGATTCTCCTGCCTCAGTCTCCCGAATAGCTGGGATTACAGGTGCACGCCACCACACTCAGCTACTTTTTTATACTTTTAATAGAGACGGGGTTTCACCTTGTTGGCCAGGCTGGTCTTGAACTCCTGACCTCGTGATCCACCCGCCTTGGCCTCCCAGAGTGCTGGGATTAGAGGCGTGAGCCACCGTGCCTGGTGGGAGACAGTATTATTCCTGGGGGTCTGATTGTGGAGATGATACTAACCTAAGACACGTTTGAAGTACTTGTGACACTAAGCGTGGTGGCTCATGCCTGTAATCCCAACACTTTGGGAGGCCAAGGTGGAGGATCACTTGAACCTGGCAGTTCCAGACCAGCCTGGACAACATAGCGAGATCTCATCTTTACCAAAACTTTAAACGTTAGCCCAGCCTGGTAGCTTCAGCCTGTAGTCTCAGCTATTTAGGAGGCTGAGGCGAGAGGATTGCTTGAGCCCAGGAGTTCGAGGCTGCAGTGAACTATGATTGCACCACTGCACTCCAGCGTGGATGACAGGGCATGACCCCATCTAGAAAGAAAGAGAGAGAGAGAGAGAAGGAAAGAAAGAAAAGAAAGAGAGAGAAGGAAAGAAAGAAAAGAAACAAAGAAATAAAGAGAAAGAGAAAGATCCCAGGTGCTGGTGACCAATGGGAAAGAGTTTTGGGTACCATCTCTTAGAGGGGACCCCTGGGACCCCCATTGAACCGGCCTGGTCTGCAGAGCCACACCCAGCCCCCTCTCCCAACTTAGCCACTGGTAGCAATCATCATGGTAGCGAGAGTACCAAGGTGTCCTGTCAAGATGGTACCATCTGGCCCAGTTGGTTCTTATTTGCAGTTGTTAAGTTGGTTCTTAGAGACGAGGTCAAAGGGGCTCATAAATCTATGAGAGGCCACTGAACCCTGAGACTTGGAACCCCTCAAGGGCAAGCAAGCCCAAGTCTCTCCCTCATCAGACTGGGGGGGTCCCTTAATAATGAATCCATGCCTCCCCTGTCAGACTGGGGTTGTGAGGGCAGGGTCTGTGTATTCTCCATCAGACCGGAGGTTACACAAGCAGGTCTGTGTCTCCCCCATAAGACTGGTGCTGTGAACACAGGGCAGTGGCCCTCTCAGACAGGGTTGGACTGGGAAACAGGTAGTTCCCAGCCAACTGTCACTGCCATTTGTCCAGGACACAGCGGGCCAGGAGCGCTACCGCACCATCACCACAGCCTACTACCGGGGAGCCATGGGCTTCCTGCTCATGTATGACGTCGCCAATCAGGAATCCTTTGCCGCCGTGCAGGACTGGTGAGTGGTTGCTGACCACAGACCCCTGATCTTTGCCCTCTCCTCTTATCCCTAACCCCCCCGGCTCATGGCTCACAACTGGTAACTCTGCAGGGCCACGCAAATCAAGACGTACTCCTGGGACAACGCCCAGGTCATCCTGGTGGGAAACAAGTGTGACCTGGAGGACGAACGTGTCGTGCCTGCCGAGGATGGCCGGAGGCTCGCCGATGACCTTGGTTAGTACCTAGCCTGGGCCACAGGCCCTGGGTCTCCCAGAACCAAACCCTCATCCCCATCCTCAGATTCAGGGTCCAACCCAGTCACTGACCCTTTGAGGATCTGCCCAGGAAAATACCCATGTGTATGCCACATGTCCCGTTTAATTGCAGGGTATCCATGCACAGGAACTCCCAGCAAAACCATTTCTGGAAATTGATCCTAGAGATATCCTCACCCATGTGGGATGTGGTGTGTGGAGTGTAGCAGTAGTATTAGTAGGAGTGAAACCTACAGATCCCCGCCAAGTGTCTCACAGTTGGAGAACCAAGTGGACATAAAGTATATTCACATGGTAGAATACTATGCAGCCGTGGAAAAGGATGGGGATGTTATTTATTTATTTATTTATTTATTTTATTATTTTTTTTTACTTTTTTTGAAATGGAGTCTCGCTCTGTTGCCCAGGCTGGAGTGCAGTGGCGCAATCTCAGATCACCGCAAGCTCCGCCTCCCAGGTTTATTTTGTTGAGACTCACTCTGTCACCCAGACTGGAGTGCAGCGGTGCAATATCAGCTCACTGCAGCCTCCACCTCCCAGGTTCAAGCAATTCTCCTGCTTCAGCCTCCCAAGTAGCTGGGACTACAGGCGTATGCCACCATGCCCAGCTAATTTTTTGTATTTTTAGTAAAGACAGGGTTTCACCGTGTTAGCCAGGATGGTCTCGATCTCCTGACCTCATGATCCGCCTGCCTCAGCCTCTCAGAGTGCTGGGATTTACAAGTGTGAGCCACCATGCCCGGCCTTTTTTAAATTTTGTGTAGAGGCATGGTCTTGCTATGTTGCCCAGGCTGGCCTCGAACTCTTGGCTTCAAGTGATCCTCCCTCCTCAGCTTCCCAAAGTGCTAGGATTGCAGGCAGGAGCCACCCCCCCGCCCGGCCAAGGGGATGTTTCTTTTTTTTTTTTTTCCTGAGACAGAGTCTCTGTCTGTCGCCCAGGCTGGAGTGTAGTGGCACGATCTCAGCTCGCTGCACGCTCCACCTCCTGGGTTCACGCCATTCTCCCGCCTCAGCCTCCTGAGCAGCTGGGATTACAGGCGCCCAGTAGAGACGGGGTTTCACCGTGTTAGGCAGGATGGTCTCGATCTCCTGACCTCGTGATCCGCCCGCCTCGGCCTCCCAAAGTGCTGAGATTATAGGCATGAGCCACCGCGGCTCTTTATGGTTTGTTTTTGTTTTTCTTTGAGATGGAATCTTACTGTGTCACCCAGGCTGGAGTGCAGTGGCATGATCTTGGCTCGCTGCAACCTCTACCTCCTGCATTCAAGTGATTCTCCTGCCTCAGCCTCCTGAGTATCTGGGATTACAGGTGCGCGCACCACACCTGACTCATTTTTGTATTTTCAGTAGAGATGATGTTTCGCCATGTTGGCCAGGCTGGTCTTGAACCCCTGACAGGTGATCTACCTGCCTCAGCCTCCCGAAGTGTTGGGATTACAGGCATGAGCCACGGTGCCCGGCTGTTCTTTATGTTTTGATATGGCAAGGTCTCTGGCTAAGCAGAAAGACCAAACAGCAGAATAGTAGATAAGATTTCTTCCTTTAGTCCAGGGGTCAGCAAACCTTTTCTTAAAGGGCCAGATAGTAAATATTTTTGGCCATACCGTCTCTGTGGCAACTACTCAACTCTGCATGACAGCAGCCACAGACAATGCATAAATGAATAGGTGTGACTGTTTGCCAATAAAACTTTATTTGTGGCCGGGCGTGGTGGCTCATACCTGAAATCCCAGCACTTTGGGATGTTGAGGCGGGCAGATCACCTGAGGCCAGGAGTTCTAGACCAGCCTGGCCAACATGGCGAAACCCTGTCTCTACTAAAATACACAAAATTAGCTGGGCTTGGTGGCAGACGCCTGTAATCCCAGCTACTTGGGAGGCTGAGGCAGAAGAATCACTTGAACCTGGGAGGTGGAGGCTGCAGTGAGCCGATACTGCACCTCTGCAGTCCAGCCTGGACGATGGAGGGAGACTCTGTCTCAAAAAAAAAAAAAAAAAAGAAGAAGAAGAAGAAAGAAAGTAATTGATGCTTGCAATCAGCTTTTAACCCCAGCCTTCCCATAAGCCCCATCCAAGCCAGCACCCTATGTGCAAAATTCAGAAGGCACAGGAAGAGACTAAGGCAGTAACTCACTCCCCACCTCCAGTTCTGGTCTCCCAGCTTCTCTGGTTCTTGTATCTCTTGCCAGAAATATCCTGAGCACCCACAGGCATTGACAATACATTGGCTACTTTTTTTGTTTTACAAAGATGTTCCCTGCTGTCTGTACCCTTTTCTGCACTTTCAATTTTTCTACTAAATAATATATCCTAGAAATCTTTTTCCATCAGCCCTAGAACTGGCTCATTCTTTTGCATGGCTGTGTACTATTCCATTTCATGTTTCCTTAACCTTTTCCTCTGTTGACAGCCATGGAGATTATTTCTAGCCTTTTCCTCTGACAAATGCAGCTGCAGCAATCATCTTTACATATATTTCTTTGGACACATGTGGCAAGAAATCTGTCAGCTTGATTAATAGATGTTCTTAACACCTTTTTTTTTTTTTTTTTTGAGATGAAGCCACTGCACCTGGTTGGTTTCTATAGGCCTGGCCTACACCTTTTTTTAAAAAAATAACTTTTGCCAGGAATGGTGGCATGTGCTTGTAATCCCAGCTACTCTAGAGACTGAATTGGGAGGATTGCTTGAGGCCAAGAATTTGAGACCAGCTTGGGCAATATAGTGAGACCCTGTCTGAAAAAAGGAAGAAAATAATAACTTTTGTGATAAAATGTTCAAATACTCCCGGCACATTGGGAGGGCAAGGTGGGTACATCACTCGAGCCCAGGAATTTGAGACCAGTCTGGGAAACATGGCAAACCCCATCTCTACAAAAAAATGCAAAAATTAGCTAGGCAGGGTGGCGCACACCTGTAGTCTCAGCTACTCAGGAGGCTGAGGTGGGAGGATCGCTTGAGCCTGGGAGATGGAGGTTGCATTGAACCAAGATTGCACCACTGTATGCCAGCCTGGGCGACGGAGCAAGACCTTATCTCAAAAAAAAAAAAAAAAAAAAAAAAATTAAATAAGAAATGTTTGGCCAGGTGTGGTGGCTAATACCTGTAATCCCAGCACTTTGGGAGGCTGAGGCAGGCAGATCGCCTGAGGTCAGGAGTTTGAGAACAACCTGACCAACATGGTGAAACCTCATCTCTACTAAAAATACAAAATTACCAGTCGTGGTGGCGCACGCCTGTAATCTCAGCTACTTGGGAGGCTGAGGGAGGAGAATCACTTGAACCCAGGAGGCAGAGGTTGCGTGAGCTGAGATCACGCCATTGCACTCCAGCCTGGGTAACAAGAGTGAAACTCCATCTAAAAAAATTTCAAATACATTCACAAGTAGAAAGGAATGTAAAATAGACTTTCATAAAACATTATTCAGCTTAATTAGATCTCAACATTTATTCAATCTTGAATCATCTATTCCCCCAAAATACTTTTCCTTTTTTTCCTAGAAAATTGAGAAACCCTTGACATTGAACCCTTGTATCTGTAAACACTTCGCTATGCAACTCCAGCCATTTTGTTTTTATTGTTTTTTAATTAATAGAGACAGAGCCTCACTCTTTCACCCAGGCTGGAGTATAGTGGTGTGATCCCACCACTTTAGGAGGCTGAGGAGGGAGGATTGCTTGAGCCCAGGAGTTGGAAACCAGCTTGGGCAACATAGTGAGACCCCAACTCTACAAAATAAGTTCAAGGCTCCCTGTAGCCTCGTACTCCTGGGCTCAAGCAATTCTGCTGCCTCAGCCTTTCAAGTAACTGGGACTACTAGTGTAAGCCAGCACACTGGCTAATTTTTTATTTTTAGTTTTTGTAGAGACGAGGTCTCACTATATTGCACAGGCTGGTCTTGAACTCCCAGGCTCAAGCAATTGGTCTGCCTCAGCCTCCCAACGTGTTGGGATGACAGGCATGAGCCATGGCACCTGGTTGGTTTTTACATTTTTAAGTGGTTAAAAAAAAAATAATATGACATGGGAAATTTATATGACATTCAAATTTGTATCTATAAATGAAGTTTTTCTGAGACACAGCCATACCCTTTTCTTAAAAAATTTTTTTTACATGGAGTCTCGCTCTTATCGCCCAGGCTGGAGTGCAGTGGTGCGATTTTGGCTCACTACAACCTCCACCTCACCAGTTCAAGCGATTCTCCTACCTCAGCCTCCTGAGTAGCTGGGATTACAGGCGCACACCACCACGCCTGGCTAATTTTTGTATCTTTAGTAGAGATGGGGTTTCACCATACTGGCCAGGCTGGTCTGGAACTCCTGACCTCGGGTGATCCAGCCGCCTCGACCTCCCAACCATTTATTTTTTTAATTTATTTTTTATTTTGTTGAGACAAGGTCCCTGTCTGGTGCTCAGGCTGGAGTGCAGTGGCACGATCATAGCTCAATGAGCCTCCATCTCCTGGGCTCAAGCGATCTTCCCATCTCAGCCTCCCAAGTACCTGGGACTCCAGGTGTACTCCACCACACCTGCCTAATTAAAAAAAAAAAATCTTTTTTGACAGGCACAGTGGCTCACGCCTGTAATCCTAGCACTTTGGGAGGCCAAGGCGGGTATATCACAAGGTCAGAAGATCGAGACCACCCTGGTCAACATGGTGAAACCCCATCTGTACTAAAAATACAAAAAAATTAGCCGGGTGTGGTGGTACACACCTGTAATCTCAGCTACTCAGGAGGCTGAGGCAGGAGAATCGCTTGAACCCGGGAGGCGGAGCTTGCAGTGAGCTGAGATCGCGCCACTGTACTCCAGCCTGGGTGACAGAGCGAGACTCCCTCTCAAAAAAACAAAAAAAAAAATTTACCATTTGGCCCTTCACAGAGGAGGTTTGCTGACCTCTGAACTATCCCTTTTGCCTTTTATTCTTGCCATTGCTTTGTTGGAGAAACTGGGTCTTTGTTCTGTGGGGCAGGGTCCTGGATCCCCAGTTAGCCTGGAAGTGGTAAAATTAGTTATGTCCACCATGGGCTGAAATACTTGGAAGTGTTTCCCACACCTACTTACAGATTATATCTGGGGTCTCAGGGTAAAGGGAGATTCTCACTTTCTGTTATTATGTTTAAAATATTGGAGTACAGGCCGGGTTCGGTGGCTCACGCCTATAATCCCAGCACTTTGGGAGGCTGAGGTGGGCAGATCACTTGATGTCAGGAGTTCGAGACCAGCCTGGCCAACATGGTAAAACCCCATCTCTACCAAAAATACAAAAATTAGCTGGGTGTGGTGGCACGTGCCTATAATCCCAGCTACTTGGAAAGCTGAGGTATGAGAATCATTTGAACCTGGGAGGCAGAGGTGGCAATGAGCCGAAGTCGCACCACTGCACTCCAGCCTGGGTGATGGAGTGAGCCTGTATCACACACACACACATACACACACACACACACACACACACAAGATTGGAGTACAAAGCAGGAGACAGGATTTGATCCCAATTTTTTTTTTCTTTTCTTTTTTTTTGAGATGGAGTTTCGCCCTTGTTGCCCAGACTGGAATGCAATGGCACAATCTCAGCTCACTGCAACCTCCACCTCCCAGGTTCAAGCAATTCTCCTGCCTCAGCCTCCCGAATAGCTGGGACTATAGATGCCCACCACCACGCCCGGCTAATTTTTTGTATTTTTAGTGGAGATGGGATTTCACCATGTTAGCCAGGATGGTCTCAATCTCCTGACCTCGTGATCTGCCCGCCTCGGCCTCCCAAAATGCTGGGATTACAGGCATGAGCCACTGCGTGCGGCCAACTTTTTTTTTTTTTTTTTGAGATAGCATCTTGTTCTGTCACCCAGGCTGGAGTGCAATGGCGTAATCTCGGCTCACTGCAACCTCCACCTCCCAGGTTCAAGTGATCCTCCTGCTTCAGTCTCCTCAGTAGCTGGGATCACAGGTGTGCACCACCATAGCCCGCTAATTTTTGCATTTTAGTAGAGACGGGGTTTCATCACGTTGGCCAGCCTAGTCTCGATTGCCAGACCTCAAGTGATCTGCTCATCTTGGCCTCCCAAAATGCTGGTATTACAGGCGTGAACCACCATGCCCGGCCTTAATTTTTTTTTTTTTTTGAGACAGAGTCTCGCTCTGTCACCCAGGCTGGAGTGCAGTGGCGTGATCTCGGCTTACTGCAAACTCTGCCTCCTGGGTTTACCCCATTCTCCTGCCTCAGCCTCCCGAGTAGCTGGGACTACAGGTGCCCGCCACCTTGCCTGGCTACTTTTTTGTATTTTTTAGTAGAGACGGGGTTTCACCGTGTTAGCCAGGATGGTCTAGATCTCCTGACCTCGTGATCCGCCCGTCTCGGCCTCCCAAAGTGCTGGGATTACAGGCTTGAGCCACCGCGCCTGGCCTTAATTTTTATATTTTCTTTAGAGACTGGGTCTTGCTGTATTGCCCAGGCTGGTCTCAAACTTCTGAGCTCAGGTGATCCACCTGCCTCAGTCTCCCAAAGTACTGAGATTATAGGCTGTCTCAATACTTTTCTGTAGTTTCTAGTTTCTACAGTAAATTTCTCTTATTGAATAACATCAAAAAAAATTTTTTTTTTCCTTTTTAAACTTTTTATTTATTTTAGAGACAGGGTCTCCCTGTGATACCCAGGCTGGTCTTGAACTCCTGGGTTCAAGTAATTCTCCTGCCTTGGCCTCCTGAGTAGTTGGGACTTCAGGCGCATACCACCAAGCCTGGTTAATATCAGAAAAATAAGCCGGGCGCGGTGGTTCATGCCCATAATCCCAGCACTTTGGGAAGCTGAGGCGGGCAGATCATCTGAGGTCAGGAGTTCGATACCAGCCTGGCCAAAATGGTGAAACCCGTCTCTACTGAAAATACAAAAATTAGCCGGGCATGGTGGTGCACACCTGCAGTCCCAGCTCCCTGGGAGGCTGAAGCAGGAGAATCGCTTGAACCCGGGAGGCGGAGGTTGCCGTGAGCCGAGATCACACCATTGTACTCCAGCCTGGGCAACAAGAGCGAAACTCCATCTCAACAAAAAGAAAAATAAAGAACACAGATTGTATGAGGCAAGGCCACATGTGGATAAGGAAACACCAAGTCTGCCCAGGAAGACAGTGGGATGGCTTTGATATCTGTAGGCTCACAGTAGGAGATCGAAGTTAATGTCCTGCCACTGCTATTCATTCATTTACCCACTCATTCATTCAACCATTCAGCAGACAGTTTCTAAGCACCCTCTCCATTTCAGGCACTGGGTGCAGCCATGGGCGGAAATCCTGCCTGCCTGGAGCTGGCTTTCTAGTAGCGGAGATAGATAATACACAGATAATTACATACCTAACTCATTATGATTCCATTTTTATAGTGCAGTATGACACACAGAGAAGACAGACCCACTTAACCCTTGGCCACGTGTAATGTGGCAGGCTTTTGTCTGAATTCCTGGCTTACCTTAGTGATGTGGCAGGTGGGGCTGCCTGGAGATTCAGGGACAGCTCCTCTCAGGCAGACCCTCAGGCAGCCTTAAAAGGATGCAGGAGGCTCAGCGTGGTGGCTCACGCTGATAAACCCAGCACTTTGGGAGGCCTAGGCGGGAGGATTGCTCCAGGCCAGCAGTTCAAGACCAGCCTGCACAACATAGTGAGACCCCCACCTCTACAAAATAAAAAATTTTTAAATTAGCCGGGTGTGGTGGGGTGCACCTGTAGCCCCAGGGGGCCAAAGCGGGAGGATTGCTTGAGCCCAGAAGGTTGAGGCTGCAATGAGCCATGTTCACACCACTACGCTCTGGCCTGGGCAATAGAAAGAGACAGTTTCTCTTTAAAAAAAAAAAAAAAAAAAAAGGCAGTGAAAAATGTGACTTGATGGGTCTCCTGACCATGCCTTTCTGTGCAGCAGAGATTGGGTGGAAGGCGAGCTACAGCCACCTGTGGGTACTGCCATGGCCGCTGGGCAGCAGAACTCTTCATGTACCCTCCCACCTACACTCTTGCAGCCACTGCCTTGTGACAGAGAGATTCTTACGATGGTCCAGACCGTGGCTGTAGCCGCGGGGTTTCGTTTTGTTGTTTTTGAGACAGGGTCTTGCTCCATCACCCAGGCTGGTGTGCAGTGAAGTGATCATGGCTCACTGCAGCCTTGACCTCCTGGGCTCAAACCCTTCTCCTGCCTCAGCCTTCCGAGTAGCTGAGACTGCAGGTAAACACCACCATGCCCATCTATTTTTTATTTATTTTAAATAGAGTCTCACTCTGTCGCCCAGGCTGGAGCGCAGTGGCGTGATCTCAGCTCACTGTAACCTCTGCCTCCCAGATTCGAGCAATTCTCCTGCCTCAGCCTCCCGAGTAGCTGGGATTACAGACGCGTGCTACCACGTCCAGCTAATTTTTTGTATTTTTCATAGAGACGGGTTTTCATCATGTTGGTCAGGCTGGTCTTGAACTCCTGACCTCAAATGATCCGCCCGCCTCGGCCTCCCAAAGTGCTGGGATTACAGGCGTGAGCCACCTCACCTGGCCGCCTGTCTACTTTTTAAAAAAATTTATTGTGGAGACAGGGCCTTGCTCTGTTGCCCAGGCTGGTCTTGAACTCCTGGCCTCAAGTGATCCTCCCACCGTAGCTTCTCTTAGTGCTAGGATTACAGGCATAAGCCCCTGCGCCTGGCCTGCCACAGATTTTTATCATTGATGGGATCATTGTTCCCATTTTACAGATGAGCAAACTGAGGCTTGGAGCAGCAAAGGCACACGGCCAAGGTCCCAAAGCAGGATAAAGAGCAGAACTAGGCTTAGAAGCCAGGTTTCTGTGATGCCACAGCTGAGACTCTGCCCCTCGGGGGTCTTACAAGTGTTCCCACCTTAACATTCATCCAGGTTTCGAGTTCTTTGAAGCCAGCGCCAAGGAGAACATCAATGTGAAGCAGGTCTTCGAGCGCCTGGTGGATGTCATCTGCGAGAAGATGAACGAGTCCCTGGAACCCAGCTCTAGCTCAGGCAGCAACGGGAAAGGCCCGGCCGTGGGGGATGCTCCAGCCCCCCAGCCCAGCAGCTGCAGCTGCTAGAGATGGCCCCCAACCCCTACCCACCCCTCTCCTGCCTCGGCAGGGACTGTGATTGAGGCATGAGCCACAATGGTTATCTCCAAGCTCAGGGCACTCCCTTCCCTTCTGTCAACTGCCCCCCGACTCCTGCATGGCTCGCTCTTTCACGATGTCGCCGTGGCTGCCAGGTTGCTCAGGCAGCCCCGGTGAGAGGCTACAGACCATGGGGACTCAGCTCTGCATGGCAGACAGGGGCCCGGGGACATTGACGTGCATGAGCTTGCTGCTTTCCAGGGTGTGTTAAGGAGGGTGGCCATGGGCGACACGTCCCACTCTGTCTGATGGAGGGCATCCGTGGTGCCTTCTAGCTTAGAACCATTTTCCAGGTCTCTTCTGGGTTGGGCAGGACTGATATTTCCAAGCTGGTGGAAGATGGTTCATCTTCTTCCTCGCACAGTGTGGGTTCTTGGAGTTCATCCAGGGAAGGCGGCGCCTCTTTCTCAGGTCCTGCAGGCTGGTCTCTGAGCCTGCCCCCATGAACCTTCTGGATTCCAAGGTGGGATGGTGGTTTTTTTTTTTTTTTTTTTTTTTTTTTTTGAGACGCGAGTCTCGCTCTGTCACCCAGGCTGGAGTGCAGTGGCCGGACCTCAGCTCACTGCAAGCTCCGCCTCCTGGGTTTACGCCATTCTCCTGCCTCAGCCTCCGAAGTAGCTGGGACTACAGGCGCCCGCCACCTCGCCCGGCTAGTTTTTTGTATTTTAGTAGAGACGGGGTTTCACCATGTTAGCCAGGATGGTCTCGATCTCCTGACCTCGTGATCCACCCGTCTCGGCCTCCCAAAGTGCTGGGATTACAGGCTTGAGCCACCGCGCCCGGCCGGATGGTGGTTTTGACCCCTGCAGACCCTCTACTTACAAAAAGCAGCATTAAAGCGGCCTTTCCCCATTGTAGAAGGGACAAGGACTCAGATCCCCTCAACATCCCAGCTTCAGGGACCCCAGAAGTGCCTTCCAAACTTCCCCCAAGAGCCACATCACCCACGACCCTGCCACTGTTTTTGCTGTGTCACCGCATCTCTGATCCTGAATTGAATTCTGGAACTATGGACCACATTAGACAGGGCAGAGATTCGCCCAACCCCTAGCACTCCGACTCTGGGCTTTCGGCCAGAAGTTAATTCACCTCAGAGCCAGGAGCCTGGGCCCTCCCTCCTAGGCCCTGTTTAGCTGGTTGTGTTTTAAGCAAGTTCTTGCCCAATCATACATCCTGCTAGAAAAGGAAATGAAGCAACGTTCTCAGCCACCGCAGGCAGTTGTCGGCAACTTTCTGATGTATGCACCTGGGCTCCTCCGACTTGAGGGAGGCCCTTCCACACCCAATGCCCATTTCCAATCCTTGTCAGCGGCAGGGCCCAGGGATGTAACAATTTTTTTTTTTTTTTTGAGACAGAGTCTCACTCTGTTGCCCAGGCTGGAGTGCAGTGGCCAGATCTCAGCTCACTGCAAGCTCCGCTTCCCGAGTTTATGCCATTCTTCTGCCTCTGCCTCCCAAGTAGCTGGGACTACAGGCGCCTGCCACCTCACCTGGCTAGTTTTTTGTATTTTTTTTTTTTTAGTAGAGACGGGGTTTCACTGTGTTAGCCAGGATGGTCTCGATCTCCTGACCTCGTGATCTGCCCGTCTCGGCCTCCCAAAGTGCTGGGATTACAGGCTTGAGCCACCGCACCCGGCCAACAGTTTTTGCTAATGGAGGAGTCACTTCTTTTTTTTTCTTTTTGAGATGGTCTCGCTCTGTCACCCAGGCTGGAGTGCAGTGGTGCAATCACAGCTCACCACAGCCTCAAACTAGGGGTCACTTCTAAGGGATGCTGGGGGTTGGGCAGAAGGGGTGAGGAGGTAGGACTGAGTAACTTGCTGTCACCGCTTGTACTTTGTAGATAGCCTGAGAGCGGCAGGCCCTTATGTGAATGGCGGGGATGGGCTGTGATCAGTGCCGGGGAGTCCCTGAAGCTGGGGTCCCCACCTCTGGGGGCTTCTGCTCAGAGGTTATGTGTGCAGTTTGAAGATTTACATCTTGACCTCCAGTTAAGAGGCACTTTCTGCCCATCAGATTCCAAACTCCAGGGGCGCAGCACCTTTTCTTAGCTCCCAAACACCAACCAACACCCCTTAACAGGACCAGCACTGTTAGGATGGCTAAGCGGATGTTTTATGTTCCCACCTCCCTGACTCTGTTTCAGAGGCTGTGTCTGCTCTGCCAGCCCCTGCAGCCAAAATGACTTCCTGCAGCTTTCATGAGCTCAGACTCTTCCCTGGGGTATGTGTGAGGGGAAAAGACTGGTTCAAGTTTAGATTTATTTCTAGGGAGCCCCAGTTACTTCATACCAGAGGCTACCCTTAGAACTTTGGAGTGAGGGTATCTTTTTTGTTGTTGTTGAGACAGAGTCTTGCTCTATTGCCCAGGCTGGAGTGCCATGGCACAATCTCAGCTCACTGCAACCTCCATCTCCAGGGTTCAAGCGATTCTCCTGCCTCAGCCTCCCAAGTAGCTGGAATTACAGGCACATGCCACCATACCCGGCTAATTTTTGTATTTTTAGTAGAGAAAGGGTTTCACCATGTTGGTGAGGCTGGTCTCAAACTGATTTCAAGTGATCCATTTCCTTTGGCCTCCCAAAGCACTGGGATTACAGGCGTGAACCATCACACCCAGCCGAGGGTATCTTTATACTAGCAAATTAGATGACTGAGGTGAAATGGACAAATCCTATAAACACACAGTGAGGGTATCTGAGTATGTGGGCGGGAGTCAAAAATTTTTAGTTGGTTTAACACTAAAGTCAAACTAAAGCAGCTTCAAAAAGACTTCTTAAGATGCAATATGGCCTGCTGAGGTTTTTGTTTGTTTGTTTGTTTGGAAGATGGAGAGTTGCTCTGTCGCCCAGGCTGGAGGGTAGTGGCATGATCTCGGCTCACTGCAACTTCCACCTCCTGGATTCAAGCGATTCTCCTGTCTCAGCCTCCTGAGTAGCTGGGACTATAGGCACCTGCCACCACGCCTGGCTAAATTTTGCATTTTTGGTAGAGATAGGGTTTCACCTTGTTGGCCAGGCTGGTTTTGTTGGCCAATTGTCTCTAAACTGCTGTCAAAAAAAGGAATGGATGAGATTGTCTTGAATAGGGCGGAGCTAACTTAAAATCGCCTGCGTGACAAGAAACAGCTTTGACTGCCTCTTACTCCTGACCTGGCCTAAGCTTTCTGTTTACATAAGATTTTTCAAGAGTTCAACTTCAAGTAGCAGCCAAGAGAGCTGCTTCTGTATTCTCTCAAAGACTGGGAATAATATGGGAATATTTGTTTCTTCTCAAAATCAGGCAAATGTTACATTGAATGATTTTGGGGGTGAGGTTTAATTGGAAATGGTCCCTGGGGACTGAAAACTGATGTTTTTGCAGATTACCTCAGGGGAACGGAGGTTTTCTGAGTTTACAGACACATTAAACCAAAGGCCGTGGGAAAATCCCTCTCCAGCTCCAGGGGATTGAAGTCAGGATCACCCACTAACCAGTGCCTTCCTTCTTAACATTCACTTTTAGCAGCTTGTGTTTACATGGGCAGTGTTGATGGGAAATTGCCATGACCACAGCGGTTTGGAGTTCCGTTTTTTTTTTTTTTTTTTTCTCCTCCTTTTTGCGGGGACTGGGGGACTCCTCCCAAGATCACATTTTAGCATCTTTCTCGCCTACTTCATTTAGAAAAGCAAAGGGTGAAATGTGGTCTCAGTGTTAACACGATAATTCCGCTACTGGCTCCTCCCTGACGATTCTGAAATACACTACTGAACGAGCTCTGGCTGGTCCTTTCTATCCTGGATGTGGTTCTTCTGTGTAGCAATTCCTTGATGTCCAGTTTGGAAAGATGTACTCTTTTTCTCCACAAGAAAAAATTAAATCCGTCATGCCCAAAATGTAGTCGGTGCTTTTATTTCCATTAGTGAAGTGCATTTCTGGGAAAGGGGGGTTGATTTGCAACTAAGCAGATGTCAGTCAAGCGCCCTTCAAGACACAGCAGAAAGCTCACCGGGCCTGGGGCTGCCTCTCACTAGGCCCCACGGCCACCACCTTGACCTTGGAAAGCTCTGTTATATGGGAGGTAGGGAGGACACTTTCCCTCAGCTACTTCTGGTAAAAAGGTCAATTCTCCCCACAGCAGCAAGAGGGCCCCTGTGAACACCTGAGTCAGAGCACAGCCCTCCTCTGCTTAGAACATTCAATGGCTCCCGCCTTACTTGGAGTAAATGCCGAAGTCCTTCCTGTGGCCCCCCAGGACCCTGCATGATCTGACTCATCACTTCCCCACCCTCCTCCATCTCTCCACTTGCCTCCCCACGCTTGCTCCCCTCCAGCCACATTGGCGTATTTGCTATCTGAACATACCAGGCCCCTGCCCCAAGGCCTTTGCACAGGATGCTCCCCCTGCCTCTGCCTGGATGGCCCTTACCCCAGGTAGTCACAGTTGATATGTTTTGGCTTTGTGTCCCCACCCAAATCTCACTTTGAATTGTAATCCCCATAAACCCCACGTTTCAAGGGAGAGACCAGGTGGAGGTCATTGAGTCATGGGGTTGGTTCCCCCATGCTGTTCTCCCGATAGCAAGTGAGTTCTCGCGATATCTGATGGTTTTATAAGGGGTTCTTCCGCCTTCTCGCGGCTCTTCTCCGTCCTGCCACCTTGTGAAGAAGGTGTCTGGCTTCCGTTATAATTGTAAGTTTCCTGAGGCCTCCCCAGCCATGCTGAACTGTGAGTTAATTAAACCTCTTTCCTTTTTTTTTTTTTTTTTTTGAGACGGAGTCTCGCTCTGTCACCCAGTCTGTAGTGCAGTGGCCGGATCTCAGCTCACTGCAAGCTCCGCCTCCCGGGTTTACGCCATTCTCCTGCCTCAGCCTCCCGAGTAGCTGGGACTACAGGCGCCTGCCACCTCGCCCGGCTAGTTTTTTGTATTTTTTCGTAGAGACGGGGTTTCACTGGGTCAGCCAGGATAGTCTTGATCTCCTGACCTCGTGATCTGCCCATCTCGGTCTCCCAAAGTGCTGGGATTACAGGCTTGAGCCAAGGCGCCCGGCCCCTAACTTCCTCTTATGGGCTACTGTGCAAATCTCACTTTCTCACTGCCCCCTCCCCTGATTTAGTACTGCAACCTCCCTCCCCAGCATTTCATTTTTCTCTTTCTTTCTTTCTTTTCTTTCTTTCTTTCTCTCTCTCTCTCTCTCGCTCTCTCTCTCTCTCTCTCTCTTCCTTTCCTTCTCCCCTCCCCTCTCCTCTACTCCTTTGTCTTGCTGTATTGCCTTGACTGGAGTGCAGCGGCACAATCATGGCTCGCTGCAGCCTCGAACTCCTGGACTCAAAGGACCCTCCTACTTCAGCCTCCTGAGTTTCTGGAACTACAGGCAAGCACCACCACGTCTGGCTGATTGAGAGATGGGATCTTGCTGTGTTGCCCAGGCTGGTCTTGAACTCCTGGCTTCCAGCCATCATCCCACCTTGGCCTCCCAAAGTGCTGGGATTGGCCAGGTGCAGTGGCTCATGCCTGTCATGCCAGCACTTTGGGGTGCCAAGGCAGGCGGATCGCTTGAGGTCAGGAGTTCAGGACCAGCCTGGCCAACATGACAAAACCCCTTCTCCACTAAATATATAAAAAATAGCCAGATGTTGTGGCACGTGCCTCCTATCCCAGCTACTCAGGAAGCTGAGGCCGGAAAATAGCTTGAATGTGGGGGAATAGCTTGAATGTGGGGGACGGAGGTTGCAGTGAGCCGAGATCGTGCCATTGTGCTCCAACCTGGATGACAAGAGCAAAACTCCACCTCAAAAAAAAAAAAAAAAATCCTGGCCAGGTGTGGTGGCTCACGCCTGTAATCCCAGCACCTTGGGAGGCCGAGGCGGGTGGATCACGAGGTCAGGAGATCGAGACCATTCTGGCTAACACGATGAGACCCCCCCCATCTCCACTGAAAACACAACAAAAAAAATTAGCCGGGCGTGGTGGCGGGCGCCTGTAGTCCCAGCTACTTGTGAGACTGAGGTAGGAGAATGGCCTGAACCCAGGAGGCAGAGCTTGCAGTGAGCTGAGATCGCACCACTGTGCTCCAGCCTGGGCAACAGAGTGAGACTCCGTCTCAAAAAAAAAAAAAAATTCCTAAATGACAGGTTTGGAGAGCTTCTGAGTTGATGAACACATGGAGGTGCTGGAAGGGTGGTGCCCCCCCACCCCTAAAGGGGTGTGGAAGCGCTGCACACCATCCCCCACACATTGGCCTCTTCATCACTTCCATTTGGTTGTTCCTGAGTTGTCTCCTTTTTTTTTTTTGAGATGGAGTCTCGCTCTGTCACCCGGGCTGGAGTGTAGTGGTGTGATCTCGGCTCACTACAACCTCCGCCTCCACGTTCAAGCCATTCTTCTGCCTCAGCCTCCCGAGTAGCTGGGACTACAGGGCGTGCGCCACCATGCCTGGCTAATTTTTGCATTTTTAGTAGAGACGGGGTTTCACCATATTGTCCAGGCTGGTCTCAAACTCCTGACCTCGTGATCCACCCGCCTCAGCCTCCCAAAGTGCTGGGATTACAGGCTCAAGCCACCATGCCCAGCCTGAGTTGTCTCCTTTATAATAAACCAGGAGCAGTAAGTAAAACACGTTCCTGAGATCCGTGAGTCATTCTAGCAAATTATCAAACCTGAAAGGGAGGGGGCTTGTGAGAACCCCCCTGCATTTGTAGCCACGTTGGACTGAAGTATGGGTAACCTGGGAACTCGATACTTCATACATCTGAAATGAGGGCAGCTCAGTTTTGTGGGACTCAGCCCTTAAATCTATGGGGTCACACGCCAACTCTGGGTAATTGATGTCAGAATTGAATTGTAGGACACCCAGCGGGTGTCCACAGAGAATTAGAAAATTACTTAGTGTGGAAAACCCCACATATTTGGTGTCAGAAGTGTGGGTAAAAAAGTTTATTTCTGGCCAGGCGCAGTAGCTCAAGCCTGTATTCTCAGCACTTTGGGAGGCTGAGGTGGGAGGATCACTTGAGGTCAGGAGTTCGAGACCAGCCTGGCCAACGTGGCAAAACCCCATCTCTACTAAAAATACAAAAATTAGCCATGTGTGGTGGAAGGCACCTGTAACTCCAGCTACTCAGGAGGCTGAGGCAGAAGAATCGCTTGAAACCAGGAGGCAGAGGTTGCAGTGACCTGAGATCGTGCCACTGCGCTCCAGCCTGGGCAACAGAGCGAGACTCTGTCTCAAAAAAAAAAGGGGGGCGGTGGGGGGAATTAGATAAACCACCATTTCGCAACCTCTACTGAAAGAATTGATTCAGGATGCTATGGTCATTGAATGAACCCCTGAGTTCACTGATGCTCAGCTGTGACCATGACTATATCTTAAAAACTACTAGGATCATCCCCAGACCCACGTCACAGCCCAGTTCAATTACATTAGAAGATCAGGATCTGTGGTTCAGGCTTAGGTAGTTTGTTAAAGCTTTCAGGTGATTCTAATCTACAGCCAGTGCCAGTAACTCATGCTTTTCAGGAAATTTGGGGCCAGAGGAACAGGGTAAATAACTGAAACCACAAAGAAGCAGTGAACCCAGAACATGTGGCACTCCTCAAGCACTTCACAATTATTATTATTATTTTTTTTGAGACGGTGTATTGTTCTGTCGCCCAGGCTAGAGTGTAGTGATGCGATCTCAGCTCACTGCAAACTCCACCTCCTGGGTTCAAGCAATTCTTCTGCCTCAGCTTCCTGAGTAGCTGGGATTACCCATACCCACCACCATGCCTGGCTAAATTTTATATTTTTAGTAGATACGGGGTATCACCATGTTGGCCAGGCTGGCCTCAAACTCCTGACCTCAGGTGATCCACCGGCCTTGGCCTCCCAAAGTGCTAGAATTACCGGCGTGAGCCACCGCGCCCAGCAGCATTTCACATTCTTTCTACAACAAGTCAAAGGAAGGTGAGGTTAAAGAGTAGTAGGAGGAAGAACCCACAGCAGTGGTTCTCAAAGTGTGTTCCCTGGACCAGCAGCATCGGCATCACCTGGAACTTGTTAGGAATGCAGATTCCTGGCAGATGCCATAATAAAAACCAAAATGGTGGCCG
The DNA here is from genome assembly GCF_001698545.2 of Rhinopithecus bieti. Classification (NCBI taxonomy): domain Eukaryota; kingdom Metazoa; phylum Chordata; class Mammalia; order Primates; family Cercopithecidae; genus Rhinopithecus; species Rhinopithecus bieti. The sequence continues at coordinate 315,602 of NW_016804637.1, forward strand.
GGCGCGGTGGCTCAAGCCTGTAATCCCAGCACTTTGGGAGGCCGAGACGGGCAGATCACGAGGTCAGGAGATCGAGACCATCCTGGTTAACACGGTGAAACCCCGTCTCTACTAAAAAAATACAAAAAACTAGCCGGGCAAGGTGACGGGCGCCTGTAGTCCCAGCTACTCGGGAGGCTGAGGCAGGAGAATGGCGGGAACCCGGGAGGCAGAGCTTGCAGTGAGCTGAGATCCGGCCACTGCACTCCAGCCTGGGCGACAGTGCGAGACTCCGTCTCAAAAAAAAAAAAAACACCTGAAGGCAGGAGTTGGAGACCAGCCCGGCCAACGTGGTGAAACCCCATCTCCACTAACAGTGCAAAAATTAGCTGGGCGTGGTGGCGGGCACCTGTAATCCCAGCTACTTGGGAGGCTGAGGCAGGAGAATTGCTTGAACCCGGGAGGCGGAGGCTGCAGTGAGCCGAGATCGTGCCATTATACTCCAGCCTGGGTGACAGAGTGAAATAAAAAGCTGGGAAAAATAAAAAGCTGGGGAGCAAGTTTCTGCAGGAAAGGGGGAGGTATACTCCAGGAAAAGCTATTGCAAGGACCATCACCCCCCAAGCAGCACAGGCTCCACTTATAGCCATCTCTTGCCATAACTTTTGAACTATATTTGGAAAAATACTGTCCAGGAAAAAATTCTTTTCCCATGGTGAATAAACAAGGGCAGATTCAACTTTCTACGTGCAATGAGCATGTGGACATTAATAAGCGTACACTTCTGGAAACAGAACTCATTAAGAGCTATCTCTTTTGATCCAATGAACAATGCTCTTTCGTGGAATATAAGGATTTTGAGTTGATAGATGAGCAGTATGCAGCTGTCTTCATTGTGTTTGGAGTTAATGACACTAAGAATAAGATGGCTGTTTATAGGCCGGGCACAGTAGCTCATGCCTATAATCCCAGCACCATGGGAGGCCGAGGCAGGCGGATCACCTGAGGTCAGGAGTTCAAGACCATCCTGGCCAACATGGTGAAACCCTGTCTTTACTAAAAATACAAAAATTAGCTGGGCATGGTGGTGCATGCCTATAATCCCAGCTAGGCAAGAGGCTGAGGCAGGAGAGTCACTGGAACCTGGGAGGCAGAGGTTGAGGTGAGCCAAGATCGTGCCCTTGCACTGAAGCCTGGACAAGAGCGAAACTCCATCTCCAAAAAAAAAGGAAAAAAGAGGCCCAGTGCGGTGGCTCACGCCTGTAATCCCAGCACTTTGGGAGGCTGAGGTAGGCGGATCACAAGGTCAGGAGATTGAGACCATCCTGGCTAACACGGTGAAACCCTATCTCTACTAAAAAAGACAAAAAAATTAGCCAGGCGTGGTGGCAGGTGCTGTAGTCCCAGCTACTCGGGAAGCTGAGGCAGGAGAATGGCATGAACCCAGAAGGCGGAGCTTGCAGTGAGCCGAGATCACGCCACTGCACTCCAGCCTGGGCAACAAAGCAAGACTCCGTCTCAAAGGAAAAAAGAAAAATTAGCTGGGCATGGCGGCGCATGCCTGTAGTCCCGTGTACTCGGAAAGCTGACGTGGGAGACTCCCTTGAGCCCAGAAGTTAGAGGTTACCCTGAGCAACAATCATATCACTGCACTCCAGCATGGGTGACACAGTGAGGCCCTGTCCCGTTAAAAAAAAAGTTTTTGAGCCTATTAGGTAAACTCAACGATGGCCTAGGTATTAAGGGAGGCCAAACAAGCAATGTTAATGATCCTAGATGTGATGATGGTGTTATGGTTGTGAATGCAAATGAACATATTATTAGAGACGTGTACTGAAATACGAAGGGAAGAAATGACATTGTCTGGGGTTTGTTTTTTGGAGGGTTTTCTTGTTGTTGTTATCTTGTAGAGATGGAGTCAGGCCAGGCACAGTGGCTCATGCCTGTATTCCCAGCGCTTTGGGAGGCCGAGGCGGGCGGATCACTTGAGGTCAGGAGTTTGAGACCAGCCTGATGAAACCTCATCTCTACTGAAAATACAAAAAATCAGCCGGGTGTGGTGGCAGATGCCTGTAATCCCAACTACACGGGAGCCTGAAGCAGGAGAATTGCTTGAACCCAGAATGTGGGGAGGTTGCAATAGGCTGAGATCACACCACTGCACTCCAGCCTGAGCGACAGAACAAGTCTCCATGTTAACACACACACACAAAAAAAAAAAGGGCGGGGGGGTCTTGCTATGTTGCCCAGGCTGGTCTCAAACTCCTGGGCAAACTCCTGGGCTCAAGTGATCCTCCTACCTTGGCCTCCCAAAGTGCTGGGGTTACAGATGTACCACCACAAAAAAATAAGTGAGCTGATAGATATGTTAATTAGCTTGATTTAATCATTCCACATTGTGTGCAGATATCAAAATGTCACATTGTACCCTATAAATATATACAATTTTTAAAAAATGGAAAAATACTTTATCAAGGGTAAAAAGGGGATTTACAAAGCAAATATGTAAATTTTTGCATTGTTGAACCTGGGTGATATGTGTATGTTTCATTGGATGAATGTTCTTGGCTTTTGTGAAAGTTCTAGATGTTTCACAGAATAATTTACAAAACTGGCTGGGTGCAGTGGCTCATGCCTGTAATCCCAGCACTTTGTGAGGCTGAGGCAGGTGGATCACCTGGGCTCAGGAGTTCAAGACCAGCCTGGCCAACATGGTGAAACCCCATCTCTACTAAACCTACAAAAAATTAGCTGGGCATGGTAGCAAGTACCTGTAATCCCAGCTACTTGGGAGACTGAGGCAGGAGAATTGCTTGAACCCCAGAGGAGGTTACGGTGAGCCAAGATCGTGCCATTGAACTCCAGCCTGGCAACACAGCAAGACTCTCTCGAGAAAACACACACACATACACACCCCAATAATAATTTACAAAACAGGAAAGTTGTTTGAGAAAAGACATAGCCTCTCATTCAGGTATTTTGAGGTAAAATCATTGCCAAAAATGAAAGTAAGGAGAAAGGAGTCAGGCTGGACAGGTGTTTCCCAAATCTTTTATTAACAGTCTCCCCTCCAGAAGCAGTGAGTGCCACAGACAAATAAAACTGAGACTGACTCTCCAGCAGCCAGGTGGGCCCAGGTGTCTCATCTTCTCTAGGCCTAGGTGTTAGCCCAACTTGATAAACAGCAGCAAAGTGGCGAGAATTCCTGGCAACTGAAATGGGTGAAGAGAGAAACATGGATCCAATGCTAGAGATCTCCAAACCAGAATCATACTGGAGTTACGGGGGCAAGGGGAGCATCCTGTTCCAGAAAGGTGAGGGGCAGGGTTTTACAGATGGCTGAAGAACCGCCTAGGCTAAGTTGGAGCCACTGTGGTTACAGTGCATTCATCTCCATTTATTTATTTATTTATTTATTTATTTATTTAAGAAGGAGTCTCACTCTGTTGCCCAGGTTGGAGTGCAGTGGCACTATCTTGGCTCATTGCAACCTCCACCTCCCAGGTTCAAGCAATTCTCCTGCCTCAGCCTCCCAAGTAGCTGGCATTACAGGTACCCAGCACCACGCTCGGCTAATTTCTGTATTTTCAGTGGAGACGGGGTTTCACCATGTTGGTCAGGCTGGTCTCGAGCTCCTGACCTCAGGTGATCCAGTCACCTCGGCCTCCCGAAGTGCTGGGATTACAGGCGTGAACTACCGTGCCTGGCCCATCCTCTCCACTTTGGCCCTCCCTGGAACCCTACAGACCATATTCCCCAGACTCCACTGCCACATAACTTTTATCTACTTTTGATTATTATGAATAATCCTGCTATGAGCATTCACATAAAAGTTTTTGTATGGATACATGTCTTCAATTATCTTGGATTATAAACATAAGAGAGAAATTACTGGTACAAATAATAATTCTATGTTTAACATTTTAGGAAGTGGCTTCACCATTTTTTTTTTTACATTTTTGGAAGGGGCTTCCCCATTTTTTTTTTTTTTTTTTTTGAGAAGGAGTCTCCCTCTGTTGCCCAGGCTGGAGTGCAGGGGCATGATCTCAGCTCACTGCAAGCTCCGCCTCCCGGGTTCACGCCATTCTCCTGTCTCAGCCTCCCGAGTAGCTGGGACTACAGGCGCCCGTCACCTCGCCCGACTAATTTTTTTGTATTTTTTAGTAGAGACGGGGTTTCGCCGTGTTAGCTAGGTTGGTCTCGATCTCCTGACCTCGCGATCCACCCGTCTCGGCCTCCCAAAGTGCTGGGATTACAGGCTTGAGCCACCGCGCCCGGCCGGCTTCACCATTTTACAATCTCACCAACAATGTGTAAGTGTTCAAATATCTCCACATCCTTGTCAACACTTATTATTGTCTTTCTTATTTCAGCCTTCCTAGTGGGAATAAAGTGTTTTTATTTGCATTTCCCTAATGACTGATGGTGGTAGAGCATTTTTTTATGATTACTGGCCATCTGTATGCCTTCTTTGGATAAAAATTTCTATTCAAATCCTTTGTCCATTTTAGTTGGGTTACTTGTCTTTTTATTAAGATATAATAATTTTTTCTTTTTTTTTTTTTTTGAGACGGAGTATTGCTCTGTCACCAAGGCTGAAGTGCAGTGGTGCAATCTTGGCTCACTGTAAACGCCACCTCCCAGATTCAAGTGATTCTCCTGCCTCAGCTTCCCGAGTAACTGGGATTACAGGTGTGCATCACCACGCCCAGCTAATTTTTATATTTTTAGTAGAGACAGTGTTTCACCGTGTTGGTCACATTACTTGTTGTAGATCTATTTAGATACTCATTACTTGTTGTAGATCTATTTAGATACTCTATTTCTTCTTGAGTCAGTTTTGGTAGTTTGTGTTTAGGAATTTGTTTCATCTAGGTTCATTTATTGGCATACAGGTTCACACTTTTCCCTTATAGTTGCTTTATTTCTGTAAGGTCAGTAGTGATGTCTCTCTTTCATTCCTAATTTAGTAATTTGAGTAATCTTTCCCTTTTTTTCCCCCGTCAGTCTACTCAAGTTCTATCAATTTTATCTTTTTTTTTTTGTGACATGATCTCACTCTGTCACTCAGGATGGAGTGCAGTGACACAATCATGCCTCACTAGCCTTGATATCCCAGGCTCAAGTGATCCCCCTGCCTCAGCCCCCCAAGTAGCTGGGACTACAAGAATGTGCCACCACACCTGGATAATTTTTTTATTTTTGTTTTTGTAGAAATGGGTGGTCTCACTATGTTGTCCAGGCTGATTTCGAACTCCTGGGTTCAAGCAGTCCTCCTGCCTCAGCCTCCCAAAGTGCTAGAATTACAGGCTGAGTCATTATGCCCTACCTGTTTTATCTTTTCAAAGAATCAAATTTTGGACCGGGCACAGTGGCTCAAGCCTGTAATCCCAGCCACTTTTGGAGAGGCCGAGCGGGTGGATCAACGAGGTCAGGAGATCAAAGAGACATCCTGGTGCTAACACGGCGGAACCCCGTTCTACTAAAAATACAAAAAACCAGGCCTGGGGGCGGTGCTCAAGGCCTGTAATCCCAGCACTTGGGAGGCCGAGACGGGGCGGGATTCACAGGTCAAGAAGATCGAGACCATCCTGGCCTAACATGGTGGAAACCCCGTCCTCTACTAAAAAATACGAAAAACTAGCCGGCGACGAGGGCGGGCCTGTGTCCCGCTACTCGGAGAGGCTGAGGCACGAGAATGGCGTCAACCCGGGGAGCGGAAGTGCAGGTGAGCTGGAAGGATCCGGCCACTGCACTCCAGCCTGGGGGGGCAGAGCGAGACTCTGTCTCCAAAAAGAAAAAAGGAAAAAAAAAAAAAAAAAAAAAAAACCTAGCCGGGCAGTGGGCGGGGGCCACCTTTGGTTTAGTCCCAGCTACACGGGGAGGCTGAGGGGCAGGAGATGGCATAAACCCGGGGGAGGGCGGGAGCTTGCAGTGAAGCTGGAGATTCCCGCCACTGCACTCCAGCCTGGCGCGGCAGAGCGAGACTCCGCCTCAAAAAAAAAAGAATCAAATTTTGGTTTTATTGATTTTCTCCATTTCATTTATTTTCACTCTAGTATCTTCCTTCTGCTTGATTTGGGTTTAGTTTGCTCTTCTTTGTTGAGTTTATTTCTTTTCTTTTCTTTTTTAAGTTTTGTATTTTGCTCACTGCTGTGTCCCAGTGACCAGAACAGTGTTTGGCATACAGTAGGTCCTTAATAAAACAGCTCAGTATCCCCTAGGGAGGCCGGGTCTTACCTGTATCGCTGCAGCTCCCAGAGAGCCCCCACTCAGGGTGAAGCTCTGAGTCTTGGTGATTTTGAGGAGTTTATGGAAACAGCCCTGAGGAAACAAATGCCAAAACAAGCAGGAACTGGTTAGGGGCTCATGGATTGCAAATCCCCATCAACCCCAACTCCCTGGGCCACCCAGATGCCTCCCAGATTCTTTGAGGTGAAGGGGAGAGAGCCATGAGGGCCTTCCCTCCATCTCATTTGACTGCCACCCACCCCCTGCCACCCTAGCATCTTCCCTGTCCTCCTCATTCCCCCAACAGAACGTAACGATGATTCCCTTCTACTTCTCTGTGCTAATGTTCCAGTGTGGCGATTAAGTGTGGTTGGACATCCTTGATTATTACTAGCTGTATGACCTTGGAGAAGTCACTATACCTCTCTGTACCTCCATTTTCCCATCTATAAATGGTACCCACTGGATCTGCCTTACATGAACTTTGTGAGGAGTAAAAGAATCAAAGGCCAGCCATGGTAGCTCATGTCTATAATCCCAGCATTTTGGGAAGCCAAGACGGGAGGATCACTTGAGCCCAGGAGTGCAAGACCAGTCTGAGTAACATAGTGGGACTTCCTCTCTATAAAAAATTTAAATATCAGCCTGGCGTGCGGCTGTAGTCCCAGCTACTTGAGAGATTGGGGCAGGAGGATCGCTTGAGCCCAGCCGGTTGAGGCTTCAGTGAGCCATGATCATGCCACTGCACGCCAGCCCAGGGGACAGAGCAACATCCTGTCTCAAAAATAAATAGGCTGGGCGCGGTAGCTCATGCCTATGATCCTAGCACTTTGGGAGGCGGAGGCAGGCGGATAATGAGGTCAGGAGATCAAGACCANTATATATATATATAGCCAGGCAAGGTGGCGGCGCCTGTAATCCCAGCTACTCGGGAGGCTGAGGCAGGAGAATCACTTGAACCAGGGAATCGGAGGTTGCCATGAGTCAAGATTGTGCCACTGCACTCCAGCCTGTCGACAGAGCAAGACTCCATCTCTAAATAAATAATAAATAAGGCCAGGCACGATGGCTCACGCCTGTAATCCCAGCACTCTGAGAGGCCGAGGCTAACAGCTTCCCTGAGCCCAGGAGTTCGAGATTGGCCTGGACAACATAGTGAAACCCCGTCTCTACAAAAAATACAAAAATTAGCCGTTGTGGTGGTGTGTGCCTGTAGTCCCAGATTATTGGGGGCTGAGACGGGAGGGTCGTTTGAGCCTGGGAGGTCAAGGCTGCAGTGAGCCATGTTTGCACCACTGTACTCAGCCTGGATGACAGAGCAAGAACCTGTCTCTAAATGAATATATAAATATGAAAGAAGGAATCTACATGAAGTACATTGCAGTGGCCTGACATGTAGCCAGCATTCAATAACTGTTAGTTATTTTTAAGTGCTCTTTACATATGAACAGAACAGCTGACATGTATTCAGTGGCTTCTTGGTCCACATATTTTCTTACTCATTTCTCACTATAACCCCATGATTTGGGTACTCTTCTTTCCTCCACTTTACTGATGAGGAAACTGAGGCTCAGAGATATGAGGAGACCAGGCAAAGTGCACAGGCAGGGCATCCTCTCTCCTTCCTGCACTATTTTATTTTTGAGACGGAGTTTCACTCTTGTTGCCCAGGTTGGAGCGCAATGGCACGATCTTGGCTCACAGCAACCTCCACCTCCCGGGTTCAAGCAATTCTCCTGCCTCAGCCTCCCAAGTAGCTGGAGTTACAGGCTCCCACCACCACGCCTGGCTAATTTTTGTATTTGTAGTAGAGATGGGGTTTCACCATGTTGGTGAACTCCTGACCTCAGGTGATCCACACAGCTCATTCTCCCAAAGTGCTGGGATTACAGGCGTGAGCCACCGCACCCGGCCTCCTTCCTGCACTTCTAGAGTTGCTCCCTCTTCTAGGCCCCTGGCACATCTCACCTCTGGAGGCTTGGGCCACATTGCACTTGCTGTTGTCACTGTGCAGTGCCCCCTTTCACATAATAGGTTTTTTTTTTTCTTTCTTAAATCAGGTCTTGTCCTGTCACTCAGATTAGATGCAGATGCAGTGGCATGACCATAGCTCACTGCAGCCTCGAACTCCTGGGCTCAAGTGGTCCTCCTGCGTCAGCCTCCCAAGCAGCAGAAATTACAGGCGCACAATGCCACACCCAGTTGATTTGTAAATTTTTTATGAAGATGGGGGTCTTGCTATGTTGTTCAGGCTGGTCTTGAACTCCTGGCCTCAAGGCCTCAAGTGATCCTCCTGCCTTGGCCTCCTAAAGTGCTGGGATTACAGGCATGAGCCATCACACTTAGCCACATAATAGATATTTGAGTGCCTGGCACTGAATTGGACAGTGGCAACCGAGCAATGTATAAAACAGACAAAATTCCTGCCCTCAGGGGGCTGCCCTTTGAATGGGGAGAACAGCTAATGGCAAGCGTAGTGATAATACTGTAAAGTGGTGATAAATGCTAGAAAGACACAGAAACGGGATATGAAGACACAGCATGATCGTTGGGATGAGGGATCCTTTTATAGATGGGAAGTCAGAACAGCCTCACGGAGAAAGTGCCAATTGAGTAAAGACTTGAGAGTTAGGAAGACGTGAAAGAAGAGCATTCTAGGCAGAGGGTACAGCCTGTGCAAAGGTCGTGAGGCAGGCATGTGCCTGGTGTTTCTGAGCAGTAGCAAGGAGGCCAGCACGGCCGGAACAGAGTGAGCAAGGGGGAAAGGTTAGGAGGTGACAGGCAGTTTGTGCAGGCCCCAGTGGGCCAGTGTCTGGCCCGTGTCTGTCTCTGAGGCCCCTGCCTGGGACTCAACCTGGCTGATTTTCCACAGGGCCTATTTCCTTGCAGGAGCCATTCAGTGCAAATGAAGGAATGAATGATTCGTATTTATTCTTCTTCTTTTTTTTTTTTCTATTTTAGAGAAGGGTCTTGCTCTGTGGCCCGGGTTGGAGTGCAGCGGCACAGTCACAGCTCACTGTTGCCTTGACCTCCTGGGCTCAATCGATCCTCCTGCCTCAGCCTCCCAGTTAGCTGGGACTACAGGTTCACACCACCATGCCCAGCTGATTTTTAAATTTTTTGTAAAAACGGCATCTTGCTATGTTGCCAAGGGTGGTCTTGAACAACTGGACTTCAGTGATCCTCTCGCCTCAACCACCAGAATAGCTGGGACTTTAGGCATGTGCCACCACACTCAGCTAATATAAAAAAATGTGTTTGGCCAGGCAGGGTGGATCATGCCTGTAATCCTAGCACTTTGGGAGGCCGAGGTGGGTGGATCACCTGAGGTCAGGAGTTCAAGACCAGCCTGACCAACATGGTAAAATCCTGTCTCTACTAAAAATGCGAAAATTAACCGGCCGTGGTGTCACAAGCCTGTAATCCCAGCCACTCGGGAGGCTGAGGCAGGAGAATCGCTTGAACCCAGGAGGCAGAGGCTGCAGTGAGCTGAGATTGCGCCACTGCACTCCAACCTGGGTGATAGAGCTAGACTGCGTCTCAAAAAAAATTTTTGTTGTTGTTGTGGTGGGGACTTTGCTATGTTGCCGCAGCTCTGATTTCTATTTCTTCCCTCACAGAAGATCTCTGTGCTCATTACTCATGGCAGAAGTTAAGGGGTAACTGGGGTGGGGCTTGAAACCCAGCTCACCACTCCCTGGACACAAGAAACTCTCTGTGCCTCAATTTCCTCATCTGCAAAATGAGACAAGAGTAGTTCCCCACCTCAAGGGACATGATGGGACAAAACTGACAAAGTGAGTGTTCCATCACGTGGCTGGCCCTCTCTCCCGCTAGGATGATCACTTTTCATGGTTACTGCTCCATTTAAGGTCTCTGGAGGGCAGGTAGTGTGGTGCTGGCAATGGACTCAGGCCAATGTGGCTTCAAATTCCAACTCTGCCAAAGCTCTGTGATCTTGACCTAGTGATGTCCCCTCCCCAAGCCTCAGTTTCTAAGAGAAGGTAACCGTAAGTCCCTGAGCTGTGTTGTCAAAATAAGCTGAACACTCAATAGGAGCTGATTTCTTTCTCCCTGACCCGCTTTGCAGAGGTCCCCCCAAAGCCGCCCAAAGAAGCCATTTTATAAAGGTTAGGCAGGCTGGGTGTGGTGGTGTTAATGCCTGTAATCCAGCTTGTTGAGGGCTGAGGCAGGAGGATCACTTGAGGTCAGTGAGTTTGGACTCAGCCTAGGCAACATTACTAAGACGCACCGGTTCTAATAAATGCTTTTTTTTTTTTTGTTTTTTTTTTGAGACCGGAGTCTCGGCTCTTCGCCAGGTGGATAGCTGTGGGGCGGATCTCGGCTTACTGCCAGCTCCGCCTCCCGGGTTCACGCCATTGCTGTCGCTGCCGTCAGCCTCCCCGAGTTAGCTGGGGCTACAGTGCGCGCCGCGCACCGTCGCCGGTAGTTATTGTTGTTATTGTTTTAGTAGAGACGGGGTTTCACCGTGTTAGGCGCAGGTGGTCTCGATCTCCTGACTCGTGATCCGCCGTCTCGGCCTCCCAAAGTGCTGGGATTACAGGCTTGAGCCACCGCGCCCGGCCTCTAATAAAAATTTTAAAAAATTAGCCAGGCATGGTGGCACGTGCCTGTGATCCCAGCTACTTGGGAGACTGAGGCAGGAGGATCACTTGAGCCCAGGAGTTTGAGGCTGTATTGAGCCATGATCACACCACTGCACTCCTGCCTGGGCAACAGAGTGAGACCCTATCTCTAAAAACTAAAAATAAGGCCAGGTGTGGTGGCTCATGCCTGTAATCCCAGCACTTTGGGAGGCCGAGGTGGGAGGATCACTTGAGCTCAGGAGTTCACTTGAGCTGAGACCAGCCTGGCCAACATGATGAAACCCCATCTCTACTAAAAATACAAAAATCAGCCAGGCGTGGTGGCACATACCTGTAATCCCAGCTACTTGGGAGACTGAGGCAGGAGACTCGCTTGAACCCAGGAGGCGGAGGTTGCAGTGAGCCAAGATGGCACCACTGCACTCCAACCTGGGAGACACAGTGAGACCCCATCGCAAAATAAACAAATAAATAAATAAAAAGGCTGGGTGCAGTGGCTCATGCCTGTAATCCCAGCGCTTTGGGAGGCCGAGGTGGGTGGATCACCTGAGGTTCGAGACCAGCCTGGCCAACATGGTAAAACCCCATTTCTACTAAAAATACAAAATTAGCCAGGTGTGTTGGTGGCACATGCCTTTGATCCCAGCTACTTGGGAGGTTGAGGCGGGAGAATCACTTGAACCTGTGAGGTGGAGGTTGCAGTGAGCCGAGACTGCACCATTGCACTCCAGCCTGGGCAACAAGAGTGAAATTCTGTCTCAAAATAAGATAAAAATAAAGTCACCAGCCCTCAGGGGTCTGTCAAGGCAACACACAAAATCTCCAGTTACCTTCTGGTGGATGACGTTTGTAGACACATTGCGTCCATCACAGGTCACAGTTCCGATGGATTTACAGCAACCCCTGGGGTAGGTGTGGCCCGTTGTCATTTCGAAGGAAGAGCCAGAAAAATCTGTGTAGTTATTCACCCCACAGCACTTTAGCTATAGAGAGAAGAAATACTTGGAGAGTCTCTTTAAAATAATAATATAATAAACACATCAGAAATCATGGTTACCATGGCTACTGTCCAGTGTGGTCACAATATTCCAGAGACTGTGCTAAATGTCCTCTTACAAACATCCTATCACAGCTCAGAACCCTCCCTGGCTCCCATCTCACTCAGGGTAAAAGCTGAACTCCTAGCCTGGGCAACAGGGTGAGACCCCATCTCGGCAAAAAATACAAAAATTAGCCAGGCATGGTGGCAGATGCCTGTAGTCCCAGCTACTCAGGAGGCTGAGGCTGGAGGATCGCTTGAGCCCGGGAGATCAAGGCTGCAGTGAGCTATGATCACACCACTACATTCCAGCCTGGACAACAGAGCAAGACCCTGTCTCTAAAAACAAAAAAAGCTGAACTCCTCAGTGATTCTCCTGCCTCAGCCTCCTGAGAAGCTGGGATTACAGGCGCATGCCCCCATGCCTGGCTAATTTTGAATTTTAGTAGAGATGGGGCCAACATGGTGAAATCCTGTCTCTACTAGAAATACAAAATTTAGCCAGGTATGGTGGTGCACGCCTGTAATCTCAGCTATCCTCCACCTCCCGGGTTCAAGCAATTCTCCTGCCTCAGCCTCCTGAGTAGCTGGGATTACAGGCATGCACCACCATGCCCAACTAATTTTTGTATTTTTAGTAGAGATGGGGTTTCGCTATGTTGGCCAGGCTGGTCTCGAACTGCTGACCTCAGGTGATCCACCCGCCTCAGCCTCCCAAAGTGCTGGGATTACAGGCGTGAGCCACTGTGCCCAGCACCGACAAGGATCTTTTTGTGCCCTAACAAAAACCCTAAACAGTGCCTGACTCATAACAGATACTGAATAAATATTCGTGGGAGGACTGTATGAATGAATGAAAGAGAGACATTCTGTACCATCACAAGCTTGAGAAGCCAAAACCAGCATGCAGAAAGGCATCAGCCAGTTGCGGTGACTCATGCCTATAATGCCAACACTTTGAGAGGCCAATTCGGGAAGATCACTTCAGGTCAGGAGTTCAAGACCAGCCTGGGCAACATAGCGAGCAAAACNACGATACATTTCATTTGTGTATCTTTTTTTAAATCTTTTTTCTTTTTTGAAACAGAGTCTCGCTCTGTCACCCAGGCTGGAGTGCAGTGGCGCCATCATAGCTCGCTGCAGCCTTGACTTCCTGGACTCAAGCAATCCTCCCACCTCAGCCTCCTGAGTAGCTGGGACCACAAGCAGGCGCCACTATGACTGGCTCTTTCTTTCTTTTTTTTTTTTTTAAAGAGACTCCCTCTGTTGCCCAGGCTGGAATGCAGTGGTGCGATCTCAACTCACTGCAACCTCCGCCTCCCAGGTTCAAGCGATTCTCCTGCCTCAGCCTGCTGAGTAGCTGGGACTACAGATGCCTGCCACCACATGGAGGTAATTTTTGTATTTTTAGTAGAGACGGGGTTTCCCCATGTTGGTCAGGCTGGTCTCAAACTTCTGGCCTCAGGTGATCCTCCCACCTCGGCCTCCCAAAGTGCTGGGAGTACAGGTGTGAGCCACTTTGCCCGCTCATGTTGTGTACCTTTTACCACGCTTTTTTTTTTTTTTAAGTGAGCCTCACCTTCTCCATGACCAAGTTCCACTGTGTAGAATAGTCGTCTGGCTCGTTGTAACCTCTGTAATTGTTCCTCAGGGTCACGAAGGTGTGCTCCAAGACCACATCTCGAACCTCACAGATGGGACAGGAAGCGGTCAGTACCCCAACTAGCAAGAGTGGCCCGTTCATTGGCAGAGGTTCTTGAGGATAGAGTGGGAGGTGGGGGCTTCCCCGTGCTGCCTTCATTTTTCCTACCCTCAGCTCATGGGTCTGTGCTAGAGGAAGACACACGGAGGCTACTGTGCCCCCACCCCGCCCAAGAGAGGGAAACAGGGAGACGCGTGGGTCTGGAGCCAAGCGTCTCTCTCTGTACCCGTCACACACGAATTTGAATCATCTCCTCTTTGGAATCGCCCACACCCTGCTGCACCCACGATGTGGCTGTAACTCCATTAAAGAATTGAATAGCATCTCCACGGAATCTCTCTCTGCACAAAAGGGGCACATTTAATTTTCTGTTTTTTAAATAAAGGTTTAAAAAATCCTTTCGCAAAGTGATGATAGAGGCACGTGGTTCGAAATTGACAATGCACAGAAGGGTAGACCATGAAAAGTCTCTCTCCCACCTCTTCCTCCCAGCCAAAAATTTCCTCCCACTCCATGCCAATGACTGTTAACTGTTTCCTGTGTCCCCAAAGAGATGTTCTTCTATGTGTGTCAAAGCAAAGTATATTTTCACTATTCTTCCTCCTTGGTTTATGCTGCACTCATTTTTCTGCATCTGGCTGTTCTCGACAGGAGTACCAGGGGCTCTTGGTGAGCTGCTCATAACTCTGTGGCCCTTGTCAGTTCTGTGCCCACTGGCCTGGCTCCCTAGTGCCAGCAAGTGAGGATTCTCTGGCCTCTGAGCCCACGTGCCCCCTGGGAGCAGACCTCCATCAATGGCTGGTGGGAGTTGGTGGATCAACATCCCAACTCCCTCTCCACTTGAGTGGAATAACTTAGGTGCATGTTCTATGCTGTGCCCAGCATCCCCTTTTGTGGGCTGTCTTCCCTTGCCTGCCTCATTTGCTATGTCCCCTGCAGGTGTTTTCTGGGATCACCTCCCAAACAAACCACATGCCTTTGAATTCTTGTTTCAGGGTCAGCCTCTGGGGAGGATGCCAATGAAGACAGCAATGTACCCTGGAGAGCATTCCATCTGGTGCCCAGAGAGCCGCCTCCTTCCCTGTACCTGATGTACAGTATTCCACTGTATGGATGTATTTTAACTCACCTAAACCCTTATTCATACTCACTAGGTTCTTTGCAATCTTTCTTTTTTCTTTCTTTCTTTTTTTTTTTTTTTTTTTTTTTTTAAAAGTTTTTTTTTTTTTTTTTTTTTTTTTTTTTTTTTTTTTTTGAGACAGAGTTTCACTCTTGTTGTCCAGGCTGGAGGGCAATGGCACAATCTCACCTCACTGCAACCTCTGGCTCCTGGGTTCAAGCGATTCTCCTGCCTCAGCCTCCTGAGTAGCTGGGATTACAGGCATGCACCACCACGCCTGGCNCCACATGCCTTTGAATTCTTGTTTCAGGGTCAGCCTCTGGGGAGGATGCCAATGAAGACAGCAATGTACCCTGGAGAGCATTCCATCTGGTGCCCAGAGAGCCGCCTCCTTCCCTGTACCTGATGTACAGTATTCCACTGTATGGATGTATTTTAACTCACCTAAACCCTTATTCATACTCACTAGGTTCTTTGCAATCTTTTTTTTTTTTTTTTTTTTTTTTTTTTTTTTTTTTTTTTTGAGACAGAGTTTCACTCTTGTTGTCCAGGCTGGAGGGCAATGGCACAATCTCACCTCACTGCAACCTCTGGCTCCTGGGTTCAAGCGATTCTCCTGCCTCAGCCTCCTGAGTAGCTGGGATTACAGGCATGCACCACCACGCCTGGCTAGTTTTTTTGCATTTTTAGTACAGACGGGGTTTCACCGTGTTGGCCAGGCTGGTCTCGATCTCCTGACCTTGTGATCCACTTGCCTCGGTCTCCCAGAGTGCTGGGATTACAAGCGTGAGCCACCGCGCCTGGCCCTCCTTGCAATCTTTCACATGCCCTGGCATGAATGTGGTTCTGCACACCAGCAAGTGAGCCCTTGAATAATTCCCAGAGATGGGACGGCCAGGTCAAACTGCTGAAGCTTTTGTCATTTGGATGGATTTTGCTAAATTGTCTCTCTATTTTGAATACATTTCAAACCCCAGTCAATATGCAAACACTTCTGATCATCTCCCCTTCTCCTGCCACCAAACCCAAGAGAGATGAACTAAATGAACTCGACAGGCTTTGTGAGGCCTTGGAAAGGCAGGCTAAGGATTTCAGCTTCTCACTCCATTGAAAGTGGCATGTGTGATGGGCCTCTTCATCAATGGGTCCCCACAATTGATCGTGGGTGCCTGGCAGGGAGAGGCGGACTTCTATTGGTTCTGTATCTTTTTTTTTTTTTGAGACGGGGTCTTGCTCTTTTGCTCGGGCTGGAGCAGTGGCACAATCTCAGCTCACTACAAGCTCCGCCTCCCGGGTTCACGCCATTCTCCTGCCTCAGCCTCCCGAGTAGCTGGGACTACAGGCGCCCACCACCACGCCCGGCTAATTTTTTGTATTTTTAGTAGAGACAGGGTTTCCCCATGTTGGCCAGGATGGTCTCGAACTCATGACCTCAGGTGATCCACCCGACTCAGCCTCCCAAAGTGCTGGGATTACAGGCATGAGCCACCACGCCCGGCTTTGGTTCTTTATCTTTCTAATGCTACGTGGGAGGAGCAGGGCTGTACTTACAATTGGAAAGAAAAGAAGGACCACTGTGGCAGCTGTGACTTCCACGATGAGGACAATAACCATTGACAGGATGCACTAAAAGACACACAGTGGGAGAGAGGGTCTGGGAGCCTGCTCAGCCTCCTCCTGACCTTGTACCCTGCAGGGGAGGGGCTGTCTCTGTTCCCCCGATCCTCCACCCCAGGCCACCCTGGCCTCTCTAGTTTGAAACAATTCAAGACCAGGCGCAGTGGCTCACACTTGTAATCCCAGCACTTAGGGAGGCCGAGGCGGGCAGATCACGAGGTCAGGAGTTCAAGACCAGCCTGGCCAACATGGCGAAACCCTGTCTCTACTAAAAATACAAAACTTAGCAGGGCATGGTGGTGGGCGCCTGTAATCCCAGCTACTTGGGAGACTGAGGCAGAAGAATCACTTGAACCTGGGAGGCAGAGGTTGCAGTGAGCTGAGATCGTGCCACTGCATCCAGCCTGGGTGACAAAGCGAGACTCTGTCTCAAAAAAAAAAAAAAAAAAAAAGATTTGTATGTGTGGGGAGGCAGTTTTGGGGTCTGTGTGCAGATCCAACTTACAAATAAGAGCATGCCTCTGCTCTCTTTAGCCACTCCATACCACCCGGCACAGCTAAGCAGTACCGTGACACATCCCATCACCAGGCACAGGTTGCCAACGTGAAGGAGATATGCGGAGGACAGCCCGAGGACACTCGTCAGGGAGGCCCCTCCACATTTACCACCAATGCCCAGGCCGACGAGGAGGATGCCAGACATCTTTAGAACAGAAATCAGAAAGGAAGAAAAGTAATCTGTTAGTTGTGTACAAATAGAACTGGGTGAGTGCAGTGGCTCATGCCTGTAATCCCAGCACTTTGGGAGCCCAGAAGTTCAAGACCAGGTTGGTAGGACCTCATCTGTACCCTCTCCCCATCGCACAAAAAAAAAAAAAAAAAAAAAAAGCTGGGCATGGTAGTGCGTGCCTGTAGTCTCAGCTACTCAGGTGTCTGCAGTGGGAGGATCACTTTAGCCCATGAGGTCGAGGCTCCAGTGACTTATGACTGTGCCACTGTACTCTAACCTAAATGACAGATCAAGACCCTGTCTCAAAAAATAAAATAGGCCAGTGGCTCACGCCTATAATCCCAGCACTTTGGGAGGCCGAAGCAGGCAGATCACCTGAGGTCAGGAGTTCAAGACCAGCCTGGCCAACATGGCGAAACCCTGTCTCTACTAACAATACAAAATTAGCCAGGCATGGTGGCGGGCGCCTGTAGTCCCAGCTACTCAGGAGACTGAGGCAGAAGAATCGCTTAAACCCGGGAGGGAGAGGTTGCAGTGAGCTGAGATCATGCCACTGCACTCCAGCCTGCGTGACAGAGCAAGACTCCGACTCAAAATAAAATAAAAAATGTCATAGGACAGGGATTAGTAATTTTTTTTTTTTTTTTTTTCTGAAAACCCAGATGTTGTGGACTCTGCAGGCCTTAGGGTGTCTGTTGAAACTATGCGGTTCTGTTGGTGTAGCCCAAAAGCAGCTGTTCACAATCTGCATATAAGTGAGCATGGCCATGTTCCAGTAACACTTTATTTATTTATTTTAAATAGAGATGGGGATCTCACTATAGTCATCTTGAGCTCCTGGCTCAAGGGATCTGCCCATCTTGGCCTCCCAAAGTGTTGGGATTACAGGCTTGAGTCACCACACCCGGCCTTAATTCTCTTTAAAATGTTACAATACAAGTGAAGAGGAGGAGTGCTATTTCATTTCCTTCTCTTTCCTGGCAGGTTTTCCTTAGACTATGCTACAATGAAGACAATTACTTCTTTTTTTTTTTTTTTTTTTTTTTTTATCAAGACGGAGTCTCGCTGTGTTGCCCAAGCTGGAGTGCAATGGCGCAATCTTGGCTCACTGCCAACCTCTGCCACCCAGGTTCAAGTGATTCTCATGCCTCAGCCTCCTGAGTAGCTGGGATTACAGGTGTGTGCCACCACGCCCATCTAATTTTTTTTGGTATTTTTAGTAGAGACAGGGTTTCCCCATATTGGCCAAGGCTGGTCTCGAACTCCTGACCTCGTGATCCGCCAGCCTTGGCCTCCCGAAGTGTTGGGATTACAGGTGTAAGCCACCATGCCCGGCCTGGCAATTCCTTAGCAATGTACATTTCAGGTTACTTGTGTGGTAAGGAAAAAAATGTCTTGACAAATTTAAAAGATTCAGAAAATAACCTTTTCTCCTGGCCTTCCCAAACAACTTGGTCAGCTGCAGGATTTGACTTAGAGCCAAGCTCTTCCATCACCCACCTGGGCTCCCCCAGATCACACTCATCTGTGCTGGATTTCACCAGCTCTGGGTTGATGGCAGGTCCCAAAGCTCCCTGCTCGTCCTCCTCCGTCTGCTCTACATCCCTCCTGCTTCTCTAGGGAACCACAGATCTCGATGCCAATTTGGATCAACTTATTTCTGTCTTTCAGGGAGCTGACCGTGGAGGAAGGGCTGCAACAAACCAGGGGCCTGGATTGTGACATACTTACAGCCACGAAGCCATTGAGTAAAGATAACAGTTTCTTCAAGGAAGCATACGGAGTGTGGATTTCAGCCATGCTGAACAGACTGGGGCACCCTGAACATTTAAGTTAACATCTTCCTGAACCTCTGGGCTACCGTTCCCCAAGATGATAGGGGTCTGAGGCAGGGGCGCCAACACTGACTTGCTCTGCCCCTCTCTGTCCTGGCTGCTTGATGGTTGTCTAAGGCTGCCCAGCAGCGGCTCCCTGCCCTGGTCGTAAGCCTTTTATCACATCACAATCGGGTACTAGAGCAAGGCCCATGGTTCAGGCAATCAGGTGCCCCAAACTGCCACCTGTTGGCTCCTCATCCTTCAAATAGGTCACACCAGGGAAAGAGAACAGGCATGGTGTGCTACCCTGGTACCCTCCAGATGCCACCAGGACCCTGTGGGCATAATGCCCAGAGCTGACCACTTGCACAGTTGACATCTCCTAGTAGACTGGGGGATCCAAGCGGGGGAGGGGGGAACTTGGGCTGTCCTGTTAACAGCTGTGCCCCTTGCCGGGTGCGGTGGATCACACCTACAATCCCAGCACATTGGGAGGCAGAGGCCGCAGAATCACCTGAGGTCAGGTGTTCGAGACCAGCCTGGCCAACATGTTGAAAACCTGTCTCTACTAACAATACAAAAATTACCCGGGTGTGGTGGCACACGCCTATAATCCCAGCTACTTGGGAGGCTGGGGCTGGGGAATGGCTTGAATCCAGGAGGTGGAGGTTGCAGTGAGTCAAGGTCGTGCCATTCCACTCCAGCCTGGGCGACAGAGTGAGACTCTGTCTCAAAACAAAGTAAAACAAAACCAAAACAAAAACAGCTGTGCCCCCAAAGCCTGGCACGGCAGTACTTAAGAAACCCGTGGAGAATGAATGAATGAATGGATCCAGAGGCTCCATGATGCAGAAATCTAGCTACAAGCCATGGGGCCTCCCACGCCCCAGCCCACACTTGACCCATCCTTCATACAGGGCTCAGAGAGGCCAAGGGACCTGCCCAAGGCCACACAGGAAGCAAGACCAGGCTTTGAAGCTGCAAGAGTAACATGAGGGCAGGAACCTGTAAGGCAGAGAGTCCTGGAGCTGTATGCCATTGGTCACTGGGCTTTTCTTTTTTCTTTTTTTCTTTTTTCTTTTGAGACAGAATCTTGCTCTGTTGCCCAGGCTGGAGTGCAACGGGGTGATCATGGCTCACTGCAGCCACGACCTCCCTGGCTCAAGCGATCCACCTTAGCTTCCCAAGTAGCAGGTCACTGGGCTTTTCTCCATGATGATAGATGTAGTTAGCATTTCAGGACCAAAAACATTCTGTATGTGGGCACTGAAGACCTCCAGGCCCAGATCCTGCAGTCTGTAGCCCACTTTGCCCCCATACCTCCCCACCCTAACCACATCAGCTTCACATTGCCCCACCCCAATCCCCTCTCTGTCCAGCCCTGGGCTGGGGTGTGTCTGGGTCCAGGTCCTGCATGGATTGGGGGAAGGGGGATGACTCAAATGGGAGAAAATAGCTTACACTTTAATTAATCTAATGAATGTTTGTCAAATTGCCTGCTTCTTGGAACATGTAGAACTAAGCAAGATGTTCACAGAGGAGTGATGTCTCCTGGACCACGGGCACTGTTCATAGCCAGGAGGGTGTCCTTCCATACCTTTTCTTTAAGAGGTCATTTGAGGCCGGGTGCGGTGGCTCACGCCTGTAATCCCAGCACTTTGGGAGGCCGAGTGGGCAGATCACGAGGTCAGGAGATCGAGATCATCCTGGCTAATGCGGTGAAACCCTGTTGCTACTAAAAATACAAAAAATTAGCTGGGTGTGGTGGCAGGTGCCTGTAGTCCCAGCTACTCCGGAGGCTGAGGCAGGAGAATCTCTTGAACCTGGGAGGCGGAGGTTGCAGTGAGCCGAGATCGCGCCACTGCACTCTAGCCTGGGAGACAGAGGGAGACTCCGTCTCAAAAAAAAAAAAAAAAAGGTCATTTGAAATAAGGAGCCTCAGAGCCGGGGCTGAGGACCTGGAAATGGGGGCACAACAGAGGGTGATAAACGGCCATGCAAGAGAGCATGGGAAAATGTAGGGGGCAAAGGAGGGCTGGGAAATGCGGACTCAAGGGAAGGCAGGAAAATGGGGGTGCAAAGGAGGGTGCAGAGAAGGGGGACGCGAAGATGCGAGATGGAAACTTGGCTGCAGATGAGCAGTGGGAAAATGGGCTTAAAGGACGGTGGGAAAATGAGGCTCAGATACAAGAGAGCTGGGTGAGTAGCAGAGAGCGCTGTAGACGGGGAGAGCTCCTGGAAGGAACTGGCTGGAAAGGAATCTGGGCCGGCTGCACGCGGCCCCGCCCCTCGACCGCCCAGCCCCTCGACCCTCCCGGCTTCACTGCAAAGCCGCTTCTGCAGCCTCGCGCGTCTCCTGGCGGCGGCCGGTGGAAGCGCGGCCCTGCGTGCAGGGGCTGGGCCAGGACTCTCCCTGCCAAACACGTCCAAATGTGCCTTGGGGCCCGAGGGACGCCGCCCAGCCCGTCAGCGTCAGGAAATGAAGCAGGAATAACTTCCCGTGCCCCAGATCCCTGCATCACACACCCACGGAATTGATGCGAAGAGACAGATTATGCAGACATCCGACGAATTACAAATGCAAGATACTAGCTTTTTTTTTTTTTTTTTTTTTTTTTTTTTTTTTTTTTGTAGAGACGCAGTCTGGCTATGTTGCCTAGGCTGATCTCTAACTCCTGGGTTCAAGCCATCCTCCTGCCTCGGCCTCCTAAAATGCTGGGATTACAGGGATGAGCCACTGCGCCCGGACAGGACTTTTAATATCATTGTCAAAATAACAGAAGGGTCACTCCAATCCATCCTTAGGGTGTGTTGAGACATTTATTTCTCCACATGCCTGGTCTTCTTAGGAGATTAAAATTGTTTAATTTTTAATTATGTGGGCACATAGTAGGTGCATATGTTTACGGAGATGAGGGATATTTTTTAAAAGCACAATTAACCAGCCGGGCGCGGTGGCTCACGACTGTAATCCCAGCACTTTGGGAGGCCCAGGCGGGCGGATCACGAGGTCAGGAAATCGAGACCATCCTGGCTAACACGGTGAAACCCCGTCTCTACTAAAAATACAGAAAAAAATTAGCGTGGTGGCGGGCGCCTGTAGGCAGGAGAATGGCGTGAACCCCGGAGGCGGAGCTTGCAGTGAGCCGAGATCGCGCCACTGTACTCCAGCCTGGGCGACAGAGCGAGACTCAGTCTAAAAAAAAAAAAAGCACAATTAACCAAAAAATGAAATGTGTTGAATACAATCACAAACAGAATGTTATGTCAACGACCCCTCCTTTTTTTTTTTTTCTTTTTTAATTTTCAGACAGGGTCTGCAACCTCTGCCTCCCAGGCTCAAGCAGTTCTCCTGCCTCAGCATCCTGAGTAGCTGGGATTAGAGGCACAGCGCCACCACACCCGGCTAATTTTTGTATTTTTAGTAGAGATGGGGTTTCACCATGTTGGCCAGGCTGGTCTCGAACCCCTAACATCAAGTGATCCACTCCCCACCCCCTCGGCCTCCCAAAGTGCTGGGATTATAGGCCTGAGCCACCGTGCCCGGCCTGAATTCCCCCTTCTTAAATTGATGTGTTTGTTGCCAAGGGCAACAATTGGGTGTTTGGGAGCATTGAACAACAAATAGCAAATGAGTGAGACCTGAGCTTACGCCCACCCTTCAAGGTCAGAGAGGAGCCCGGCAATAGGCTCACCTGCTCATTTGTTCACGTAAACTTTGCAGCAGAGATGTATTTGTCTGTTTTTGCCTCACAAAACCTGGATCCATCCTTGACAAAGGGGCATTTTATGGTTTCAGGTATTTTAGTAGCCATCGTTGGGGAAGGAGGCAAATCAGAATGCACCATCCAACTAAAAAGTCTGGGACACACAAAAGAAAGGTGCCTGTCCTTGCAGAGGTTGGTCCACACCCTTGGCATCAGTCACTCATTCTAGGAGTTTCTAGGTCATGCATCTCAGCGCTCACTGGGGATGAGCACAGAAGTGTCACCAAGTTTCGGCATCAGGGGCTGACATCACTGTGGCAGTAGAGGATCATGATGGTCATCATTGCTACCAAATGAAAAAAAAAGCAAACACCATTTCCACCATTAGGGATTTTTTTGTTTGGCTGTTTTTTTAAAAAAATTGCATTTATTTCCCCATGTTCACATTCTGCCTTATAGTTAAAGCTTTGTGCTCTGTATGGTGGGTTGGGAGGCACTGAGGAGTGAAAAGAAGACCCCTGTCAGGCTGGCTGAGGTGGCTCATGCCTGTAATCCCAGTACTTTGCGAGGCCGAGGCGTGTGGATCACCTGAGGTCAGGAGTTCAAGACCAGCCTTGGCCAACATGGGGAAACTCCGTCTCTACTAAAATACAAAATTAGCCGGGATGTGGTGGTGGGGGCCTGTAATCCCAGCTACTCAGGAGGCTGAGGCAGGATAATCGCTTGAGCTGGAGAGGTGGAGGTTGCAGTGAGCGGAGACAGCATCACTGCACTACAGCCTGGGCAACAAAGTGAGACTCTGTCTCAAAAAAAAAAAAAAAAAAAAAAAAAAGACTCCCTGCCTACAGGGGACACTCCGCTGCTTTCCCCAAAATCGCTCTCTCTTGCTAACATAAATAGAAGACTGCGATTTTCTACGCCCTTCAGCTATCTACATCTGCTGGAAACAGAGGGGAGTGAAATTAAAGGAAGCACCAGGAGATGGTTTTTTTGTTTGTTTTTAGACAGGGTCTTGCTTGTCTCCCAGGCTGGAAAGTACAGTAGTGTGATCTGCAGCTCTCTGCGACCTCGCCCCTCCCTGCCAAGCCCCATCCTCGCCGCTTACAGCCTTTGAGTTAGCTGGGACCAATGCAGCGCCACCCAACGCCAGGGCTAAGTTTTTATTTTTTGATAAGAAGAGCAGGGGTCTCGCTATGTTTCCGCAGATTGTCTCGAACTCTGGGCAGGAAGCAATCCTCCTGATTTAGCCCTCTCCAAAAGCGCCGGGATACAGGTCTGAGCCACGCAACAGCCAGTCAAGATCCTTGATAATATTAAAAATATTGTAGTATATACAAGATATACCCCAGGCCCCCAGTGATGAGAAAGTGGAAGTCTCAGAGGTATCACCCTGAAGGGTTCGTGATACGAAGGTCGCTGATGAGAGTTCAGAAGCAGCGAGTGGCCCCAGACCAGTGCAATGGGCAGGTGACACGCAGCCTCTCTTGTTAGCCTCTGCTCTTGTTACGCATGGGGGATCGGATTATAATCTCCCTTGTTTTGTCTGGGCTGCTGGCCCCAGGTGGTCAAGACTGTTTCTGTCCCTTGCCGGCGCAGTGTCGCGCCCTGTAATACCGCAGCACTTTGGAGGCGCAAAGCAGGCGGTCACAAGGTCAGGAGATCCGAGACGCACCGCTGGCTAACTCGTGAAAACCCGCGTCCTCTACTAAAAAGTACAAAAAATTAGCCGGGCCGTGGTGGCCGGAACTCCGCCTGTAGTCCCAGCTACTCAGGGAGGCTGAGGCCACGAGAAATGGCGTGAACCCGGAAGGCGGAGGCTTTGCAGTGAGCCAAGATCGCGCCCCAGCTGCACTCCCAGCCTGGTCGACAGAGCGAGACTCCTCTCCCAAAAAAAAAAAAAAAAAAAAAAAAAAAAGGGACCTGTTCCCGTCCCATATTCCTCAAGTCTCTCACTACTTAAACACATTGAAAAGGTTGGCCAGGCGCAGTGGCTCACGCCTGTAATCCCAGCACTTTGGGAGGCCAAGGCAGGCGGATCACTTGAGATCAGGATTTTGAGACTAGCCCGGCCAACATGGTGAAACCCTGTCTCTACTAAAAATGCAAAAATTAGCCGGGCATGGTGGCGCACACCTGTAATCCCAGCTATGCGGGAGGCAGAGGCAAGACAATCACTTGAACCCGGGAGGCGGAGGTTGCAGTGAGCCGAGGTCTTGCCACCACACACACCAGCCTGGGCAACACAGTGAGACTCTGTCTCAAAAAAAAAAAAAAGCTCATGAATAACTTTTGGAGATTTTATTACAGGCAGACCTGTAACAACCGCAAATGGACTTTTAAAACCTTGTGGGGAATGTTTCTTCTTCTAGGAATTCCTACTACAGATTTATTCAAATGCACATAGGCCAAGAGTTGGCAGATTTTTCTGGAAAGAGCCAGAGAGTAAATATTTTCAGCTTTGTGGACCATACCGTCTCTGTTGGGACTCTGCTATTGCAGCCATAGAAAATATGTAAATGGTCAATATGTAAATATATGTAAATGAACAAGTGTGACTCTGTCAAAATAAAATGTTATTTATAATATGAGATGGTTTTGTTATTTACAAAAACGAGTGGCAGAATGTAGTTTTGCTAACGCCTGCTCTTAAGCCTAGCTTGATTTGTGAATGATTGGAAACAACAACTTAAATGCCCTTTGTTTTGTTTTTTGGGTTTTTTTTTTTTTTGAGACGGAGTCTCCCTCTGTCGCCCAGGCTGGAGTGCAGTGGCCTGATCTCAGCTCACTGCAAGGTCCGCCTCCCGGGTTTACGCCATTCTCCTGCCTCAGCTTCCCGAGTAGCTGGGACTACAGGCGCCCACCACCTCACCCGGCTAGTTTTTTGTACTTTTAGTAGAGACGGGGTTTCACTGTGTTAGCCAGGATGGTCTCGATCTCCTGACCTCATGATCCGCCCGTCTCGGCCTCCCAAAGTGCTGGGATTACAGGCTTGAGCCACCGCGCCCGGCTTTTTGGGGGTTTTTTTTAGACGAAGTCTCACTCTGTCCCCCAGGCCGAGGGCTGTGGTGCAATCTCAGCTCACTGCAACCTCTGCTTTCTGGGTTCAAGCGATTCTTCTGCCTCGGCCTCCCCAGTAGCTGGGACTACAGGCGTGCCCCACCACACCCAGCTAATTTTTGTATTTTTGGTAGAGATGGGGTTTCACCATGTTGACCAGGCTGGTCTCGATCTCCTGACCTCAGGTGATCCACCCACCTCGGCCTCCTGAAGTGCTGGGGTTACAGCCATGAGCCATCGTGCCTGACCTTAAATGCCCTTTGAACGTATTAACAGCTGATTAAGTATAAAATTGTCCAACTAGAGGAAAAGATGCTCAAAAGCTGAGAAAATGAATGCAGAATTCTTTTTTGTTTTTTTGGAGACAAGATCTCACTGTGTTGCTCAGGCTGGAGCGCAGTGATGCGATCATAGTTCATTGTAGCTTCAAACTCCAGGGCTCAAGTGATCCTCCCGCCTCAGCCTCCTGAGTAGCTGAGACTACAGGCACACAGTGCTGCACCTGCCTTTTTTTTTTTTTTTTTTCATTTTTGGTAGAGACAGGCTCTAGCAACGGTCTTGAACTCCTGGGCTGGTTTTGAACTCCTGCACTCAAGTGATCTGCCTGCCTCAGCCTCCCAAAATCCTGGGATTATAGGCATGAGCCACCACACCTGCTCAAATTCTTAACTAAAAGAATTGACAACGGGAGCCAGGCACGGTGGCTCATGCCTGTAATCCCTGCACTTTGGGAGGCCAAGGCTGGCAGATCACTTGAGGTCAGGAGTTCGAGACTGGCCTGCCCAACATGGTGAAACCCCGTCCCTACTAAAAATACAAAAATTAGCTGGATGTGGTGGCAGGCGCCTGTAATCCTGGCTACTTGGGAGGCTGAGGCTGGAGAATTGTGTGAACCCGGGAGGCGGAGGCTGCAGTGAGCGGAGATCGCGCCACTGCACTCCAACCTGGGCGACAGAGCGAAACTCTGTCTCAAGAAAAAAAGAAAAGACAAATACTGCATGATTCCACTTATTTGAGGTCCCTAGAGTCATCAAATTCATAAAGACAGAAAATAGAATGGTGGGTGCCAGGGAATGGAGAGGAGGGTGGGGAGCAAGGATTTTATGGGGACAGAGTTTCAGTTTGGAAAGATGAGAAAGTTCTGGAGATGGATGATGGTGATGGCTGCACGGCAATGTGAATGTGCTTAATGCTGTTGAACTGCCCTTTTCCTTTTTTTTTTTTTTTTTTTTTTTTTTTTGAGACAGAGTCTTGCTCTGTTGCCAAAGTTGGAGTGCAGGGCCGTCATCTCACAATCTCAGCTCACTGCCTCACTGCAACCTCCACTTGCTGGGTTCAAGCAACTCTACTGCCTCAGCCTCCTGAGTAGCTGGGACTACAGGAGTGTACCACCACACCCAGCTAATTTTTCTATTTTTAATGGAGACAGGGTTTTGTCATGTTAACCAGGGTGACCTTGAACTCTTTGCCTCAAAATCTACCCGCCTCAGTCTCCCAAAGCACTGGGGTTTACAGGTGTGAGCCACCACACCCGGCCTCTCTCGCTCTCTCTTTTTTTTTTTTTAAACTAACTATTATTTATTTATTTTTGAGACAGAGTCTTGCTCTGTTGCCAAGGCTGGTATGCAGTGATGTGATCTTACAATCTTAGCTCACTGCAACCTCCCCCTTCTGGCTTCAAGCAACTCTCCTGCCTCAGCCTCCTGAATAGCTGGGACTACAGGAGTGCGCCACCACACTCGGCTAATTTTTGTAGTTTTAGAGAGAACGGGTTTCACCATGTTGCCCAGGCTGGTCTCAAACTCCCGACCTCAAGTGATCCGCCCGCCTCGGCCTCCCAAAGTGCTGGAATTACAGGTGTGAGCCACCACACCCGACATGAACTGTACACTTAAAATGGTTAAAATGACAAAATTTTAAGTTATGTATATTTTACCACAATAGAAAAGAAATAAATGTTGTAAAAGGAACAGGACTACAAGGCCTCCTGGTGGGAAGAGAGGGAAATAACTCAGCCTAGAACCTGTTAATGTTCTTGCAGTTCCTACAGAACTTCATGTCCAACTCTGGTTACCTTGGGCACCATAGTGGGTTAAGTCATGTCACCACAAAATTCATATCCACCTGGAGCCTCAGATGAGACCTTATTTGAAAACGGGGTCTTTGCAGATGTCATTGGTTAAACATCTTGAGATGAAGTCAGCCTAGATTTAGGTCAGGTCCTAAATCCAGTATCTGGTGTCTTTATAAGACATAGGAGAGGGGTTGGGGTGGTGGCTCATGCCTGTAATCTCAGCACTTTGGGAGGGCAAGACCGGAGGAGACAGGAGGTTTGAGGCCAGGAGTTCAAGACCAGCCTGGGAAACATATCAAGACCATGTCTGTACAAAAATAAAAATTAGCCAGGTATGGCGGCATGCACCTGTAGTACTAGCTTCTCTAGAGGCAGAGGCAGGAGGATGGCTTGAGCCTGGGAAGTTGAGGCTGCAGTGAGCTTTGATGGTGCCACTGTACTCCATCATGGGCAACAGAGCAAGACCTTGTCTCAAAAATAAATAAATAAGGTTGCTAGTTAAAAAAAGAGAGAGAGAGAGAGAGAGGCCAGGTGTGGTGGCTCATGCCTGTAAACCCCAGTGCTTTGGGAGACCGAGGCAGGTAGATTTTGAGGCAAAGAGTTCGAGGTCAGCCTGGCTAACATGGCAAAACCCTGTCTCCATTAAAAATAGAAAAATTAGCTGGGTGTGGTGGTGCGCTCCTGTAGTCCCAGCTACTCAGGAGGCTGAGGCAGGAGAATCACTTGAACCCGGGAGGCAGAGGTTGCAGTGAGCTGAGATCGCACCATTGTACCCCAGCCTGGGTGACAGAGTAAGACTCTGTCTCAAAAAAAAAAAAAAAAAAAAAAAAAAAATTGAAAGAGAAGAGAAAGAGAGACCAGAGAGGAACATTTGGACACAGACGGGGGGAGAAGGCCACAAGATGATGGAAGAGGCAGTAATTGGAGTGACGTGGCCACAAGCCAGTGACCACCAAGGGCCACCAGAAGCTGGAAGAGGCAAGGAAGGAAACTTCTCCAGAGCCTTCGGGTGCAGCACAGCTCGGTCGACACCTTACTTGCAGACTTCTGGCCTCTGGAACAATGAAAGAATAAATTTTGGGGGGCTGGGTGCGGTGGCTCACACCTGTAATCCCAGCACTTTGGGAGACCAGGGCGGGTGGATCACCTGGGGTCGCGAGTTTGAGATCAGCCTGACCAACTTGGTGAAACCCCATCTCTACTAAAAATACAAAAATTAGCCGGGCGTGGTGGCGCGTGCCTATAATCCCGAGATAGTGCCATTGCACTCCAGCCTGAGAGAGGAGTCTGTCTCAAAAAAAAAAAAAAAAAAAAAATAAATTCTTGTTGTTTTCAGCCAGCAAGCTGGTGATGATTTGTTATGGCAGTTCCCAAAAATCTAACACAGACAGGAAGCAGTGGGTGGGCGATGACATATTTCAGCTGCCTGTGGGGGCTGAGAAACACAGCACAAGATTTGGGAAAAGGGTCCACATCTGGTGAAGGAGAACTTTCCTTCCTTCCTTTTTTTTTTTTTTTTTGACAAGGTGTCACTCTGTTGCCCAGGCTGGAGTACACTGGTGCCATCATAGCTCACTACAGCCTCCAGCTCCTGGGTTCAAGGGATCCTCCTAACTCAGCCTCCCTAGTAGCTGGGACCACAGCCCTGCATGACCACACCCGGCTAGTTTTATTTTTTATATTATTTGTAGAGAGAATGTCTCCCTATGTTGCCTAGGCCACCACCCCTGGTCCCTTTCTTCCTTAAGAAGATAGAGAATGTTCACAGCTTGCTGGTGACGTTGAGTTTAAAAAAATCAAGGCACGAGGCCAGGTGCGATGGCTCACACCTGTAATCCCAGCACTCCAGGAGGTCAAGGTGGGAGGATCACTTGAGCCAAGGAGTTCGAGACCAGCTTAGGCAAAATGGTAAAACCCTATCTTTACCACAAATACAAAAAAATAAGCCAGGTGTGGTGGTGCACGCCTGTGGTCCCAGCTACCCTGGAGCCTGAGGCATGAGAATTGCTTGAATCTGGGAGGCAGAGGATGCAGTGAGCTGAGATCGCGCCACTGCACACCAGCTTGGGTGACACAGTGAGATCCTATCTCAAAAAAAAAAAAAAAAAAATCAAGGCAAGGTGTGGTGGCTCACACCTGTAATCCCAGCACTTTGGGAGGCCAAGGCGGGTGGATCACTTGAAATCAGGAGTTCGAGACCAGCCTGGCCAACATGGTGAAACTCTGTCTCTACTAAAATACAAAAATAAGCTGGGTGTGGTGGTGGGCGCCTGTAATCCCAGCTATTCGGGAGGATGAGGCAGGAGAATCGCTTGAACCCGAGAGGCAGAGGTTGCAGTGAGCTAAGATTGTGTCACTGCACTCCAGCCTGGGCGACAAAGCAAGACTCTGTCTCAAAAAAAGGGAGAGAGAGAGAGAAAGAGAGATAGGAGAGGAACATTTAGACACAGACAGAAGGGAGAAGGCCAGAAGACATCGGAAGAGGCAGTGATTGGAGCGACCACTGCCTCTTATCTCAGCATGCCCTATGCAGTTATTATTACTGTAATAGGGTAAAAAGACCAAGAAGAAAAAAAAGAATCTGCCTTTATTATTATTTATTATTATTATTATTATTATTATTATTATTATTATATTTTATGTTTTGAGAGAGAGTCTTGCCTCTGTCCGTCCAGGCTAGAGTGCAGTGGCGGTGATCTCAGCTCACTGCAACTCGCCTCCCGAGTTCAAACAATTCTCTCTGCCTCAGCCTTCCGGGTTAAGCTGGGATTACAGGCATGCGCCACCATCCCAGTTAATTGTTTGTATCTTAGTAGAGACGGGGTTTCACCATGTTGGTCAGGCTGGTCTCAAACTCCTGGACCTCAGGTGATCCCACCGCTCGGCCTCCCAAAGTGCTGGGATGACAGGTGTGAGCCACCCGCGCCGCCCCTGTTATTATTATCATTTCTTCATAGAGATGGGTTTCACCGTGTTGGCCAGGCTGTCTCGAACTCTTGGACCAAGCCATTCACCCATCATTAGCCTACCTTAAAAGAGCTGGATTACAGGCCACGAGTACATTGATTATACTCCTGGCCTTAACAATTGTGTTTTTTTTTTTTTTTTTTTTTTTTTTGAGACGGAGTCTCGTCTGTCACCCAGCTGGGGATGCAGTGGCCAGATCTCGAGCTCACTACAAGCTCCGCCTCCCGGGTTCACGCCATTCTCCTGCCTCAGCCTCCCGAGTAGCTGGGACTACAGGCGCCGCCACCATCGCCCGGCTAGTTTTTGTAATTTTTAGGTAGAGACGGGGTTTCACCGTGTTAGCCAGGATGGTCTCGATCTCCTGATATTTGTGATCCGCCCGTCTCGGCTCCCAAAGTGACTGGATTACAGGCTTGAGCCACGCCGCCCGGCTACAATTGTTTTTAAGGGTGACTGAGCTACTGCTGAATTACAGCTCAAGCTTCAATGACAACTTCTGCTCCTCAGCTGAGACCCTCTGCATTCTTGGGTGGATTTTCCTGCTGTTCAGCGGACACTCCCTGCTGCGCCTGGCGGGAGAGGGTGGGGGGGTGGCACTGGGAACCAGGATCTCCACTTGGATCAGGCAAATGAGAGAATTGGGGGGGGGGAAACTCTGAACTGAAACTTAGCCAGGGTCCTCGTGGTTTATGGAAAACAACCCACCCAGCACAGGAATTCTCCTTCCACGCCTGTGTTCAGACTGTTTTCTGTGCTTTCTCTTTCAGAGATCTGGAGAGTTGGTGTATAAATTTCTTGAAGCCTTTACTTATGGCCACGGTGCTAGAATGATCTAGAATCTTCACTCCGTGCTTAGAGGTAGGTGTATTGTTAGCTCAACTTCACAAACGAGGCTCGGCCAGTGTGGTGGGCTCACGCCGTCATCCCAGCAACTTTAGGAGGCTGAGGTGGGGGGGTTCACCTGAATCAGGAGTTCGAGATCAGCCTGGACACATGGCAAACCCGTCTCTACAAAAAATACAAAAAATTAAGCCGGGCATAGTGGTGCATGCTTAATCCCGTACTCAGGAGGCGAGGCAAGAGAATTGATTCAACTTGGGAGGTGGATGTTGCAGTGAGCAAGATTTGGCACTGCAACTCCAGCTTGGGCAATAGAGCAAGATCTGTCTCAAGAAACAAAAAACAGACGAGTCTCATCACCTGGAACAGCGGGAGCCCAGATTTGAAGATGGGTCTCTGACTCCAAGGTCAGAGATTCTTCTGATGGGTGACATCTGCTCATTCACTATTCATTCAACTTTCATTCAATAAGCATCCCATTCGAGCACCTAGTGTACGCCAATCGTGATGGCCAAAAAAGACAGATGGAGTCCCTGCCATCTTGAATTCAAATCTTTTCTAATTTTCAACTTTTTTTTCTTTTTTATTAAGGCGAGGTCTCAGTCTGTTGCTGAGGCTGGAATGCAGTGGCATGATCTTGGCTCACTACAGTTCAACCTCCCAGGCTCAAGCAATCCGCCCCCTCAGCCTCCTAATAGCTGGGACTACAGGCATGTGCCCCTATGACCAGCTAATTTTTTTTTTTTTTTTTTTTTTTTTTTTTTTTTTTGAGAAGGGAGTCTTGCTCAGTCGTCCAGGCTGGGAGTGCAGGGATGTGATTTCGGCTCACTGCAAGCTGTGCTTCTCGGGTTCACGCCGTTTTCCTGCCTCAGCCTCCCGAGTAGCTAGGACTACAGGCGCCCACCACCACACCCGGCTAATTTTTTTGTATTTTTAGTACAGACGGGGTTTCACCATGTTAGCCAGGATGGTCTTGATCTCCTGACCTCGTGATCTGCCCACCTCGGCCTCCCAAAGTGGTGGGATTACAGGCATGAGCCACCACACCTGGCCCACGACCAGTTAATTTTTAGATTTTTTTGTAGACATGGGATTTCACTGTGTTGTCCAGGCTAGTCTCAAACTCCTGGGCTCAAGTGATCATCCCGTCTTGACCTCCCAAAGTGCTGGGATTACAGGTGCACACCACTGAGCACTGGCCTATTATTATTATTATTATTATTATTTTAAGCAATCTGAGTCCTTTCTACATTGGTTTGTTCACTGTGTGTCTTCCGTGTTTGGTATGTGATAGGAGCTCAATAAAGACCCACAGAGTCTTTATCAACGCCTCAATGAAATGAGCAAATCTTGATGTCCGGAGTCTGGAGACCTGGGCACCTGCCCCAGCTCTGCGTCTCAGTAGCTGTGGGACCTTGAGCTCATTGCTGAGCCTCAGTATGTTTTAGTCTTATCTGTAACATTGGTTCAAGAAGTGTTTTCACACAAGGACACGAAGAAATCAGAGCCCCCACACACCACTGGTGGGAATGCCAGCTGGGGCAGCAGCTTTGGAAAACGGCCCGAGAGCCTCTCAAGAGGTTACACATAGGGCCGGGTGCGGTGGCTCACGCCTGTAATCCCAGCACTTTGGGAGGCCAAAGTGGGTGGATCGCCTGAGGTCAGGAGTTCGAGACCAGCCTGACCAACACGGTGAAACCCTGTCTTTACTGAAAATACAAAAAATTAGCTGGGCGTGGTGGCAGGCACCTGTAATCCCAGCTTCTCGGGAGGCTGAGGTAGGAGAATTGCTTGAACCCAGGAGGCAGAGGTGGCAGTGAGGCAAGATCGTGCCACTGCACTCCAGCTCTGGGTGACAGAGTGAGACTGTCGCCCCCCCAAAAAAAAAAACAAAAAAAAGGTTACAGATAGGGCTGGGTACAGTGGCTCGTGCTTGTAATCCCAGCACTTTGGGAGGCTGAGGCAGGAGGATCACATGAGTCCAGGAGTTCAATACCAGTGAGAATCCACTTCTACAGGAAAAAAAAAAAAAAAAAGTTAAAAGTGGAATTACCATATGACCCAGCAATTCCACTCCTAGGTGTATATGTACCCAAGAGAAATGAAATCATATGTCCATGCAAAAATGTGTAACTTAAATGTTCATAAGAGCACTGCTAACAATAGTTTATAGTGGCCATCCGCTGATGAACAGATAAACAAAATGTGGTCTATCCATACAATGGAATATTATCCAGCCTTTAAAAGGCATGATTGTTGATCAGGCATGATGGCTCACGCCTGCAATCCCAGCACTTTGGGAGGCCCAGGAGGGCAGATCACCTGAGGTCAGGTGTTCAAGACCAGCTTGGCCAACATGGTGAAACTCTGTCTCTACTAAAAACACAATAATTAGCCAGGTATGGTGGCACATACCTGTAGTCCCAGCTACTCAGGAGGCTGAAGCAGGAGAATCGCTTGAATCCAGGAGACAGAGGTTGCGAGGTTGCAGTGTGTTGAGTTAGCACCACTGCACTCCAGCCTGGGCAACAGAGCAAGACTCTGTCTCAAAAAAAGAAAAGAAAAAGAAAGAAAGAAAAGGAATGAATGTCCAGACATGGTGGCTCACACTTGTAATCCCAGCACTTTGGGAGGCTGAGGTAGGAGGATCGTTTGAACCAAAGAGTTCAAGACCAGCCTGGGCAACATAGGGAGATTCCATCTCAATTTTAAAAATTAAAAAAAAAAGAAATTAGGCCGGGCGCGGTGGCTCAAGGCTGTAATGCCAGCACTCTGGGAGGCCGAGACGGGCGGATCACAAGGTCAGGAGATCGAGAGCACCCTGGCTAATACGGTGAACCCCCGTCTCTACTAAAGCATGCAAAAAGCTAGCCGGGCGATGAGGCGGGCGCCTGTAGTCCCAGCTACTTGGGAGGCGGAGGCAGGAGAATGGCGTAAACCCGGGAGGCGGAGCTTGCAGTGAGCTTGCAGTGAGCAGTCAGACATGCTACAGATGAATCTTACAAACTTTAAGCAATGTGAAATAAGCCAGGCACGAAATGACAGATGTTGTATGTTGCACTCGTGTGACAGTCCAGACTAGTAGATTCATGGTTGCTTAGGGGTGAGGCAGCAGGGACAAGGGGATAGGGGAATAACAGCTAAAGGCTGTGGGACTGCTTTTTGAGACGATGAGACAGTGTTCCAAAACAGGCTGGGTGATGGTTGTACAATTCTGAATATAGGAAAAACCACTGAATTGTATACTTTGGAGGGGTGAATTCTATACTGTGTAGACTATACCTCAGTAAAGCTGTTTTTAACAGAAAGAAAGAAAAGTTTTTGCCTCTAGGCTGAGAGTGAGGAGAAGCTGCAAGTCTAACCTTGGCCCAAAGCCAGTCGTCCATCCAAGAGGCTGAGTGTGCAGCCCAGGGGCTCAACCTTAAATTAAGAGCAAAAGTGGCTGGGCGTGGTGGCTCCCTCCTGTAATCCCAGCACTTTGGGAGGCCAAGGTGGGCGGATCATCTGAGGTCGGGAGTTCGTGACCAGCCTGACCAAGATGGAGAAACCTCGTTTGTACTAAATAATAATAATAATAATAATAATACAAAATTAACCAGTCATGGTGGCACATGCCTGTAATCCCAGCTACTCAGGAGGCTGAGGCAGGAGAATAGCTTGAACCTGGGAGGTGGAGATTGCAGTGAGCCGGGATCGCGCCATTGCACTCCAGCCTGGGCAACAAGAGCGAAACTCTGTCTCAAAAAAAAAGAGTAAACCTGGGGCTCATGCCTGTAATCCCAGAACTTTGGGAGGCCAAGGCGGTGGATCACTTGAGGTCAGGAGTTCAAGACCAGCCTGGCCAACATGGTGAAACTTCGTCTCTATTAAAAATACAAAAAAATTAGCTGGGGGTGGTGGCACACACCTGTAATCCCAGCTACTCGGGAGGCTGAGGTGAGGCATGAGAATCACTTGAACCCAGGAGGCGGAGGTTGCTGTGAGCCGAGATTGTGCCACTGCACTCCAGCCTGAGCAACAAGAACAACACTCCGTCTCAAAAAAAAGAGTAAACCTGGGCCAGATGTATTGGAGGCAATAGGATTGTTTGAGGTCAGGCGTTCAAGACCAGTGTGGGCAACATAGCAAGACCCCATCTCCACAAAAAAAATTTTAATTACTGGGTCAGGTGATATACACCTGTAGTCCCAGCTACTCAGGAGACTGAGGCAGGAGGATCACTTAAACCCAGGATTTCAAGGCTACAATGAGCTATGATCACACCACTGCAAAAAAATAAATAAATAAATTATTTTTAGAAAGAGTAAACTTGGACCAGGGGCAGTGGCTCACGCTTATAATCCCAGCACTTTGGGAGGCCACGGTACATGGATCACCTGAGGTCAGGAGTTTGAGACCAGCCTGGCCAAGATGTGAAACCCCGTCTCCACTAAAAATACAAAAATTAGTGCTACCGAGTATGGTGGCACATGCCTGTAATCCCAGCTACTCGGGAGGCTGAGGCATAAGGATCACTTGGGGGGCCGGGCGCGGTGTCTCACGCCTGTAATCCCAGCACTTTGGTAGGCCGAGACGGGTGGATCGCGAGGTCAGGAGATCAAGACCATCCTGGCTAACACGGTGAAACCCCGTCTCTACTAAACAATACAAAACACTAGCCAGGCGAGGTGGCGGGCACCTGTAGTCCCAGCTACTCGGGAGGCTGAGGCAGGAGAATGGTGTAAACCCGGGAGGCGGAGCTTGCAGTGAGCTGAGATCCGGCCACTGCACTCCAGCCCAGGTGACAGAGCGAGACTCCGTCTCAAAAAAAAAAAAAAAAGAATCACTTGAACCCAGGAGGCGGCGGTTGCAGTGAGCCGGGATTGCGCCACACCACCCCAGCCTGGGTGACAGAGCGAGACTCCATCTCAAACAAACAAACAGAAAAAGAGTAAACTTGAAAAACAGGAGAGAGAAGATGCTGGAAGGAGCCCATTGCCCAGGGTGCAGCAGGAAGGTTGAGGTCAGATCCTCCTAGCAACCAAAGCAAACCATCACCCAACTGGAAACCATTTCCTTTGTGGCCAGGAAACAATGGGCTACAACTTTCTTTTGTGGCTCAAAACCACAGAGAAGTTTCCTATTGTGGGATTCCCCACCACCACCACAGCAGAAGTTTTGTCTCATGGGTTCTGGGAGCGAATACAGTGGCTTCTGAAACTGAGGTCTGGCTCTACTTCCTTCGAGACCTCTCCTCTCCTTTCTCTGCATGACAATGCTCCCTGGAGACTCTCTTCTTTCCCCATGCCACCATGTGCACCCTGGGGTGGCCTTGTCTTAGTTTGGGTTCCCTGGAAGCCACCACTGAG
Organism: Rhinopithecus bieti; assembly: GCF_001698545.2. Classification (NCBI taxonomy): domain Eukaryota; kingdom Metazoa; phylum Chordata; class Mammalia; order Primates; family Cercopithecidae; genus Rhinopithecus; species Rhinopithecus bieti. The sequence continues at coordinate 352,437 of NW_016804637.1, forward strand.
ACAAGGATTTAGTACAAGTACTTTGTCTGAGAGGTGGTGATGCCAGGAAGCACCAGTTGGGAAGAGGGGACGTGTATGAGTTTGCTAAGGCTGTCATGACCAAGCACCACAGAAGGGCAGCTTATACAACAGGGCATCTCATAGTTCTGGAGGGTGGATGTCCAAGAATAAGGTGTCAGCAGGGTTGGTTCTTTCTGAGGTCTCTCTCCTTGGCTCAGAGCCAGTTGCCTTGTTTCTGTGTCTTCACATAGTCTTTCTTTCATGCTTGCCTCTGTGTCCATATCTCCTTATCTTTTCTTTTCTTTTCTTTTCTTTTGAGACAGAGTCTTCCTCTGTCCCCCAGGCTGGACTGCAGTGGCACAATCTCAGCTCACTGCAACCTCCACCTTCCAGGTTCAAGCAATTCTCATGCCTCAACCTCCTGAATAGCTGGGATTACAGGCATGCACCATCACACCCAGTTAATTTTTGTATTTTTAGTAGAGACAGGGTTTCACTATGTTGGCCAGGCTGGTCTTGAACTCCTGACTTCAAATGATCCACCTGCCTCAGCTTCCCCAAGTGCTAGGATTACAGGCATGAGCCAATATGCCCAGCCCATACCTCCTCATTTTATAAGGATAGTGGTCATTTGGATTAGGGTCTATCCTAATGACCTTGTTTTAATTTGTTCTTTATTTTTTCAATTTATTTTTATTTTGGGGGGTTGGAGTCTTGTTCCATCACCCAGGTGGAAGTACAGTGGCCTGATCACAGCTCACTGCAACATGGAGCTCCTGGGATTAGGCAATCCTCCCACCTCAGCTTCCTGAATAGCTGGGACTACAGGCTGATTTAAATTTTTTTTTTTTTTTTTTTTTTTTTGAGACAGGGTCTTGTTCTGTTGCCCAGGCTGTAGGGCAGCAGTGTGAACATGGCTCACTGCAGCCTTTATTTCCTAGGGTCAAGCAATCCTCTCACCCCAGCCTCCTGACTAGCTGGGACCACAGGTGCATGCTACCACATTTGGCTAACTTTTAAATTTTTTGTAGAAATGAGGTCTCATGTCTGGGCACAGTGGCTCACACCTGTAATTCCAGCACTTTAGGAGGCTGAGGTGGGCAGATGACCTTAGGTCAGAAGTTCAAGACCAGCCTGGCCAACATAGTGAAACCCCATCTCTACCAAAAATACAAAAATTAGCCAGGCATGGTGGCAGGTGCCTTTAGTCCCAGCTACTCAGGAGGCTGAGGCAGGAGAATCGCTCGAACCTGGGAAGCAGAGGTTGCAGTGAGCCTAGATCATGGCACTGCACTCCAGTTTGGGTGACAGAGCAAGACTCTGTCTCAAAAAAGGAAAAAAAAAAAAAAAAAAGAAATGGGGTCTTGCTATGTTGCCCATGCTGGTCTTAAACTCCTGGCTTCAAGTGATCCTCCCATCCCAGACTCCTATGTAGCTGGGACCGCAGGCATACACCACCACACCTGGCTAGATGACTTTTTTTTTCTTTTTTTATAAAATAGAGACAGGATCTTGCTATGTTGCCTAGGCTGGTCTCAAGCTCCTGGGCTCAAGCAGTCCTCCCACCTCAGCCTCCTAAAGCAATGGGATTACAGGCGTGAGTCACTGTGCCTGGCCTAAATCAGTAAGACCGTGAGTGAAGCAGGTTGCCCTTTATAAGTAGGTGGACCTGGTCGGGTGCAGTGGCTTATGCCTGTAATACCAGCACTTTGGGAGGCCAAGGTAGGCAGGTCATTTGAGGTCAGGAGTTCAAGACCAGCCTGGCCAACATGGTGAAACCCCTGTCAGGCGTGGTGGCATGTGCCTGTAATCCCAGCTACTTGGGAGGCTGAGGCATGAGAATCACTTGAACCCAGGAGGTAGAGGTTGCAATGAGCCAAGATCATGCCACTGCACTCCAGCCTGGGCGACAGAGTGAGACTCTGTGTAAGAAAAAAAGATAGAGAAGAAGAAGAAACATTGAAAATATTGAAAATAATGTATCGCCTATAGTTCCAATGCCTGATGCCTTTGGGGGACTTATTTTTACTGTTTGTTTGTTTGTGCTGACTCTCACTCATGGTGGCTTATGTTCTTGTATGTTTTATAATTTTGACTGTGATCAAACAGGCAAGAATCCTGAGGGCCCTGACTAAGGGTCTGTTGTTTCGGGGAAGATTCGTTCTTACTTCTTCCAGGCATCTCAGGGACTACTTTTCTTTTCTTTTCTTTTTTTTTTTTTTTTGAGACAGAGTCTCGCTCAGTCGCCCAGGCTGGAATGCAGTGGCCAGATCTCAGCTCACTGCAAGCTCCACCTCCCGGGTTCACGCCATTCTCCTGCGTCAGCCTCCCGAGTAGCTGGGACTACAGGCGCCCGCCACCTCGCCTGGCTAGTTTTTTTGTATTTTTTAGTAGAGACGGGGTTTCACCTTGTCTGCCAGGATGGTCTCGATCTCCTGACCTCGTGATCCGCCCGTCTCGGCCTCCCAAAGTGCTGGGATTACAGGCTTGAGCCACCGCGCCCGGCCAGGACTACTTTTCATTTGATTCTCAGCATGGATTTCCCCAGAAAATCCCTTAAGGTAACTGGAGCCTCAGCACTAACTTCCCCTCCTCTGTGTCCCTTGGAGATTTCTGTTACTTTTTTGTGAACTTAGCTGATAACTTAAAAGCATGTTTGCTGTATTTCATTCAGTGTTTTTGTTGCTATTGCCTTTTACTCTGTCACCCAGGCTGGAGTGCAGTGGCACGACCATAGCTCACTGCAGCCTCAAACTCCTGGGCTCAAGCGATCCTCCCTCGTCAGCCTCCCAAGTAGCAGGGACCAAAGATACGTGCCACTACACCTGGCTAATTATTTAGTTTTTTATAGACAGGGTCTCACTAAGTTGTCCAGGCTGATCTCAAACTCCTGACCTCAAGCCATTCCTCCCGCCTCACCCTCTGGAGGCACTGGGATCACAGGTGTGAGCCACCACACTCAGCCTGGCCCAGCTCATGTACAGGATTTTTGTGGGTTTTGCTTGTTTGTTTTTGAGACAGTCTTGCTCTGTCGCCCAGGCTGGAGTGTAGTTGTGTCATCTTAGCTCAGTATAACCTCCACCTCTCGGTGGATTTGAATTCAGAATTCAAATGAACTCTGAATGTGCAGCCTGGGCTGGGCAGGGCATTCATGCACAATCTAGAAATTTCATGCACCATCTGGAAGAGTGAGGTAGAGAAGGGGAGGAGAGAGGAGGAGGCATGTGGAAACTAGAAGATTCAGTGATTAACAGTTGCCCGGCCGGGCGTGGTGGCTCACACCTATAATCCCAGCACTTTGGGAGGCTGAGGTGGGCGGATCACCTGAGGTCAGGAGTTCGAGACCAGCCTGATCAACAGGTAGAAACCCTGTCTCTACTAAAATACAAAATTAGCCAAGTGTGGTGGTGCATGCCTGTAATCCTAGCTACTCGGGAGGCTGAGGCAGGAGAATCGCTTGAATGCAGGGGAATCGCTTGAACCCAGGAGGCGGAGCTTGCAGTGAGCTGAGATCTGGCCACTGTACTCCAACCTGGGTGGCAGAGCGAGACTCTGAGAAAGAAAAGAAAAGGAGAGGAGAGGAGGGGAGGGGAGGGGAGGGGAGGGGAGGGGAGGGGAGGGAGGAAGGAGAGAAGAGAGAAGAGAAAAGATGAGAAGAGAAGAGAAGAGAGAAGGAGAGAAGAGAAGGAAGAGAAAGAAGGAAGGAGAGAGGAAGGAAGGAAGGAAGGAAGGAAGGAAGGAAGGAAGGAAGGAAGGAAGGTAGGTTCATAAAGTGGGCTGGCTACAGGTTGCACAATGGGTCACCCCATTGTCTCAGCAGGGGTGACTGGGATTTACAAGGATAAGTAACCACATTCCTAGAATCTCACAGACCCATTCCCCCTGCAAATGTCTCTCTCTACATATAAATACAGTAAAATTTCGTTCTGGAGAGGTGGACAGTTCTATGAATTTTAACACATGTCCAGATTCATGGAGCCACCAGGGCCATCAGACAGAGCTGCTGCATCCCCCGGAAGCTCCCTGGCGCTGGCCCTCTGTCATCAGCCCTTCCCCCCAGCCCCAGGCAGGCCCTCATCTGTCTGCTGTCTCACACTGTACCTTTGTCTTTTTCAGAATGTAATATAACGGGAATCATACACTCTGTGGCCTTTCAGTCTGGCCTCTTTCAGGCAGCATAATGCATTTGAGATTCATCCAAGTACTTGCCTGTCTCAATAGTTTGCTGATTTTTGTTGCTGAAGAATATTCCATTGTAAGGAAAGACCCTGGTTTGTTTTACATTCACCCACTGAGGGACAACTCCATTGTTTTAAGCTATGAGTGATGATGAATAAAGCTGCTATCAACATTCACGCACAGCCTTTTCTTCTATTTTACTTTTTTTTTTTTAGAGACAGGGTCTTGCTCTGTCACCCAGGCCAGAGGGCAGTTGGCGTAATCATAGCTCACTGCAGCCTTGAACTCCAGGCTCAAGTGATCCTCCTCCCTCAGCCTCCCAAAGTGCTAGGATTACAGGTGTGAAGCACTACACTGAGGCTTTTTAATTATTAATTTATTTTTTAGAGATGAGGTCTTGCTATGTTCCCCAGGTTGGAGTGCAGTGGTGCTATCACAGCTCACTGTAACCTTGAACTCCCAGCCTCAAGTGATCCTCCCACTTCAGCCTCCCAGATAGCCATGCCCAGCTCATGTACAGGTTTTTTTGCTTGTTTGTTGAGACAGAGTCTTGCTCTGTCACCCAGGCTGGAGTGCAGTGGCACCATCTCAGATCACTACAACCTCCCCCTCTTGGGTTCAAGCTATTCTTGTGCCTCAGTCTTCTGAGTAGCTGGGATTACAGGCACCCACCACCATGCCTGGCTAATTTTTGTATTTTTAGTAGAAACGGGGTTTCACCATGTCGGCCAGGCTGGTCTCGAACGCCTAGCCTCAAGTGATCCATCCACTTCAGCCTCCCAGATTGTTGGGATTACCGGTGTGAGCCATCACTCCTGGCCGTATACAGGTTTTTATGTGAATATCTGTTTTCATTTCTCTTAGGTCACTACCCAAGAGTGGGGTTGCTGGGTCACAGAGTGTTTGCATGGACGCGTTTTAAGAACCACCATTTTCCAGTGCGGAGTGCGGCGGCTCAAGCCTGTAATCCCAGCACTTTGGGAGGCTGAGACGGGCGGATCACGAGGTCAGGAGACAGAGACCATCCTGGCTAACATGGGGAAACTCTGTCTCTACTAAAAATACAAAAAATTAGCCGGGCGCAGTAGCGGGCGCCTGTAGTCCCAGCTACTCGGGAGGCTGAGGCAGGAGAATGGCAGGAACCCGGGAGGTGGAGTTTGCAGGGAGCTGAGATTGCGCCACTGCACTCCAGCCTGGGTGACAGAGCAAGACTCTGTCTCAAAATAAATAAATAAATAAATAAATAAATAAATAAATAAATAAATAAATAAAAGACCCACCATTTTCCAAAGCAGCTGCACCATTTTGCATCCCCACCAGCAGTGTATGAGGGTCCAGTTTCCCTGAATCCTCCTCAGCACTTGGTGGTGCTGGTATTTTTCACTGTCGCCATTCCAATAGGTGTGAGCAACAGTCTATTAAAGCTGGTGTTGTGAGCTGAGGTGCAGGATCTGAACTCAAGTGTCTGGGCGTCTAACTACTGCCTGATGTCACCTCCTTTTCTTTGCAGAGCTGCTGGGCTAAGAAAATGTGGTCCATTGACCAGGCACGGTGGCTCATGCCTATAATCCCAGCACTTTGGGAGGCCGAGGTGGGTGGATCACCTGAGGTTAGGAGTTGGAGACCAGCATGGCCAACATGGTGAAACCCCGTCTCTACTAAAAATACAAAAATTAACCAGGAGTGGTGGCACATGCCTGTAATCCCAGTTACCTGGGAGGCTGAGGCAGGAAAATTGCTTGAACCCAGGAGACGGAGGTTGCAGTGAGACAAGATCATGCCACTGCACTCCAGCCTGGCCAACAGGGCAAGACTCTGTCTCAAAAAAAAAAGAAGAAGAAGAAGAAGAAAGAAAGAAAATGTGGTCCATCTAAAAGACAGAGCTTTGTCAAAATCATTGCCACCTGCTCTGAAAGGTTGTGCTAAGGAAGAAATACAGGCCAGGCGCGGTGCCTCACACCTGTAATCCCAGCACTTTGGGAGGCTGAGGCGGGCAGATCACTGGAGGTCAGGAGTTCGAGACCGGCCTGGCCAACATGGTGAAACCCAGTCTCTACAAAAAACAAACAGGACCGGGTGCAGTGGCTCATGCCTGTAATCCTCAACACTTTGGGAGGCTGAGACAGGCAGATCACACAGTCAAGAGATCGAGATCATCCTGGCCAACATGGTGAAACCCTGTCTCTACTAAAAATACAAAAATTAGATGGGCACAGTGGTGCATGCATGTAGGCACAGCTACTCAGCAGGTTAAGGCAGGAGAATCACTTGAACCCAGGAGGTGTAAGTTGCAGTGAGCTGAGATTGTGCCACTGTACTCCAGCCTGGCCACAGAGTGAGACTCTGTCTCAAAAACAAAACAAAACAAAAAACCAAAACACAACAGGTAGCTGGGTGTGATGGCACACGCCTATAGTCCCAACTACTCGGGAGGTTGAAGTAGGAGGATGGCCTGAGCCCAGGATGCAGAGGTTGCAGTGAGCTGAGATCGTGCCACTGCACTCCAGCCTGGCCAACAGAGCAAGGCTCCATATCAAAAAAATAAATAAATAAGAAGAAGGAAATAGAGTCTCGGTGCAAAGCCTGGCTCTGTGTTCAAATCTTAACTCTGTCACTTGCCAGCTGGGAAGCCCAAGTCCTGTGGGGTCCAAGGTTTTTTATCTGGTGAATGGGCCTTGGAGGCCCCATCTCACAGAGACAAGATGTCCTGATGATTGAGTGAAATAAGGCAAGTAAAGGGGCCACCAAAGGATGAAGGTTATTTTATTTATTTATTTATTTATTTTATTTTATTTTTTTTGAGACGGAGTCTCACTCTGTCGCCCAGGCTGGAGTGCAGTGGCGCGATCTCGGCTCACTGCAAGCTCCGCCTCCAGGGTTCACGCCATTCTCCTGCCTCAGCCTCCCGAGTAGCTGGGACTACAGGCGCCCACCACCTCGCCCGGCTAGTTTTTTTGTATTTTTTAGTAGAGACGGGGTTTCACCTTGTCTGCCAGGATGGTCTCGATCTCCTGACCTCGTGATCCGCCCGTCTCGGCCTCCCAAAGTGCTGGGATTACAGGCTTGAGCCACTGCGCCCGGCCTATTTATTTATTTATTTTGAGACGGAGTCTTGCTCTGTCGCTCAGGCTGGAGTGCAGTGGCTTGATCTTGGCTCACTGCAAGCTCCGCCTCCTGGGTTCAAGCGATTGTTCTGCCTCAGCCTCATGAGTAGCGGGGATTACAGGCATGCACCACCACGCCCGGCTAATTTTGTATTTTCAGTAGAGATGGGCTTTCTCCATGTTGGTCAGGCTGGTCTTGAACTCGCTATCTCAGGTGATGCATCCGCCTTGGCCTCCCAAAGTGCTGGGATTGCAGGCGTGAACCATCACACCCAACCTGGATGGAGGTTATTAAGGGGGAAAAGGGGCTGCGGAAGGTGACTCATGTCTGCAATCCCAGCCCTTTGGGAGGCCAAGGTGAGAGGGTTACTTGACCTCAGGAGTTGGAGACCAGCTTGGGTAACATAGCAAGACCTTATCTCTACTACAAATTTTAAAAATTAACTGGGTGTGGCCGGGCGTAGTGGCTCATGCCTGTAAAGCCCAGCACTTNTTGAGCCACTGCGCCCGGCCTATTTATTTATTTATTTTGAGACGGAGTCTTGCTCTGTCGCTCAGGCTGGAGTGCAGTGGCTTGATCTTGGCTCACTGCAAGCTCCGCCTCCTGGATTCAAGCCATTGTTCTGCCTCAGCCTCATGAGTAGCGGGGATTACAGGCATGCACCACCACGCCCGGCTAATTTTGTATTTTCAGTAGAGATGGGCTTTCTCCATGTTGGTCAGGCTGGTCTTGAACTCGCTATCTCAGGTGATGCATCCGCCTTGGCCTCCCAAAGTGCTGGGATTGCAGGCGTGAACCATCACACCCAACCTGGATGGAGGTTATTAAGGGGAAAAGGGGCTGCGGAAGGTGACTCATGTCTGCAATCCCAGCCCTTTGGGAGGCCAAGGTGAGAGGGTTACTTGACCTCAGGAGTTGGAGACCAGCTTGGGTAACATAGCAAGACCTTATCTCTACTACAAATTTTAAAAATTAACTGGGTGTGGCCGGGCGTAGTGGCTCATGCCTGTAAAGCCCAGCACTTTGGGAGGCCGAGGCAGGTGGAGCACTTGAGGTCAGGAATTTGAGACCAGCCTGGCCAACTTGGTAAAACCCCATCTCTACTAAAAATACAAAATTAGCCAGGCGTAGTGGCAGGCACCTGTAATCCCAGCTACTCAGGAGGCTGAGGAAGGAAAATCGCTTGAACCCAGAAGATGGAGTTTGCAGTGAGCCGAGATCGCACCACTGCACTCCAGCCTGGGCAACAAGAGCAAAACTCCATGTCAAAAAAAAAAAAAAAAAAAATTAGCTGGGTGTGGTGGCACACACCTGTAGTCCCAGCTACTTGGGAGGCTGAGGAGGGAGGATCGCTTGAGCCTAGGAGATAGAGGCTGCAGTGAGCTTATGATTGTACCACTCTGCACTCCAGCCTGGACAACAGAGCAAGACCTTATCTAAAAAAAAAAAGAAAAGAAAAAAAGGGGCCAGGCGTGGTGGCTCATGCCTGTAATCCCAGCACTTTGGGAGGCCGAGGAGGGCGGATCATCTGAGGTCAGGAGTTCGAGACCAGCCTGACCAACATGGCAAAACCCCACCTGTAATAAAAATACAAAAAAAAAAATAGCCAGGCATGGTGGTGTGTGCCTGTAATCCCAGCTACTTGGGAGGCTGAGGCAGGAGAATCGCGGAAGGCGGAGATTACGGTGAGCCGAGATCATGCCACTGCACTCCAGCCTGGGCAACAGAGCAAGACTGTCTCAAAGTAAAAAAAAAAAAAGGTCAGGATTGCCCAGGGCCCACGGGAAAGGAGAGATGAATAGGCAGATTTTTGGCACAATGAATTCACTGTGCACTGTGAATATGATACTGTATGATACTATAATGCCAGATACAAGACATATGCACCTTGGCCGGGCGCAGTGGCTCATGCCTGTAATCCCAGCACTTTGGGAGGCAGAGGCAGGCAGATTACCTGAGGTCAGGAATTTGAGACCAGCCTGGCCAACATGGCAAAACCCCGTCTCTACAAAAAATACAAAAATAGCTGGGCACAGTGGCACATGCCTGTAGTCCCAGCTACTCAGGAGGCTGAGGCAGGAGAACAACTTGAACCTGGGACACAGAGGTTGCAGTGATCCGAGATCGTGTCACCACACTCCAGCCTGGGTGACAGAGCAAGACTGTATCTTGAAAAAAAAAAAAATAGCCGGGAACGGTGGCTCATGCCTGTAATCTCAGCACTTTGGGAGGCCAAGATGGGCAGATCACTTGAGGTCAGGAGTTTGAGACTAGCCTGGTCAATATGGCAAAACCCTGTCTCTACTAAAAATACAAAATTTGGCTGGGCGCGATGGCTCACACCTGTAATCCCAGCACTCTGAGAGGCTGAGGTGGGCGATCACCTGAGGTCAGTAGTTCGAGACCAGTCTGGCCAACATGGTGAAACCATGTCTCTACTAAAAATGCAGAAACTTAGCCGGGTGTGGTGGTGTGCACCTGTAGTCCCAGCTACTAGGGAGGCTGAGGCATGAGAATCGCTTGAACCTGGGAGGCAGAGGTTGTAGTGAGCCGAGGTCCTGCGATTGCACTGCAGTCTGGGTGACAAAGCGAGAGTCCGTCGCAAAAACAAAACAAACAAACAAAAATTAGCCGGGCGTGGTGGCAGGTGCCTGTAATCCCAGCTACTTGGGAGGCTGAGGCAGGAGAATTGCTTGAACCTGGGAAGCAGAGGTTGCGGTGAGCCGAGATCGCGCCATTGCACTCCAGCCTGGTGACACAGCAAAACTCCGTCTCAAAAAAAAAGAAAAGACATATGCACTTACCAAAAACCAGTAGTATGTACAACAGGAACTGTGTATGGGAATGTAAACTACATGAATAATGATGTATCAAGATTGGATCATCAATTGTAACATGTTCAGCAGGTTGCAAGTTGTTAATAGGGGAAACTGCTGGAGGGGTGGAATCTCTCCTCTATCGGGTTCCATCTTCTGTCATTGACACTACTCTAGCAATACATTTGTCAGTTAAAAAGCAAAGCATTCCTCCTGCTCATCCTCCAGTCCCACCAGTTTTTTGGTAGTCTTTGAAGAGAGTGTCTGGAAAAATCAAGGAAATACAGATATATACATTTTTCCAAATATTTTACACAAAAGTGGCCTCAGCCAGGTGTAGTGGCTCACGCCTGTAATCCCAACGCTTTGGGAAGCTGAGGTGGGAGAATCGCTTGAGGCCAGGAGTCTCAGACCAGGCTGGGCAACATAGTGAGACGCCGTCTCTAAAAATAAAATATTTTAAAAAGAAGCGAGTTCCTTGACCAATACACATGTGTCTGGACAGACAAGCATCTGGTGGCTGGGCCATCTGTTCAAAGAAAACAGGAAGCCTGTGTCCTGCCCCTCTGACCTGTCTAGGCCCAGCTTTTGTCTTTGTAATTTAAACTCCCAAAGGCAGGCCTGGACACCCTGGGTTGGCTTCCGGCTTCCTTCCCCGGCTCTGGAAACAGCAGAAAAAAACAATCCAACACGTCAGCGTCTCCCTCGGTCTTGTGCTCTCCTGACGCCACCTCGCTGGCCCCATCACGGCCCTCTTGGTGGAGCACTGGGGTTGCTGCACCCACTTTGCAGATGAGGAAACTGAGGCCCAGAGAGGTCCAGGTCACGAAGTCCAGCTACGCGGCCAAGCCAGAACTCGAATCCACGTCTCTCGGAACTCCAAATCCTCTTCATGACTGTTCCTACTCTGAGCTCACCACTGACTGCAAGACACCCATTCATCCACTCAAGTAATTCACCAATTGCCGAAATGCATCTGAAAAACCACAGGAGAGATTTCCCTGAAGATGACAGATGTGGGTTTGCGTCCTATGACTCCAGCATTATGTGATTTTTTTTTTTTTTTTTTTTTTTTTTTGAGATGGAATCTCGCTTTGTCACTCAGGCTGAAGTGAGGGCAGTGGCGCTGTCTCAGCTCACTGCAGCCTCTGCCTCCCAGGTTCAAGCGATTCTCCTGCCTCAGCCTCCTGAGTAGCTGGGACTATAGGCACGCACCACCACACCTGGCTAATTTTGTATTTTTAGTAGAGAAGGGGTTTTAACATGTTGGCCAGGTTGGTTTTGAACTCCCGACCTCAAGTGATCCACCCACCTCAGCCTCCCAAAGTGCTGGGATTACAGGCGTGAGCCACCATGCCTGGCACACCAGTGTTGTATGATTTGAGGCTGGTGGCTGCTCCTCTCTCAGCCTCAGTTTCCTGCACCTGTAGGGTGGTGGTGAGCTGGGATGATGATTCCACCTCCCCGAGTGAATCGGTGCCTGCAGATGGTACATGCTTCATGCATGCCTATTGCATGGATGTGCCTTGTATGCTCTCGCTCCTCAATTCTCCACGTAGCAGCAGGGTCCTCTGCCTATGGGCAGGATGGGGCAAGTGTCCTGGGCTGGCTGGGCCCATAATTCCCACCACAGGCACCAGGGGCCAGTGGGCAGCCTCATTCAACCTCCCTCTTCACTGTCACTCCCAACATCTCTCAGTTTGCGAGGCCCAGGCAGACTCCCTCTCCACGAGGAACCTATCTCCCTGCTGTGGGACTGGTTGCTCCTGCCACACTGATGGTATCAACACTGGACACCAGGGGACAGAGAAGCACTGAGGTCCTCTGGCCAGTGAGGTTCTGTACTACTCTGTCTCACTCATTCTCTTATTGAGCACCTATAGTATGCACAGTCGTGTCCTGGGTGTTGGGAATACAGCAGTGGTGAATAAGGCAGAGAGGCCAGGCATGGTGGTGGCTCATGCCCGCAATCCCAGCACTTTGGGAGGCTGAGGTGGGAGAATCGCTTAAGTCCAGGAGTTGGAGGCTGCAGTAAGCTATGATCATGTCATGGCACTCCAGCCTGGGTGACAGAGCAAGACCCTGTCTCAAAAAACAAAACAAAACCAAAAAAAACTGGGCAACACTGTGAGACCCCATCTCTACAAACAATTTAAAAACTAGCTGGGCATGGTGGCATTCACCTGTGGTCCCAGCAACTCAGGAGGCTGAGGCAGAAGGATTGCCTGAGCCCAGGAGATCAAGGTTGCAGTGAGCTATGATTGCATCACTACACTCCAGCCTGGGCGACAGAGCAAGACCCTGTTGCAGAAAGAAGGAAAAAAGGCAAAGAAAAATCTCTGTCCTCATGGAGCTGACATTGGAACGGGAGGAGCAGACACCACAGAACCAGACAGTTATTCTGAGGGTGATCAGGACTGCGATGGGGAGACCCAGGGGCTGGAGGGGATGGGAGCCCAGAGGAACCCCTGACCAAGCTTCCACAGGGGAGGGAGATGGTCATGGAAGGCTTCCAAGAGACATCAGACCTGAAGAATGAATACAAGTTTGTTCAGGTGGCTGGGCGTGGTGGCTCACACCTGTAATCCCAGCACTTTGGGAGGCCGAGGTGGGCAGATTACCTGAGGTCAGGAGCTCGAGACCAGCCTGACCAACATGGAGAAACCCCATCTGTACTAAAGTACAAAATTAGCTGGGCATGACGGCCCATGCCTGTAATCCTAGCTACTTGGGAGGCTGAGGCAGGAGGATTGCTTGAACCTGGGAGGCGGAGGTTGCGGTAAGCCGAGATTGCACCATTATACTCCAGCCTGGGCAACAGGAGCAAAACTCCGTCTCAAAAAAAAAGTTTGTTCAGGTAAGGAGTGGGGGAAACCATCAGCCTGGGCAGAGGGGATGGCCTGTGCAAAGGTCTGGAGGCAGCTGCACCCAGCACAGAAAGATACAGAAACACATTATGATGCTACAGTGATTCCAGTAGCGAGGTCTGGGACAAGCTCTCAGCAGCAGATCAGCAAAACAGAAGAGGGCGCATCAGTAATTCCAGCACTGTGGAAGGCCAAGCTGGCAGCATCACTTGAGGCCAGGAGTTTGAGGCCAGGATTTTGAGACCAACCTGGGCAGCATAGCGAGACTCCTGTCTCTACAAAGAAAAATAAAAAAAAATCAGCTGGCCACGGTGGCACATGCCTATAGTCCCAGCTACTCTGGGAACTGAGGTAGGAGGGCTGCTTGAGCCTGGGAGGAGGAGGCTGCAGTGAGCTGTGTTGGAGCCACTGCCCTCCAGCCTGGATGACAGAAAGAGACCCTGTCTCAAAAAAAAAAAAAAAAAAAAGGGGGGGAACCAAAAAGTTGATATTTATGGAGCTCCTACTAAATGTCAGGTGCTGGGAACCCCACAGAAACATGTAACCCAGCAACTGGGACATGACTGGGGCCTCCATGGCGGAGGTAGTGGGCAAAGGCAGGGATGTCCAAGCTATTTTTTTGTTTGTTTGTTTTGTTGTGAGATGGAGTCTTGCTCTGTCGCCCAGCCTGGAGTGCAGTGGCGCAATCTCGGCTCACTGCAAGCTCTGCCTCCCGGGTTCACGCCATTCTCCTGCCTCAGCCTCCCAAGTAGCTGGGACTACAGGCGCCCGCCACCACGCCCAGCTAACTTTTGTATTTTAGTAGAGATGGGGTTTCATCGTGTTAGCCAGGACAGTCTCGATCTCCTGACCTTGTGATCCGCCCACCTCAGCCTCCCAAAGTGCTGGGATTGCAGGCGTGAGCCACCGCGCCCGGCCTCAAGCTGAGATTTAAGGGATAAAGAAGGGTGCAGGCAGATAAGGAGTGAGTGGAACAGCAGTCCAGGTGGAAGGAGCAGCATTAGGCAGCAGCGTGGGTGAAGGAAATGGTTTTCGGCTCCTCTCTTACCGTAACATGCACATGGACTCACTGTCCATCCACCAGTGAGTCCATCTGCCCACAGCCCACCGACTTCTCACCTCCCCTGTATCCTCACCCCTCCAGGCCTATCATCCCCAACCTGGACCAGTACAGCCCCTCCTCCCAGGTCCACCAGCCCCACCCTCACATCCACAGCGTGTTCTCCGCACAGCAGAACAGAGGAGGCCAAAGTCCCCACCACCTCGCTCAGCCTCTGTTTGATCAGCTGTCAGGGGCACCCCAACCACACCCAGCTGAGTCAGGGCTGGCGGTGCCCTGGAGAGAAACAGCCTCACCAGTCAGGTCTGGCAGGCACTGGGGCGGGTACTGGGCTTGAGGCGTATGGGGTAGGGCCTTTGATCGGCGCGATCTCTGAAGCAGCGTTTCCACCAAGGCAGGACGTGGAGTCACTGAGCTCAAAGCCCCCTTAGGCTCCGACAGCGAATGGGCCCTGTCAAGGCCCTGAAGTTTGCTGCTCCAGGGCTCAACCTAGCTCCTGATGTCTGGGTCTCCAGCTGTGACCGATCATGAACTTCTCAGGGAGCAAACAAGGAAACTGGGGCTCAGAGAAGTTGAGCAATTTATCCTGGGCCACACAGCCAGGTCCGATGGAGACCCAGTGAGATTTTAGAGACAACCGTTTTGGGGTCAGGCTCCCTGGATCCAAATCTTGAATCTGATACTGATTCACTAGGCTACGATGTTAGGGCGAGTCCCCTCTCTGGGTGTTCCTCAGATCCCCTCTCTGGGTGTTCCTTATCTGTAAAAGGAGGCTAATGGCAGCACCCATATATGGGAAAGGGAACAGGACATGCAAAGGTCCTTGGGTGGAGCTGTGTCCTGGTGTTTAGAGGAGCATCCAGGAGGCAGGGGCGGCTGGAGTGGAGTGAATGAGGGAAAGAAAAGGAGGAGGCAAGCCAGGGAGGTGACAGGGCTGATCACGCTGGGCCTTGTGGGTTGTGGGAGGACTTTGGTTTTGTTTGTTGGTTGTTTTAGTTGTTGTTGTTGTTCTGAGACAGAGTCTCACTCTGTCGCCCAGGCTGGAGTGCAGTGGCACAATCTCAGCTCACTGCAACCTCCGCCTCCTGGGTTCAAACGATTCTCATGCCTCAGCCTCCCCAGTAGCTGGAGTTACAGGCTCCCACCACCCCGCCTGGCTATTTTTTGTATTTTTAGTAGAGATGGGGTTTCACCATGTTGGCCAGGCTGGTCTCGAACTCCTGACCTCAAGTGATCCACCTGCCTCGGCCTCCCAAAGTGCTGGGATTACAGTGAGGCACTGCCCCCACAAAGCCAAGTTGTGGGAGGACTTTGGCTTTTACCCTGAGTGAGGTGGGAGCCATGGAAAGTTCTGAACCGAGGAAGGACCTGATGTCATGCAGGTGTTCGCAGGCTCTTCCTGGCCACTGATGCAGGAACAAGCTGGCGGGAGGACGAGAAAAGAAGCTGGGAGACCGGATATAAAGGGGGCTGGATTGGAACTAGGCTAAAAAATGTGCAAATCTTTGCTTATCTGCATGTTTCCTGCCCAGCCTAGCTCCCAGCAGCCTGAGAGGCAAGGCGAGGACACTGGGTAGGGCACAGCGGGGAGTGATGGGCGGAGCTCCACCTGGCCAAAGGGGCTGGACCACTGCAGGCAGGCACGTGGGCTGTGTGCACATGTAACATGCCAGGCTGTGAGCAGCCCTACTGCAGCCTGACTAGTAGGATGCTATCCTGGGTCTGAGTGGCAGGCTTTGGGGGTTCCCCTACAATCCAGGCCTCCTTCCTGTGGGTTCAAGGTCTGACATGGATTCACTGGGCAGCAAGGCAAGAAACCATGTCTCGGGGGTGCATGGTGACTCAGGGTGGGCGCGGTGGCTCATGCCTGTAATCCCAACACTTTAGGAAGCTGAGGCAGGTGGATCACCTGAGGTGAGGAGTTCCAGACCAGCCTGACCAACATGACGAAACCCCATCTCTACTAAAAATACAAAAAATTAGCCGGGTATGATGGTGGGTGCCTGTAATCCCAGCTACTCAGGAGGCTGAGGCAGGAGAATCACTTGAACCTGGGAGGCAGAGGTTGCAGTGAGACGAGATTGTGCCATTGCACTCCAGCCTGGGCAACAAGAGCGAAACTCCATCTCAAATAAATAAATAAATAAATAATAGAGGATAAAATGCCAGCAACCCATAGATGGGAATGAGAACAGCACATGCAAAGGCCCTGAGGCAGAGTCACAGCCTTGTATGATTCAACCTCAAATTCTTCCTGGGGCATTTGCTGACCAGGGAAAGAAGGACTGTCCAGGAGGAAGGACCTGCCGGTGCAGCGGCATGCAGGTGAGAAAGGGGTGAGCCCCTCCAGAGGGGCGTGTGGGCTGGAGAATTCCCTAAAAATGCTGCAGCGGTGCTGGGAGACAGGCCAGTGGGGAGAGATTTGAGACCATAGATTAACCAAGACATCCCCACCTCTTCCTCTTGGTGGAGGCGCCCCGGCAAGTCTAGACTCCCAAACTGGCTCACTCAGGTCCCACCGCCTGGACCTGGGGCACATCTTCAGGCACCCCAGTGCCTGGCCAGGCTCCTCTGCCTCCCATGCTCTAGACTGGGAGCACAGACAATGCAGGCGCCGGAGATCCCTGTGAGTCACCCCGAGCAAGCACCTGAACACCTCTGTGCCTCAGTTTACTCATCTGCAAAATGGAAGAAAACAGTCATTTCTTCTGCATGTGTGAACTGCAGGGCCAGGCTCAATGACATCTTAGCAATTACACTTTTTGAGACCGGGTCTTGCTCTGTCACCCAGGCTGGATTGCAGTGGCACAATCACAGCTCACTGCAGCCTTGACCTCCCAGGCTCAAGCGATGCTCCTCCCTCGGCCTCCCGAGTAGCCGGGATTACAGACACACACCACCATGCCTGGATAATTTTTGTATTTTTTGTGGACACGGGGTCTCATTATGTTGCCCAGGCTGGTCTCCAACTCCTGGGCTCAAAAAATCCTCCTGCCTTGGCCTCCCAAAGTGTTGGGATTACAGGCGTTAGCCATCATGCACGGTCACGATTATACTTACAGGTATGATTATTAGATAAGTGAACATCGTTATTGTTTTCCCGCCAGGAGTCAGAGGGCAGAAAGAGCGCCCCTCCCAAACCCCGGAAATCTGGGGCCTACCCAGCCTGGGTCCCAGCTCCTCCCCTCCCTTCCTCCCTCTTTAGCCTCAGTTTCCCCAGCCCTGCTCCTGGGGTGGGAAGATTCCCCTCACTAAACCCCGGGAGCCTGGGGTCCACCTAGCCTGGGTCTCAGCTCCTCCCTTCTCTCCCTCCCGCCTCAGGCTCAGTTTCTCCAACCCAGCACCCAGGGTGGAAAGAGCGCCCCCGCCAGCTCGGGAGTCTGGGGCACCCCCAGTCTGGCTCCCAGCGCCTCCTTTCCCTAACTTCCCTCCTCAGCCTCAGTTTCCCCAGCCCTTCTCCTAGGGTAGGAAGAGCGTCCCCCGAGCCCGGGAGTCTGGGCCCACCCATCCTGGATCCCGGGGCCTCCTCTCCGTCCCCAGCCTCAGTTTCCCCAACCCCCAGGACTCCAGGCGACCCCTCCGGCCGGCAGGGGCAGCACGGAGCGGCCCAGGCCACCCGGAAGGGCCCCGCCCCCGTGCCGGCCCCGCCCGCCCTGGCTGCCCAGAACCGGCAGGCGGCAGCGGCTGCGGCG
>NW_016804637.1:370498-408777 GCF_001698545.2 Rhinopithecus bieti
GACGCGGGGACCATGGCTGCCGCCGAGCGCCGCGCCTTCGCGCACAAGATCAACAGGTAGCGTGGCCGCGGGGCCCCTCCCACCTCCCCCACGTGGCCCGGCCCCGCCCCGGGGCGGTGTGACCCTCCCCGCCGGGGCGCCCCCAATTCAACCCCTTTCCGCCTCGGCCCGCGTCCCGCCCGCTTCCTCCGGCAGGGGCTGGGAGCGGGAGTAGGCGGGGAGGCCCGCGGGGTCCCGGGGGTCCCAGATGGGAGTTGCGTCGGGGCTGGGAGCGCGATGGCGGCTGCAGTTCTGCCTCCGTGACGCGCGGGGGTGTGTCCGGAGGGCTTCGCGGAGGAGGTGGCGCGGGGATGCGGGTGCTGGGCGCCCCCTGAACTCCCTGCGCGCCCCGTCCGCCTCTCTTGGCCCCTCACTGTCCCCGCGCCCTCGGAGATCGGGGTGGGGCGGACTTTCTGTTCCCTCCTCAGTGCCTGGTTTGGGGCAGGGAGGCTCCAGGCTCAGAGATTTGGGGACAGAGATGGGCTCCTTGGTGGCGTTTGAAACCCCTCGAGGAGTTTCCCGTGCCCTTCCCCCTCCAGGGTCCGGTGCCCAGCTGTCGGGGGGGAAAGGGGACAGCTGTGGGCGCTCCCCCACCTTCTGCTTCAGGCTCTCCCAGCACGGGCTGGACCGCACTGGGGATGGATGGGTGATTGAATGGAGGGAGTGGGGGCTGGGGACAGAACCAGCTGGTGGGCAGACGGGGGAGGGGACAGGCCCCAGGCGCTGAGGGATCCATTTCCGTGGCCACTGGGGATTGTGAGAGTCCCAGCCTGGGAGGGGGATATCAGACTCTCTGGGGCTGAAAAGCCTCGCCCCCAGTTGGCGGGGCGGGTCTTTGCGACAAGGGTGCGTTCAGAAACTAAGGTATCCTCTCCGCTGGGGACCTGTCCTGTCTGCCCCCAGGTGAAAGAGCTGCCCTGTGGGTTGGGCCCTGGTCTTCTGGAGATAAAAGATCCCCCTCTTGGGATATAGTAGCAGAGAGAGACCAGAAGCCTGATCAAGTAGATTACCTGTCAGTGACAAGTGCTGTGGGGACAAGAAGACAGGGAAGGGGATGGGTGGGTGGGGGCTGCTTGAGATGCAGGAGGTGGGTCAGGAAGGCCTGGATGAGCAGGTGCCTTTGAGTAAAAACCTCAAGGAAATGAGGGAGGGATCCACACCTGTTTGTGGGGGAAGAGTGGGAAGGGTTTGTGCAAAGGCCCTGAGGCAGGAACAGAGAGCTGGAGGGGGACAGTAGTAGTAGAATGTACAGGGTCTTGTGGGCTGTGCAAGGGACTTTGACTTTTGACCCCAAGTGAGGTGGGAGCCATGGGGAGTTCTCAGCAGAGGAGGGAAGAGACCTGGTGGCTGAGGCATAATGGCTGGGCAATTTTTATGTTCTATCATTATCTTTGTCTGTAAATTGGCATTCTGTCTTAGACCTTTGGCGTCTTTGAGGATGCAAATATTATGGCTGTCTGTTTCTTTTTCTTTTCCTTTTCTTTTCTTTTCTTTTTTTTTTTTTTTTTTTGAGACAGAGTCTTGCTCTGTCACCCAGGCTGGAGTGCAGTGGCACAATCTCAGCTCACTGCAAACTCTGCCTCCCGGGTTCAAGTGATTCTTGTGTCTCAGCTTCGTAAGTAGCTAGGATTACAGGCGCCTGCCACTACACCCAGCTAATTTTTGAATTTTTAGTAGAGAGGTTGTTTCACCATGTTGGCCAGGCTGGTCACAAACTCCTGACCTCAGGTGATCTGCCCACCTCCCAAAGTGCTGGGATTACAGGTGTGAGCCACTGCGCCCAGGCTTTTTTTTTTTTTTTTTTAATACAGGCTGTCATCCAGGCTGGAGTGCAGTGATGATACCTTGGCTCACTGCAACCTCAACCTCCCAGGCTCAAGTGATCCTCCTGCCTCAGCCTCCCAAGCAACTGGGACTACAGGTGTATGCCGCAACACTCGGCTTTTTAACCTTTTGTAGAAATGGGATCTCAATATCTTGCCCAGGCTGGCCTCAAACTCCTGGGCTCAAGTGATGCTCCTGCCTCAGCCTCCCAAATGCTGGGATTACAGGCATGAGCCATTGCGCCCAGCCTGCTGTCTGTTTCTTTGCATTTTGGTCTGTATGTCCAAAATTTGGTCTGTATGTCCAAAATAGCTGGGCGTGGTGGTGGGTGCCTGTAATCCCAGCTACTCGGGAGGCTGAGGCAGGAGAATCGCTTGAATCTGGGATGTGGAGGTTGCAGTGAGCTGAGATCGTGCTACTGCACTCCAGCTTGGACAACAGAGACTCCATCTCAAGAAAAGAAAAAAAATAAATAAAAAGAGAGGGAGAGAGAAAGAAAAGTGGAAATTTCAAAGAATAATTAGAAAGGAAAGGGCAGGGAAATGGCCACTTGGTCAATTTCCTATGGGGACCATCTCCACCTTCCTGGCTCCCTCCCCCATGCCAGCAGCCCTACCTGATCTGGACTGTTTTAGGTTGTCATATAAACTAAATCATGGGATGTTGCATCCACATGCCCAACTTTGTTCACTCAGCATCATGTCAGGAAGGCTCAACTGGGCCATTGCCTGCAATACTTTTTCATTGCTGAGTAGTATTCCCCTGCCTCAGGCATTTATTTCCCCATCTTTGGTCAGTGAACATGTGAGTTTCACTTTGGAGCTGTCATGATCAGAGGTGTCAACATTCTTGGCCATGTGTTTCCTTCTGAGTATCTACACCTTGGAGTGGAATTGCTGGATTGGCATATTTTCAACCTTGCTTAATAATCACAGATGATTTTTTCTGTGTGTATGTGTGTGTGTGTGTGTGTGTGTGTGTATACATTTGTGTTTATTAGAAATGGGGTCTCGCTATGTTGCCCAAGCTGGTCTTGAACTCCTGGCCTCATGTGATCCTCCCATCTCAGCCTCCCAAAATGCTGGGAATGTAGACATGAACCACCACACCTGGCTTATAGATGGATTTTTTTTTTTTTTTTTTTTAGACAGAATCTCATTCTGTTGCCTAGGCTAGAGTACAGTGGAGCAATCTTGGCTCACTGCAACCTCTACCTCCTGGGTTCAAGTGATTCTTTTGCCTTAGCCTCTCGAGTAGCTAGGATTACCAGCATGTGCCACCATGCCTCGCTAATTTTTGTATTTTTAGTAGAGACGGGATTTCACCATGTTGGCCAGGCTGGTCTCGAACTCCTTACCTCAGATGATCTGCCCGCCTCGGCCTCCCAAAGTGCTGGGATTACAGGCATAAGCCACGGTGCCCACCTTTTTTTTTTGTAAGAGACAGTGTCTCTGTAGCCCAGGCTGGAATGCACTGGTGCAATCTCTGCAGCCTCAAACTCCTGAGCTCAAGCGATCCTCCCGCCTTGGCCTCCCAAAGCACTAGGATTACAAGTGCGAGCCACCATGCCTGACTCTCATGGTTGTCATCTATATCTCACCTTGGTGTAAAAACAGGGTCAGAGGCCGGGCACAGTGGTTCACACCTGTAATCCCAGCACTTTGGGAGACTGAGGCAGGAAGATCATGGGAAGTCAGGAGTTTGAGACCAGCCTAGGCAACATAGTGAGACCCCATTTCTACAAAAAAAAAAAAAAAAAAAATTTAATTAGCCAAGCATGGTGGTATGCACCGGTTGTCCCAGCTATTCAGGAGGCTGAGGCTGGAGGATTGCTTGAACACAGGAGGTTGAGGCTGCAGTGAGCCGTGATTGCACCACTGCACTCCAGCCTGGGCGACAGTAAGACCTGTCTCAAAAACACACACACACAAAAAAAACAAAAACAGGCTGGACACAGTGGCTCACGCCTATAATTCCAGGACTTTGGGAGGCTGAGGCGGGTGGATCACCAGAGGTCAGGAGTTCGAGACCAGCCTGGCCAAGATGGTGAAACCCCATCTCTACTAAAAATACAAAAAATTAGCCAGACATGGTGGCAAGCGCCCCTAATCCCAGCTACTCAGGAGGCTGAGGCAGGAGAATCGCTTGAACCCAGGAGGTGGAGCCGAGATCACGCCACTGCACTTCAGCCTGGACAATAAGAGCAAAACTCTGTCTCAGATAAATAAATAAATTTAAAAAAATAAAAACAAAAACAAGACAGGGTTGGGAATTCCAGCTGCCTAGGATTGTCTTTGAGGACTACCTGGTGGCAGCAAGCCCTAATTGACCACTTACTTTGTGCAAAGCCTTACACTCAGAACAGCTCGAGAAGGTGGGCAGTGGCCGGAGCCCTGAGGCTGAGAGATTGATGGTCACTCATCCATGCTCAACGGCTTCGTGCAGAGTCCTGTGATGCAGTCAGCTGGCTCTGTGGCCGTGGTGGTGCAGGCCCGGCGTTTTCCCACTGCAGGGGCCTCTCTCCAAGGCCAAGGGGAAAATGAAGCTGGAGGCCCAGCCGTCCTTCCTCCCCTCTCCCTCCTCTGGAGCAGCAGCTGCAGAACAGCTGGGACCAGGGTACAGCTCTGTCCCCTGTCTCAGCATCTTTTGTAAATTATCCCCCAGCCCCTGTATGCCCAGGGTTCTGGAGGCAGCAGCCCGACTTCGGGAATTTCAAGACAAAAGCCCTAATTTTTCACATCCTTTGAATGCCCCACAAGTGCCTTTCTCAACCCCCCAGTCAGTAGAAGCAAGAATCCAAGACTGTTAAGAATAAAAATGGATTGAATATGGGGATGGAGGAGGGCAACCGGGGTCTCAAACTAGAGACCTCCACGTTGTATGAAGGTCATGATCAAGTTTTGGTTTTGACCCATATGATTTTTTTTTTCCTTTTTTGGGGCAGAGCCTCACTCCGTTGCCCAGGCTGGAATGTAGTGGTGCAATCTTGGCTCACTGCAACCTCCACCTCCTGGATTCGAGTGATTCTTATGCCTCAGCCACCCAAGTAGCTGGGATTACAGGTGCGTGCCACCACATCCAGCTAACTTTTGTATTTTTAGTAGAGATGGGGTTTCACCATGTTGGCCAGGCTGATCTCAAATGACTAACCTCAAGTGATCCACCCACCTCGGCCTCCCAAAGAGCTGGGATTACAGGCGTGAGCCACCACACCCGGTTAAATTTTTTGTTTTGTTTTGAGACAGGGTCTTGCTCTGTCATTCAGGCTGGAGTCCAGTGGCACAACAATCATAGCTCACTGCAGCCTCTACCTCCCAGGCTCAAGTGATCCTCCTGCCTCAGCCTCCTGAGTAGCTAATTTTTAAATTTTTTGTAGAAATGGGGTCTCCCTACAACTTTGTCCCCACCTGGGGAGGCTTGTTGATAACCCAGCTCTTTGGTGAGCGCTAGGTCTGTGAGTGGCTGAGAGATACGTGTATTTACTTTTTTTTTTTTTTTTTTTTTTTTGAGATGGAGTCTCACTCTGTCACCCAGGCTGGAGTACAGTGGCGCGATCTCGGCTCACTGCAAGCTCCGCCTCCCAGGTTCACGCCATTCTCCTGCCTCAGCCTCCCGAGTAGCTGGGACTACAGGCGCCCGCCACCACGCCCGGTTAGTTTTTTGTATTTTTTAGTAGAGACAGGGTTTCACTGTGTTAGCCAGGATGGTCTCGATCTCCCGACCTCGTGATCCGCCCGTCTTGGCCTCCCAAAGTGCTGGGATTACAGGCTTGAGCCACCGCGCCCAGCCACGTGTATTTACTTTTTGTTGTTCAGGGTTCAGTTTACTCAGTGGCATGCCCAGGCTGGTCTTGAACTCCTGGCCTCAAGTGATCCTCCTGCTTCAGCCTCCCAGAGAATTTGGGATTAGCAGTGTGAGCCACTGTGCCTGGCTGAGCACAACTTTTTATTATAAAAATTTACTGGCCAGGTGCGGCGACTCATGCCTGTAATCCCAGCACTTTGGGAGGCCAAGATGGGCATATCATGAGGTCAGGAGATCGAGACCATCCTGGCTAACATGATGGAACCCCATCTCTACTAAAAATACAAAACATTAGCCGGGCCTGGTGGTGGGTGCCTGTAATCCCAGCTACTCAGGAGGCTGAGGCAGGAGAATGGCGTGAACCCGGAAGGCGGAGCTTGCGGTGAGCCAAGATTGTGCCACTGCACTCCAGCCTGGGCGACAGAGCGAGACTCCGTCTCAAAAAAAAAAAAAAAAAAAAATGGAGTGAGTGCCTAGTATGTGCAAGGCCCTCTTTGGGGGACACACAGCCCTAGCTCCTGCCTTCACAGAGACCCCAGGGAACGGGAGTCTCCACACTCAAAGCATGAAGCTCAGTCTCAGGTCCTTTGCACCTGCTATGCCCCCTGCCAGGCACCCTCTACCCCCGGGTAACTGCATGGCTCTCTCTCGTCCCCTCCTGAGCTCAGCCAGAGGAATTGAAGGCCTGAGCCATCCCTGTGCCCATTGGTTCTGCTCCACATTCCTGCAGAGTCCCCTCTACTGCCAGTCTTGCCCCTTTACCCCCATCCTCCTTGATTTTTTTTTTTATTTTTGAGACAAAGTCTTGCTCTGTCGCCCAGGTTGGGGTACAGTGGCGCAATCTCGGCTCACTGCAACCTGCGCCTCCCGGGTTCAAGCGATTATCCTGCCTCAGCCTCCCGAGTATTAGCTGGGACTATAGGCTTCCAGCTAATTTTGTATTTTAGTAGAGAGGGGTTTCCCCTGTTGGCCAGGCCCGTCTTGAACTTCTGACCTCAGGCGATCCGCCCGCCTCAGCCTCTCAAAGTGCTGGGATTACAGGTGTGAACCACCACACCCGGCCGTCCTCCCTGATTTTGAAGGCCTGCTCAGATCCAGGTGGCCCAGGAAGGCCCCAGGGCCCACCTTGGTGGCACGTGGTTACTTAAAAGGCCTCCCAGTTCTGGGCCCCCCAGGCCAGGTTGACCTCTGACACAATGGCCTCATCTCAGGATCTCTGTGACTTCAGGCCAGGCCCCAGGCTCCGCTCTCCCCAGCAGCCCTGTGAAGTCAGGGCATCAGCTGCAGATGGGTAAACTGAGGCTCAGAGATGGAAATGACTTATCCAGGCCCCAAAGCAAGGATGGGAAGGGATGTATGTTCTGGATGGGGTCCCGGGGCAGAGCTGGGTGTATTGGGGAACAGCAGGGTGGACAGAGGTCCCCCAGATGAGGGAGCAGAGGCCAGGGACCCGTGGGCCTCCCTCCAGACCTGGAAGGCCACAGCTGGGAGGGGAAGGAGAGTCCGTGATGGCTTTAAACCCCACTGATGGCAGCATTCCCCTCTCCTGATCTGTGCTTGATGGGGACGAGGTTGGGGGAACTGGGGAGCTGGGGCCTCTGAAAGCCTCAGCACTCCTGGTTCTCTTGGCCCTTGGCCTATTTATTCCATTCCACAATTTGAATTTTCCTCATAGCAGGAATCTGTCGGCCCCACTTCCTGAGTTTTCCTGTCCCCAATGGCCCCCTCCCTGTCTTTCCAGGACGGTGGCCGCAGAGGTGCGGAAGCAGGTGTCCCGCGAACGCAGTGGCTCCCCCAGCTCCAGCAGGCGCTGCAGCAGCTCCCTGGGGGTAAGTATTTGGGGATCCACCCCAGCCCCCTGCCTTCTCTCAGACAGAGGTAGCGGCTTCCTTGGCCTAGGTTCCATCCCACCCCCTCCCTCCTGTGGCCTGTCCTGTGGGGAAACCGAGAGACACCCAGCAGTGTCAGGGGAGGGAGTCCCTGTCCTGGTCCTAGTGCTGTCGCCAATTCCTGTGGCCACTCTCCCTGCAGCTGCTTGTCACCCTGTGGGTTGTCGGGGGGAGTGGCTCCCCGCTGATGTCCCCCACCTCCAGCCACCTGGACCACCCAGATGGGGATGGAGGAGGGAAGTTGGGGAGGGGAGTGGCTTTCGCCTGAGAGGGGTGGGGCCATGTTGCCCAGAGGGTTGGGAGGGGATTTAGGAATTGTGTCTTGCCTGGCCTCTGTCAACATTTCTTTCCTTCCACTGTTAGTTTCTGCCCTTCCAGGGATGGGGTGTGATTTCCTTCCTGAGCCCCTGGAGGGAGGGGCAGGGCAGGGAATGCTGAGGTGGGGGTGGAGAGTCTGAGGTCACCATCCTCTGTGGCTCCTCCGTAGCTCCAACACCCTCCATGGCTCCCACGGCCCTCCTATTTGAGTTTGAAGCCAGCACGCACCCACCCCTGCCTCATGCCTCCACTCTCAGCCTCCAGGGCAGTGCGATCACAGCCACTTTGCTCCAATCCAGGTCCCGCTGACGGAAGTTGTCGAGCCCCTAGACTTTGAGGATGTACTTCTGAGCCGGCCACCAGACGCTGAGCCCGGGCCCCTCAGGGACCTGGTCGAATTCCCAGCTGATGACTTGGAGCTGCTGCTGCAGCCCCGGGAATGCCGGACCACAGAGCCCGGGATCCCTAAGGATGAGTGGGTAGCCCCACACCCTCTCTGCCTGTGATTCCACTCTGTCTCTGCCGTCCACATCAACCGCCCGAGTTCAGCACCTGGCTGGGCCGTGACCTTGCAAGCCATGCTTTTTCTCTGAGCCTCCGTCTCCCCTTGTCTGGAATAGGCAGGACAGTGCTAACCTTACAGGCTAGCAGAAGGATCTGCAGAGACCCTGCCTCTGTTTACCCTGATCTTCTTTTGCTGCAGAAAACTGGATGCTCAGGTGAGGGCCGCGGTGGAGATGTATATCGAGGACTGGGTCATCGTCCACAGAAGGTGAGTCTGACTTGAGGGCAGCTCAGGGGGTTTGGAACCCAAAAGGGCTGAGCTGATGTCTGCAGCCAGTCCTACTGCATATCTGCCCATTGTCCCTGCAAGAGCAGGCAAACTTGTCAGGTGGAGCACGAGGAGGGTGGCTTTGTAGGTGCCGAGTAGGTGTGTCGGAACACACTGGGGAGCCCCTGGGGGGCCTCAGCCCTCCCTACCTGCCCAGCCCTGTTTCCTGCTAGGTATCAGTACCTGAGTGCAGCATACAGCCCCATCACCACGGAGACACAGCGAGAGCGACAGAAGGGCCTCCCCCGCCAGGTCTTTGAGCAGGATGCTTCTGGAGACGAGAGGTCCGGCCCTGAGGACTCGGTGAGGAATTCCCTGGCTGGGGTCACTGAAGGGGTATGTGTGGAGGCTCCAGTCTCAGGTTTTGGTCACATGTGACAGGAAATGACCCAAACAGTCTTGAGCTCAAAAGGAATTGCATCAGTCCCCATGAGTAAAAAGTTAGGGGTCATAATTATAAACATTTATTGAGTGCTTAGGGTATACTAAAGGCTTTATATGTGTCCTCTCCTTTCATCCTAGGAGTCAGGGCAGCCATTACATCCAGGTAAGGAAACTGAGGCACAGCGAGGTTCTTAGAGGCCTTGAGCCTATATTTTGTCAGTCAACATTTACTGGGCACTTACTGTATACCAACCGTAATTATTCCAAAGATTATTGTTGTTTTCATTATTATTATTATTTTAATTAAGTAAGTATTTTGAGATGGAGTCTCACTCTGTCACACAGGCTGGAGTACAGTAGCACGATCTCAGCTTATTGCAACCTCCACCTCCCAGGTTCAAGCGATCCTCCCACCTCAGCCTCCCGGGTTGCTGGGATTACAGGCATGGGCCACCATGCCAGCTAATTTTGTTATTATGTTTAGATGTACATAGGGAAACAGGCCCTTAGAGTTGGGGGTCAGAGACCCAGTGTCACAGAGCTGAGCTGAGATTTGATCCAGTGCAGGAAGGTCAGGAAGAACTCTCTGCTTCCCTGGCAACAGTGAACAAAGTCCCAGGGAAGGCTCTCATTGGCCCAGCCCAGGTCCTTGGAGCCAGTCCCTAGGGTGTGTGGATGTGTTCTGACTGGCCAGATAAGAATCACCTGAAGCCCCAAATGTGGGATAAGGAGTAGCCTCCCCCACCAATGGTAAAAATTGGGAGGCTCTCCAGACAGAAGTTTCTGGAAAGAGGGTAGGCAAAACCCCCAGATGATCCTTAGAGTGATGACCCTCAGCCCCTGACCCTCAATTTCCCCATCTCTAGAATGAGTTTGAGGACACTCTCACCAGAGTGTGGTGAGGGTGTATACAGCTGGCACTCAGTGCTTGTGCATTGTCCACTGGCAGAATGACTCCCAGCGTGGCTCAGGCTCCCCGGAAGACACCCCTCGAAGCAGTGGTGCCTCTAGCATCTTTGACCTGAGGAACCTGGCAGCTGACTCACTGCTGCCCTCGCTGCTAGAGCGGGTGGCCCCAGAAGATGTGGACCGGCGCAATGAAAGCCTCCGACGGCAGCACCGGCCCCCGGCCCTGCTTACCCTCTACCCGGCGCCTGACGAGGTGGGTGCCCCTTCCCAGATATCAGCCAACCAGCATTTACTGGGTGCCTATTGTATACTTCATGTTTATTCAATAGCTTTTATAGATGGACACCTACTATATACCTTGATAGTTAGCTAACCAGCATTTAGTGGACACCTACTGTATATCCTATGTTTATTAAATAGCTTCTATATGTGAACACCTACTATATACCCTTATATTTATCCAACCAGCATGTATTGGGTGCCTACTGTATACCCTATGCTTATTCAGTAGCTTCTAGGCCAGGCATGGTGGCTCAGGCCTGTAATCCCAGCACTTTGGGAGGCCAAGGTGGGCAGATCACTTGAGGCCAGGAGTTCAAGACCAGTCAACATGGCGAAACCCCGTCTCTACTAAAAATACAAAAGTTAGCCAGGCATGGTGGCAGGTGCCTGTAATCCCAGCTACTCAGGAGGCTGAGGCATGAGAATCGCCAGAACCCGGGAGGCAAAGACTGCAGTGAGCCGAGATCACCGTCACTGCACTCCAGCCTGGACAACAGAGCAAAACTCTGTCTCAAAAAAAATAAAAACAAAAACAAAAAAAGTAGCTTCTGGCTGGGCGTGGTGGCTCACACCTGTAATGCCAGCACTTTGGGAGGCTGAGGCGGGTGGATCACCTGAGGTCAGGAGTTCAAGACCAGCCTGACCAACATGGTGAAACCTCATCTCTACTAAAAATACAAAAATTAACCGGGCATGGTAGTGGGCGCCTGTAATCCCAGCTACTCTGGAGGCTGAGGCAGGAGAATCACTTGAACCTGGGAGGCAGAGGTTGCAGTGAGCCAAGATCTTACCACTGCATTCCAGCCTGGGCAACAGAGCGAGACTCAAAAAAAAAAAAAGATAGCTTCTGTATATGGACACCTACTATATACCTTTATAGTTAGCTAACCAGCATTTAGTGGGCACCTACTGTATCTCCTATGTTTATTCAATAGCTTTTATATGTAGACACCTACTATATACTCCTATATTTATCCAACCATCAACACCATAGGAAAGGTAAAAAAATATATAAAATAAATTTTTTTTTTTTTTTTTTGAGATGAGTCTCACTCTGTCGCCAGGCTGGAGTGCAATGGCACGATCTCAGCTCACTGCAACATCCACCTCCTGGATTCAAGCGATTCTTCTGCTTCAGCCTCCTGAGTAGCTGGGACTACAGGCATGTGCCACCATGCCCGGCTAATTTTTGTATTTTTGGTAGAGATGGGGTTTCAACATGTTGGCCAGGCTGGTCTCAAACTCCTGACCTTGTGATCCACCCGCCTCAGCCTCCCAGAGTACTGGGATTACAGGCGTGAGCCACTGCACCTGGCCAGAAAATAAATTTTTAAAAATTATTTATCCAACAAGCATGTATTGGGTACCAACTGTATATCCCTATATTTATTCAATACATGAATGCCTACTGTATAGTTCTCTATTTAATCAACCAATATTTATTGAACACCTACCACATATGCCTATTTTTATCCAACCAACATTTATTTGGTACCTAGTATATACTCCTGTTTGTATTTAGCCATTTATTGAGTGCTTACTATATACACCCATATTTATTCAATCAGTACTTATTGGGTGCCTTATTGGGTATATATCCCTATTTCTCCAATCAGCATTTATTGGGTGCTTTCTGTGTATGCTTATGTTCATCCAACCAACTTTTAGTAGGTACCTATTGTATACCTCTATAATAATTTGACTAACATGTTTGGGTACCCACTGTATTGTTGGCATTGGGGATATAGCCATGAATAGAGAGACCCAGTCCCTGCCTTCAGAGTTCACTGGTGGAGGAGAGACCTCTCTACTAGGAACTTATAACCCAGACAGAGCAGTGCCATGATGAGGTGCTGGTAATTGTCCCTCACACGGTCCTCAGTGTCCCAGCCACCATGGCTCCTTACACCAGGACATTGTGGGCACCTGAAGAGGTGCCTGCCCAGGCCTCAGGGATCAGGGAGGACTTCCTGGAGGAAGGGTTGGTAAGCTGCAATCCCAGCTACTCCAGAGGCTGAGGCAGGAGAATCACATGAACCTGGAAGGCAGAGGTTGCAGTGAGCCAAGATCACACCACTGCACTCCAGCATGGGCAACAGAGTGAGGCTCCATCTCAAAAAAAAAAAAACCTTCTATACATGGACACCTACTATATACCTCTATATAGCAGAAGTATATATGAACAGTGAGCAGACATTAGCCAGACAAGGAGGAGTGGGAGAAGACGGGCATTCCAGGCAGGGGAACGGCATGTGTAAAGGCTCAGAGGCAGGGACGGAAAGACGGTTAGTCAGGCTCGGGTAGAGCTGGTCTGAAGCTGGGCATTCCAGACCCTTCCTGGAGGATGTCCTAGCTGCTCCCCCGCAGCTCCTGCCCCCGACCCTTCCTGGAGGATGTCCTAGCTGCTCCCCCGCAGCTCCTGCCCCCGACTCTTGGCAGGACGAAGCCGTGGAACGCTGTAGCCGCCCAGAGCCACCCCGCGAGCACTTTGGACAGAGGATCTTGGTCAAGTGTCTGTCACTTAAGTGAGTGTACCGATGTGTCCCTCTTCTTAAATGCGTGAAATGACTGCATGGGTTCCGGTGGGGTACACACTACATGAGCAGTGCCATTACCGTGTGCGGCCCTGTCACCTATGTGGCCACCTATGGGCTTTTATGGGGGAAGTAAGACTTCCTTTTTCGTTATCCCAAGTCGCCAATTCTTAAGTGCCAGTTGTATGCCAGGATCAGTTCTCAGCCTTTCATGTATATGAACCCATCTAATCTTCACCACAACCTCATGAAGTGGGCAAAGGTGGGGAAACTGAGGCACAGAGTGGTAACATCATGGTGCCAAAACCATACAACTTGTGAGGCTGGAGTCTGGCGCTTGCCAGCCCTGCTGCGGGGATCCAGGGTTTGGCTGGGAGGCTTTGGGGCGGGTGCTAGTGACCCTGGGCCTGGCTCTCAGCCCCCTCCACACCAGCCCCCAGGGAGCAGCAGAAGTGCGTGGGAACAGAGTTGAACAGGATGTGGACTTGGACCTGAGCCTGGCCCTGCCTCTCCCCACCCCGAGTTCCTGCCTGGATCAGGGCAGGAAAGGGAGGCTCTATTCTGGCCTGAGGCCTGGTTGGGCCTCCTGCCCTGAACACAAGGATTGGGAACTGGCTCTGTGAGCTCATCCAGTCATTCAACAAACACTTATTGGCCGGGCGCAGTGGCTCCCACCTGTAATCCTAATACTTTGGGAAGCGAGGCGGGCGGATCACCTGAGCCCAGGAGTTTGAGACTAGCCTGGCCAACATGGCAAAACACCATCTCTACTAAAAAAAAAACAAAACAGATGTGGTGGCAGGCACCTGTAATCCCTGCTACTCAGGAGGCTGAGGCAGGAGAATCACTTGAGCCGGAGGGTGGAAGCTGCAGTGAGCTGAGATTATGCCATTGCGCTCCAGCCTCAAAAAACAAACAAAAAAACCATTTATGAAGTCCCTACTGTATACAGGACACATAACCATGTAATGACCACACAGAGCCGGGATAAGTGACACTGAAAATGCCTAGAGTCCTGGAGGAGGCTCCTGACCCAGCTTGAGGGGTAGGAGCGTGTATCTGGGACAGCTTCCCTTGCAGAGGGACGTGTACATGGAGACTCAGTGAGGAAGAGGAGCTGGCTGAATAGAGAGGATGGAAGGGATGTAACGGGGAGTGCTCAGTGTTTCAGTTTGGACTTGCGTGGTGAGCGGAGGCCAGCAAGGTGGACTAAGACAGGGAAGGACTTATGGTGGTCATTCAGGTGAGCGAGATGGGAACTCCGTGCAGCGTGACAGTGGTGGCAGATGACACCCTAGAAAGGAGAGACGGGGAAGCCCAGAAGTTGAGAATTTCAAGATGTGGGGATTGTTGAGCCCCAAAATGCCCCCATGCCAACGGAAAAAGGGCTGTGGTTGCAGGGAGGAGGAACTCTGTGTGAGTTACTTACTGAGGGTGTAGGAAGGGGGAAAAAAATTTTCAGTGACGGCCGGGCACGGTGGCTCACGCCTGTAATCCCAGCACTTTGGGAGTCCAAGATGGGCGGATCACGAGGTCAGGAGATCGAGACAAGCCTGGCCAGCACAATGAAACCCCGTCTCTACTAAAAACACAAAAAATTGGCTGGGCGCAGTGGCTCACACCTATAATCCCAGCACTTTGGGAGGCCGAGGTGGACGGATCATGAGGTCAGGAGATCGAGACCACAGTGAAACCCCGTCTCTACTAAAAACACAACAAATTAGCCGGGCGCAGTGGTGGGCACCTGTAGTCCCAGCTACTCGGGAGGCTGAGGCAGGAGAATGGCGTGAACCCAGGAGGCAGAGCTTGCAGTGAGCTGAGATCACACCACTGCCCTCCAGCCTGGGTGACACAGCAATACTCCATCTCAAAAAAGAAAAAACAAAAAGAAAATTAGCCAGGCGTGGTGGCACGTGCCTGTAGTCCCAGCTACTTAGGAGGCTGAAGCAAGAGAATTGCTTAAACCCAAGAGGCAGAGGTTGCAGTGAGCCAAGATCGCACCACTGCACTCCAGCCTGGGCAAAAGAGCAAGACTCTGTCTCAAAAAAAACAAAAACAAAAAAACTTTAGCACCTCAGTTTCCCCTTTTGCAAAATGAGATGTACCTTTTCTGCAAGCCCTTAAGTGTCGGTTCCATGTGGCCCAGTGGGAGTCAGATGCCCCCCACCTTGGGCCCCAAGAGGGAGTGGGGTGTGTGGACGGCGGGAAGTATTCAGGAGAGCCCCCTCCCTCCCATTTACTTGTAGGTTTGAGATTGAAATTGAGCCCATCTTTGGAATCTTGGCTCTGTATGACGTGCGGGAGAAAAAGAAGGTAGGAGCCCCTTTTTTCTCTTTCCTCCTCTTCCTCCTCCTTGTTGGGGGGCTGTGGGCTTCCCAGAGGTAGTGGCCCAGCTGCCTCTGGTGTCCCCAGATCTCAGAGAACTTCTACTTCGACCTGAACTCGGACTCCATAAAGGGGCTGCTTCGGGCTCATGGCACCCACCCTGCCATCTCCACCTTGGCCCGCTCTGCCATCTTCTCCGTGACCTACCCGTCACCTGACATCTTCCTGGTCATCAAGGTGCCTGCTGGGGCTGGGCAAGGGGGTGGTAATACCGAATATCTGTCACTGGTTCAGTCCCTGCCTTCACAGAATGAGACAGATACATCACCAAGAAGGGTAATCAGGGCTGTTGCCGGGGTCACACAGGCCGGGAGGAGGTCCCTGACCCAACTCAGGTGGGGAGAAATCACCGAGGGCTTCCAGGGAGAGGCGACAGTTGAGCTGAGAACCATAAGTGGGCAGCCTGGGAAGAAAAACCATCCCTGGGCACATGTGACAGGCTGGGGTCCTCGGAGGCAGGTGAGATGCTGTTGGGAAGTTTGTGGACAGATGAAAGACCTAGTTGGCACCCTTATTTGAGATTTTCTCTTTCTTGGAGTGAGGACAAGTTTCTTTTCTCAAAATCTTCAATTAGGTTGCAATGATGAAATGAATCCAGTGTCCACAGGCAGGTGCTGCTACGGTCACGCTTCACAGGGATCCCACCTTCAGTCCACACCACAGGCCCCAAGGTGGAGGGGTGCGATGGCTCCCATTTTCCAGATGGGGAAACTGAGGCACAGAGTAGCTAGGGTCCCACTGCCCAGGGTCTCACACCCCCTGAGTGGTCAGGATTGGAGTCTAGGCCTCATGGTTCAGAGCCATGCCCAGAGTGGCCTTTGTTTACACTAACAAATAAAAATGTAGGGAAGACCAGGCATGGTGACTCATGACTGTAGTCCTAGCACTTTGAGAGGCTGAGATGGGAGGATCGGTTTAGCCCAGGAGATCGAGACTAACCTGGCCAACATGGTGAAACCCATTCTCTACTAAAAATACAAAAATTAGCTGGCGTAGTAGCAGGTGCCTGTAATCCCAGCTACTCTGGAGGCCGAGGCAGGAGAATTGCTTGAACCTGGGAGGCAGAGGTTGCAGTGAGCCGAGATTGCACCATTGCACTCCAGTCTGGGTGATAGAATGAGACTCCATTTCAAAAAAAAAAAAAAAAAAAAGCCAGGTGTGGTGGGTCATGCCTGTAATCCCAGCTACTTAGGAGGCTGAGGCAGGAGAAATCGCTTGAACTCAGAAAAGGCAGAATTTGCAGTGAGCTGAGATCCCACCACGAAGTTCAGCCTGGGCAATCAGGGGAGACTCTGTCTTTAAAAAAAAAAAAAAAAAAAAAAGAAAAGAAAAAAAGGTCAGGCACGGGTGGCTCACGCCCTGTAATCCCAGCCTTTGGGAGGCCAAGGCGGTGAGATCACGAGGTTCAGGAGATCAGACCATCCTGGCAAACATGGGTAAAACCCCCTTTCTACTCAAATAATACAAAGAAAATTAGGCGGGTGTAGTGGCACGGGCTGCCTGTAGCCGTTACTCGGAGGTGTGAGGCAGGAGAATGCCATGAACCCGGCGGGGGGCGGGGGGGGGGGAGCCGGAGCTTGCAGTGAGCGGACATCACGCCACTGCACTCCAGCCTGGGCAGCAAAGCAAGACTCTGTCTCAAAAAAAAAAAAAATTTGCATGGCAAGCCAGGGACGTGATGGCTCATGCCTGTTATCCCAGCACTTTGGGAGGCAGAGGCGGGGGCATCACTTGAGCCCAGGAGTTTGAGACCAGCCTGGGCAACATAGTGAGACCCCTGTCTCTGTATAATACATACATACATACATAAATGTAAATAAATAAGTAAATGTAGGGAAAATATCACCAGCTAAAGGTGGGCTTGGAGTTTGGGGGTGGATCTGAAGAATGGGAGGGAGTAGCCACCAGGCAGGTCAAGCACTAATCCTTGATCCCAAGGACAGTGGGAGCCATGGGAGATGTTGGAGCAAAAGCCTTCATATGATAGGAGTGTCTGAGGGCCCATGAGGGGTCCAGGAGGCTGGGGAGTCAGTAGGAGGGAACAGAGCGTTCGGGTGGCGCCTCACTGGATTCATTCATCTGCCCCGCAGTTGGAGAAGGTGCTTCAGCAAGGGGACATCAGTGAGTGCTGTGAGCCTTACATGGTGATGAAAGAAGTAGACACAGCCAAGGTAAGTGTGTGGGGGCTGAACCAGGGGCAGGCCAGATTCCTGACTCAGCAGGGCTAGAATGCTGAGCTGGCAGGGGACGGGGGTCTCCCCATAGAACAAAGAGAAGCTAGAGAAGCTGCGCCTGGCGGCTGAGCAGTTCTGCACCCGCCTGGGCCGCTACCGCATGCCCTTTGCCTGGACGGCCGTGCACTTGGCCAACATCGTGAGCAGCGCTGGGCAGCTGGACCGGGACTCTGACTCGGAGGGCGGTGAGGAGGCGGGGCTAACAGCCCTGGGGCGGGAATCGGGGCGGGGCTAGAGGGTGGTGCTGACAGGTCTGGGGCGGGGCTACGGAGCGAGGGGGGGGGTGCGCCCTCTGCTGGCCGAACGGTGCCTCCCCTGAGTCTCCTTGTTTCATCTTGGTCCCCGTTTTGTCATTGTCACTCCCTCCTCTAGAACGCCGGCCAGCTTGGACAGACCGCCGCCGTCGGGGGCCCCAGGACCGGACGAGTAGTGGGGACGAAGCCTGCAGCTTCTCTGGCTTCCGCCCAGCCACGCTAACGGTCACAAACTTCTTTAAGCAGGTGTCCTACCCCGGGGCCAGGGACTCCCCCGCTCCCCGCTGGCTGCATCGGCCCTGGGGACCCCTAGCCCCCTGGCCCAGGCTGACGGGAGCGGGTCCTATGTAGGAGGCTGAGCGACTTAGTGACGAGGACCTCTTCAAATTCCTGGCTGACATGAGGCGCCCGTCGTCCCTGCTGCGGCGACTACGTCCTGTGACTGGTGCGTGGCACACCCCGTACACAAGAAGTATCACTCTCACTCAGTCACTCAACAAACCTACACAGAGAGTACCTACTGTGCCAGGGGCATCAGAGACCCAACCATGACCTTGATGGACAAATCCCTGACCTCGGGGGCTGACTGTGCCTTCTAATGAGGACCATAGACAAGAAGCAGAATTAATAAGATCGATATAGCGTCAATGGGTAGATAATGGCAGCGGGGCAGGCAGGGGTCCTGGGGGCAGAGTTGATCAAATATAGGGGTAAGGCCGGGGTGCAGTGGCTCAAGCCTGTAACCCCAATGCTTTGGGAGGCTGAGGCAGGAGGAAGATGATTTGAGCCCAGGAGCTCAAGACCAACCTGGGGGCCAGGTGCAGTGGCTCATACCTGTAATCCCAGCACTTTGGGAGGCCGAGGCGGGCAGATCACTTGAGGTCAGGAGTTTGAGACCAGCCTGGCCAACATGGTGAAACTCCGTCTCTACTAAAAATACAAAAATTCACCTGGTGTGGTGGCTCACACCTGTAATCCCAGCTATCTGGGAGGCTGAGGCAGGAGAATCACTTGAACTGGGGAGGCAGAGGTTGTAGTGAGCCAAGATCGCGCCACTGCACTCCAGCCTGGGCGACAGAGCCTGACTCCACTTAAAAAAACAAAAACAGGGCCGGGCGCGGTGGCTCAAGCCTGTAATCCCAGCACTTTGGGAGGCCGAGACGGGCGGATCACAAGGTCAGGAGATCGAGACCATCCTGGCGAACACGGTGAAACCCCGTCTCTACTAAAAAAAAATACAAAAAAATAGTCGGGCGAGTTGGCTGGCGCCTGTAGTCCCAGCTATTCGGGAGGCTGAGGCAGGAGAATGACGTAAACCCGGGAGGCGGAGCTTGCAGTGAGCTGAGATCCGGCCACTGCACTCCAGCCCGGGCGACAGAGCAAGACTCCGTCTCCAAAAAAAACAAAAACAAAAACAAAAAAAAAAACTGTAGGATGAGAGACAGCAGAGTTGAGGGCAATTTCTGGACTTGGCACCTGAGGGACACAGCCCCCAGTCCCCAGAGAACATGGTGGGGGAGTCTGCCCTGACTCCACAGCCCAGACAGGGTGGGCGGGGCCAGGAAGCTCCCAGGTAGGTGCAAACCGGTTCTTCCCTTTCCAGCCCAGCTCAAGATCGACATTTCTCCAGCTCCGGAAAATCCCCACTTCTGCCTGTCCCCCGAGCTGCTTCATATCAAGCCCTACCCGGACCCCAGGGGCCGGCCCACCAAGGAGATCCTGGAGTTCCCTGCTCGCGAAGTCTACGCCCCCCATACCAGCTATAGGTACGGCCTCTGGGGCCCAGCTGGGCACTTGAATGGGAGGTATTCGTACATCATGCTGGGTGGGGTCTCCCTAAGCTGAGGACATACACAGACACCCTGGGTGAGATGCCACGACTCTGCTTTAATAAGGGGAGTGTGTAGGCATGAAAGGGTACACATCCTTCCTCCACCCCTCCCCAATGGGGCTACGTCCTCTGCCTTTGTCCCTGCCTGCCTCTGTCTCTGCTCTGTGCTCAGAAGTGGGGCCCGGCGCCCTGGCTGATCCCAGTGAACAGGCAGCTCCTTCCTGTTCAGGAGCCTCATGGGGCGTGGAAGTGTTCCTTGCAGCATGATTGGTCCTCAGTTCCATCCAGGCAGATTCAGGCTGGGAGCGCCGCTTTGTGGATTCTGGGGAGGGAGACGTGGCTCATCCCAGGCGAGGGGGCCCCTTTTCAGCTGCCCTGTGCACCCCCCATCCGATTGCCCTGCCTCCCAAACCCCTGCCCGGCTTACCTCTCCTGGATCTGTCGCAGCCGATGCTGCTGTGCCACCATCTCCCGCCTCTGCCGCTGCACGTGGCCTGTGAGGGCCCACAGGATGTGGCTCTGCTTGTCAGCGTGAGCCTGTGGGGGTCAGAATGGAAACCTCAGCCGACGGCCACCTCACCTCCCATCTCCTGACCTCCTGCCCTGGCCACCCTATTGTATCTGTGTGACCCAGCAAGTCAGCAATGCTCTGAGAAACTCCTCAGTTTCTCCATCTGTACAATGGGGATAAAATAGGACTCACTTCATGGGGAGGTGATAAACATCGTATGGATTTTTTTTTTTGAGATGAAGTCTCGCTCTGTCACCCAGGCTGGAATGCAGTGACATGATCTTAGCTCACTGCAACCTCTGCCTCCTGGGTTCAAGCAATTCTCCTACCTAAGCCTCCTGAGTAGCTGGAACTATAGTCACGTGCCACCAGGCCCAGCTAATTTTTTGTATTTTTAGTAGAGATGGGGTTTCACCATGTTGGCCAGGCTGGTCTCGAACTCCTGACCTTAAGTGATCCACCTGCCTCAGCCTCCCAAAGTGCTGGGATTATAGGCATGAGTCACCAAGCCCGGCCATCATATGGATTATTAAAGGGCATAGAACAGTGCTGGGTACTTATTGGGTGCTCACAAAATGTTACTAGTTTCTCTAGTAGTAAGAATTTATTGGCCAGGTGCTCACACCTGTAATCCCACCACTTTGGGAAACCAAGGTAAGCAGATCCCTTGAGGTCAGGAGTTTGAGACCAGCCTGGCCAACATGGTGAAATGCCATCTCTACTAAAAATACAAAAATTAGCTGGTGCACCTGTAATTCCAGCTACTCGGGAGGCTGAGGCAGGAGAATCACTTGAACCCAGGAGGTGGAGGTTGCAGTGAGCCAAGATCATGCCACCGCACTCCAGCCTGGGTGACAGTGAGACTCTGAAAAAAGAAAAAAAAAGAATTTATTGAGCACCAACTGTGTGCCCGCCCCATGCTGAATGTTTTACCTGCATTGAGTACCTGGCCCTACTGTGAGATATCAGGTGTTGCCCTTATTTGCAAATGGGGAAACTGAGGCACACAAAAGGACTTGGTTTTTGTCTGGGGACATGCAGAGTAGAGGCCACAGAGCTGGGAGGCTGATCTGGGAGGTCTTTGGGACTTAGGTGCAGAAGCAAGTTCTGGCCAAGAATCAGGGTCTCAGCCCGCTAGGGCTGGGGAAGCCCCTTACCTTTAAGACCTCAAATTCTTGGTAGGCAGGGCCCAGCCAGGCGCTCCTCAGCTGGACTTCTAGCCGCTGCACGCTGTCCTGTAGCACCTTCTGTGCCTGGGCCACCTCCTCCAGCACCTCAGCTATGGCCTCTGCCTTCAGCTGCAGCATATCCTCCTCCATCTGCTTAATAAACAGGGGATCACTAGTAGGATGACCAACTCATCTTTGTGTACCTAAGGACTTGCCTGAGTTTATCGCTGAAAATCTTGTATCCCAGGAATCCCCTCAGTCCTGGGCAAACCAGGATGGTTGGTTACCCTAGACATGAACTCCTCTTCGAACTCCTGGCCACCCCACAGTGTCGCAGCTACGGCGCCCACCTGAGTCTCCAACAGGCTTGCCCGAAGTTCCTGGGCTGCATCCCGGCCCCGGCTGACCTCCTGTCCCAGGAGTTCCATTGTGCGGCCATAGAGACCCAGGCTGTTCCTGGCCTTTGTTAGCCGTCCCTCCGTGGTCTTGTACACACCATTGAGGGCCTGGCCCAGCTGCAGGGTCCCGTGGAAGAGCAGGGTTAGCTCCTCATGCTCTGCCAGTTCTGGGCCGCCCACGGGGGCCGCTGAGGCAGGCTGGATTACCATTGCCAGGGCCCACAGCAGGCACAGAGCAGGCACTGGCATGACTGAGGGTCTGAGTGTGTAGCCACAGCACCACCACTGAAGTCTTTTATGTCTCACACCCCCACTGATCCCCAGTCAATCGTTAACTGGCCAGCCGGGTGCCCCACATTGCACAAGGGCCTGGCGGTGGTGCGATAGTTGCATCATGCGAATGTCCGGCTGGGCCACGCCGGGATCACGCTTCCTGGGGCTCAGGGCCAGGTGTGGGTGGGGAGCATTGGGAGAGGACAGGCCCCAGACCCCGCTGGGAGTTCCTGAGACTCACCATGCTGAGCCTGTTTCTCCATCTATGAATAGGCATCGCAATGATGATGGTAATAATAGTGAAGTTTTTTGTTTTGTTTTGTTTTGTTTTGTTTTGAGACAAAGTCTCGCTCTGTTGCCCAGGCTGGAGTGCAGTGGCCAAATCTCAGCTCACTGCAAGCTCCGCCTCCCGGGTTTACGCCATTCTCCTGCCTCAGCCTCCCGAGTAGCTGGGACTACAGGCACCTGCCACCTCGCCTGGATAGTTTTTTGTATTTTTTAGTAGAGACGGGGTTTCACCATGTTAGCCAGGATGGTCTCGATCTCTTGACCTCGTGATCCGCCCGTCTCAGCCTCCCAAAGTGCTGGGATTACAGGCTTGAGCCACCGTGCCCAGCCAATAGTGAAGATTTTATAAGCATTGAGGGCTTTTATTGGCTTGGTTAGTAGCCAAGGGGGCAGGTGCAGGTGGCAGAGACTCTCCCAAGGTCACACAGCCTGATCTCCAAGACCTGCGTATACCCGGATCACCACTGACTGCCATTTTACTCCCTGGGAGATTGTACAGGTACCTCAGTTTCCCTTCCTGTAAAATGGTGGTGATGTTAGTCCTGCCTCATGAGCTACTTGTGAGAAGTAAATGAGTGATTTCATGTTGAGTGCTTAGAACAGAGCCTGGCACACAGTAGGTGCAATTATTGTATTGTTGTAGTAATAGTGTTTGGTGCGATTATTGTCATTGTTGTTATTTATCATCATCAGTATCGTTACAAAGGCTCAGCTGGAAGGCCTGAAGTGCCCATTATACACACAGGGAAACTGAGGCCCAGAGAGAGGTCAAGGCTTGCACAGAGTTGCCCCTGGGGGAAGGAGGCAGGACTCTGACTCTGGCCTCAGTTTCTGCACCTGAGAAATAGGCCACATAACTCTAGTGACCTCCTAGGGGAAGGGCGGTCAGGCCCTTGGGTGGGGCTTAGGCTTGACCACTGGCCACCTGAGCCACCTTGGAACTCTGGCCCCGAGTGCTTCGTTGTTCTCTGCCTTCTGTGTGTCACTGTGTCCATGAGTGCCTCCAATGTCTTTCTGTGTTCCCACCCTCTACCACGCTGTTCCCAATCTGTGCTTTGAGGGTACTCACTTGTCCTCCACCCTCTGCCCTCTGTCCCATCTCCTGCCTGACACCTGTATTACCTCTCACCTGGCCCTCAATGCCCCAGCCTCATGACCCACTCTTCCTGGACTGTCTGTGCTCCCAGCCAGCCTTGTCCCATCACCCCAGCCTCATATGTGCACCTTCAGGGGCCTTGTTCCTCTGACACCCCCATCCTGCCCCCAACAGGAACCTGCTGTACGTGTACCCGCACAGCCTCAACTTCAGCAGCCGCCAGGGCTCCGTGCGCAACCTTGCCGTGCGAGTGCAGTACATGACAGGCGAGGACCCCAGCCAGGCCCTGCCGGTCAGTGACTATACCCCAGGGAAGGGGGGTAGGGCATCCCCCACGGGTTCCTCATGCATCCACTCCCCCAGGTCATCTTTGGCAAGTCCAGCTGCAGTGAATTTACCCGCGAGGCCTTCACACCGGTGGTCTACCATAACAAGTATGTAGGGGGACACATGAGGAACTCGAGGCACTCATGGGGATAGGAAGATGTCCCTTATATATACACATAGGGCAGCATCGATGAGAAGACGGGGGGCAGGAAGAAGAGAGGTAGAGGCTCCCAGAGTGCTAATGAGGGAAGCTGAGGCAGAGAGGAGAGACAGTGAGGCCCAGCAGCAATGAGGGCGTGGCATGGCAGAGGTGATGGAGCAGACAGTGGGGACCCCAGCCCCCAGCAGATCCCCCAACCCGATTCTTCCAGGTCCCCTGAGTTCTACGAGGAGTTCAAGCTGCATCTTCCAGCCTGCGTGACAGAGAACCATCACCTGCTGTTCACCTTCTACCACGTCAGCTGCCAGCCCCGGCCGGGCACTGCCCTGGAGACGCCCGTGGGCTTTACTGTGAGCTGTCCCCAACCTCCCTTCCCCTGAGCCCTCCTTGTCCCCAAGCCTGGCCGCAGACCTGACCTCCAGCCTCTCCCCAGTGGATCCCACTGCTGCAGCATGGGCGCCTGAGGACTGGCCCCTTCTGTCTCCCGGTGTCCGTGGACCAGCCACCGCCCAGCTATTCCGTGCTCACACCCGATGTATGTGCCCCGGAGCTCCTGCCTGCCAATGCACTCTCCCCAGAAGCACTCCCGAGTCACCTGCCTTCCTTCCTGTCAATCCTGGGAGGCTTGTTGTCCTCTACTGGTGCCTCCAGGGCCCCTGTGTAGCTCATTATCCCCCTATTAATGCCTCTCTGTGTCCTACCTGTCCTCTCCAAAGATTTCCATTGCCTCTCTGCTCCATTCCCACTTTAGCACCCCGCCTGCCTTCCTGATCACTGTCCCCTGCCCCCGCATACCTTATCGTTACCCATGAATGCACCATCATTAATGACTCTAGGCCTCAAATCCTCCTATCCTGTTTCCTGACCTACTCAATGAGTGTTCATTCACCCTGTGTCTCCATTCTCTGCCCCCCTCCTTGGCATGTGGGTTTTCCAGCCTGCGCAGTGGACCCCCTCAGTCTACTGGGACCAGGGCTGGGGTCAGGGTGCTTGGTTGCACCCCCAGACCGGGCTATACTCACGCCACAGTGTCGCAATGGCTGGGGCCGCTGGGTGACCTGATCAGTCGGGGAGGGCTGACCAGTGCCCACCCGGTGCCTCCCTCCCACAGGTGGCGCTGCCGGGCATGCGCTGGGTGGACGGTCACAAGGGCGTGTTCAGTGTGGAGCTCACGGCCGTGTCCTCTGTGCACCCCCAGGTACGGGGTGGGGCGGGAACCCAAGAGTCCTGCCCTGCTCCCCTCTTGCCTGCCCTAGGATTGAGTAACAGTTGCCGATGGCCGGGGAGGTCTGGCCTCGGGCCTTGGACGTGACTTTGGTCAGCTGGGCCCAGCTTTCAGGGAAGCTGCCGATTCCGGCGGGGGTGGTCTCCGTCCCCCGGGGCCCCACCCTGCTCACTCCACATCCCTACCCAGGACCCCCACCTGGACAAGTTCTTCACCCTGGTGCATGTCCTGGAGGAGGGGGCCTTCCCATTCCGGCTCAAGGACACTGTGCTGAGCGAGGGCAATGTGGAGCAGGAGCTGCGGGCCAGTCTTGCAGCACTGCGCCTGGCCAGCCCCGAACCCCTCGTGGCCTTCTCCCACCACGTGCTGGACAAGCTCGTGTGTCTGGTCGTCAGGCCCCCGATCATCAGTGGCCAGATTGGTAAGCGAATGTGGCCTCAGACCTCAGTTTCCCCATCCAGCACATGGCTCCTCAGTCCTGAGGTCCTGAGGGAACTTCTATAGGTCTGTTTACCTCTCTGGCCATTTGTCTCATCTGATAAATGACCCCCAATCCCCTACACCCAGAAAAGGTCTTCTGTGACCCTTTGGCTGGGCACGGTGGCTCACGCCTGTCATCCCAGCACTGTGGGAGGCCGAGGCGGGCAGATCACCTGAGGTCGGGAGTTCGAGACCACCCTGACCAACATGGAGAAACCCCATCTCTACTAAAAATACAAAATTAGCTGGGCGTGGTGGCACGTGCCTGTAATCCCAGCTACTCGGGAGGCTGAAGCAGAAGAACTGCTTGAACCTGAGAGGCAGAGATTTCAGTGAGCCAAGATCATGCCACTGCACTCCAGCCAGGGCAACAAGAGCAAAAATCCATCTAAAAAAAAAAAAAAATCTGTGATCCTTTAATGAGCACATGATCCCTTGAATCCTGATGTCTTTATATTTGGAAAGTGGGCGGGGAGGGGAGAGGCCTTGGGCCCTGGAACTTGACCTCTGCTCTGCCCTGCAGTGAACCTGGGCCGTGGAGCCTTTGAAGCAATGGCCCATGTAGTCAGCCTTGTCCACCGGAGCCTGGAGGCAGCCCAGGATGCCCGCGGTCACTGCCCACAGCTGGCTGCCTACATCCACTACGCATTTCGCCTGCCTGGCACTGAGCCCAGCCTCCCGGATGGTGAGTTCGTAGAAATCCCTGGGAGACAAGAAATATCTAGGAGAAGAGGCTGGGTACGGTGGCTCACACTTGTAATCCCAGGACTTTGGGAGGCCGAGGTGGATGGATTATTTGAGGTCAGGAGTTCGAGATCAACCTGGAAAACATGATGAAACCCTGTTTCTACTAAAAATACAAAAATTAGCTGGGGCCAGGCACAGTGGCTTATGCCTATAATCCCAGCACTTTAGGAGGCCAAGGCAGGTGGATCACTTCAGGGGGTCAGGAGTTCAGACCAGCCTGGCCAAAATGGTGACACCCCATCTCTACTAAAAATACAAAAATTAGCCAGGCATGGTGGTAGGTGCCTGTAATCCCAGCTACTAAGGGGGCCGAATCATTTGAACCTGGGAGGCGGAGGTTGCAGTGAGCCAAGATCATGCCACCACACTCCAGCCTGGTTGACAGAGTGAAACTCCATCTCAAAAAAAAAAAAAAAAAAGCCGGGCACGGTGGCTCGAGCCTGTAATCCCAGCACTTTGGGAGGCCGAGACGGGCGGATCACGAGGTCAGGAGATTGAGACCATGCTGGCTAACACGGTGAAACCCCATCTCTACTAAAAAATACAAAAAAACTAGCCGGGCGAGGTGGCGGGCGCCTGTAGTCCCAGCTACTCGGGAGGCTGAGGCAGGAGAATGGCGTGTAAACCCGGGAGGCGGGAGCTTGCAGTGAGCTGAGATCCGGCCACTGCACTCCAGCCCGGGAGACAGAGCGAGACTCTGTCTCAAAAAAAAAAAAATTAGCCA
The DNA here is from genome assembly GCF_001698545.2 of Rhinopithecus bieti. Taxonomy (NCBI): domain Eukaryota; kingdom Metazoa; phylum Chordata; class Mammalia; order Primates; family Cercopithecidae; genus Rhinopithecus; species Rhinopithecus bieti. Next base: position 397,416 of record NW_016804637.1, read on the forward strand.
GGTGTGGTGGCACACGCCTGTAGCCCCAGCTACTCAGGAGGCTGAGGCAGAAGAATCACTTAAACCCAGGAAATGGAGGTTGCACTGAGCTGAGATCATGCCACTGCACTCCAGCCTGGGCGACAGAGCGAAACCCTGTTTCAAAAAAAAAAAAAAGGAAAGAAAGATCTGGGAGAAGAGCATCCAAGTAGTGAGAATAGCATGTGCAAAGGCCCTGAGGCCTCACGGGCCTTGGCTGGTTTGAGCAACTTGCAAGAGAGATAATGTCTTGCCCACTTTTGCCCCATCCTTGGGGTGTGGTTTCTGTTTGCTTGGCTGGAAAATGATTTAGATAGTCAGCAAGCCTCCTCAGTAGCTTGGAGCGGGGACTGAAGCTGGACCGCCTGGATGTGAATCCTGGCCTTGCCACCTACAATCTCTGTGACCTTGAGCATGTGACGTCACTTCTTTGAGCCTGTTTTTCCTTTTGCAAAACAGGGATAATAATAGTACCCACCTCATGGGGGCGCTGGTCATAGTAAATGACATAATAATCCACACAAAATAGCAGAGTGAACCCTCTATAGAGTTGGATTTTTGTTTTGTTTTGTTTTGTTTTGTTTTTTGAGACGGAGTCTCGCTCTGTCGCCCAGGCTGGAGTGCAGTGGCCGGATCTCAGCTCAGTGCAAGCTCCGCCCCCCGGGTTTACGCCATTCTCCTGCCTCAGCCTCCCGAGTAGCTGGGACTACAGGCGCCCGCCACCGCGCCTGGCTAGTTTTTTGTATTTTTTAGTAGAGACAGGGTTTCACCGTGTTCACCAGGATGGTCTTGATCTCCTGACCTCATGATCCGCCCGTCTCGGCCTCCCAAAGTGCTGGGATTACAGGCTTGAGCCACCGTTCCTGGCCTTTTTTTTTTTTTTTTTTTAATTTGCCAAATAAACACCAACCCCTATGTGTCAGGCATTATTCTCAGGGTTTTTTTCTTTTTTCTTCTTCTTTTTTAAGAGTCAGGGTTGGCCAGGCGTGGTGACTCACAGCTGTAATCCCAGGACTTTGGGAGGCTGAGGCGAGTGGATCACCTGAGGTCAGGAGTTTGAGACCAGCCTGGCCAACATGGTGAAACCCTGTCTCTACTAAAAATACAAAACTTAGGCTGGGTGCAGTGGCTAATGCCTGTAATCCCAGCACTTTTGGAGGCTGAGGCAGGCAGATCACAAGGTCAACACATTGAGACCATCCTGGCCAACATGGTGAAACCCCGTTTCTACTAAAAATGCAAAAATTAGCTGGGCATGGTGGCACGTGCCTGTAGTCCCAGCCACTCAGGAGGCTCAGGCAGGAGAATCACATGAACCCAGGAGGCGGAGGTCGCAGTGAGCCGAGATCGCCCTACTGCACTCCAGCCTGGTGACAGAGCAAGACTCTGTCTCCTTTAAAAATATATATATATCACGTGGGCATGGTGGTGCATGGTTGTAATCCTAGCTACTCAGGAGGCTGAGGCAGGATAATTGCTTAAACCCAGGAGGCAGAGGTTGCAGTGAGCTGAGTTCACGCCATGGCACTCCAGCTTGGGTGACAAGAGCGAAACTCTCTCAAAACAAAAAAGAAAAAGAGTCAGGATCTTACTCTGTTGGCCAGGCTAGAGTGCAGTGTCACGATCATAACTCACTGCTGCCTTAAACTCCTGGGCTCAAGTAATCCTGTTGCCTCAGCCTCTCCAAGTAACCAGAACCACAGGTGTGCACTGCCATGCCCGGCTAATTTTTTCATTAATTTTTTTGTAAGGACAGAGTCTTGCTATGTTGGCTGGGCTGGGCTTGAACTCTTGGGCTCAAGTGATCCTCCTGGCTTGCCCTCCCAAAGTAATGGGATTATAGGCATGAGCCACTGTACCTGGCCTATTCTCAGTTTTTCAGTGCCCCCCAAATCTCTGTGAGGCGGCAGTCATTGTACCTATTTTATAGATGAGGAACTTGGAGGCTCAGAAAGGAAAGTGATTTTGCAAAGACTAGCTAAGTAGGAAGGGACTGGGAGGCATCACATCAGGTGGGTGGGTGGTTGACCCTATTCACTCCATCCTCAGGGGCCCCTCCAGTGACAGTGCAGGCTGCCACACTGGCCCGTGGCTCGGGTCGCCCCATAAGCCTCTACCTGGCGCGTTCCAAGAGCATCAGCAGCAGCAACCCCGACCTCGCCGTGGCCCCTGGCTCTGTGGATGACGAGGTTTCCCGCATCCTGGCCAGCAAGGTAGGGCAACGGGGGCCCTGGAATCTCCAGCCTCAGTGGTTGTAGCCACCACGTGGGTGGGCGAAGAATCTCTGCTGATGAAACATGGGAAACAACAGAGATGACAACATGGATGAAGTCTTAACTCTGGGCAGCAGAGTTGGGCTAGGCTGTCACAGGTTGTGGGGTATGGATCAGACTTTGTACTGAGCTCTGTACTCCATGACTGACCCGAGGACGGTGGCAGAGCTTGGCGTGGCTGAACAAAGAGCAATATGTACCTAGTGTAGCAGGTGCATATACACATTCACCTCATGCATATACCTACATAGGTGCATATACACATTCACCCCACGCATATATGTCCACGGGTGCATATACACATTCACCCCCTACTTGCATATACCTCCACAGGAACATGGGCACATTCACCCTATGCATATATGTACACGGGCACATATACGTGTTCACCCCATGCATGTGTGGACACAAGTGTGTATACACCATTCACCCCATGCATATATGTACACAGGTGCATATACACATTTACCCCATGCATAACGCATATACAGACCGGGGTGCATATACACGTTCACCCCACGCATATACAGACCTGGGTGCATATACACGTTCACCCCACGCATATATAGACCTGGGTGCGTATACACGTTCGCCCCACGCATATACAAACCTGGGTGCATATACACGTTTGCCCCATGCATATACATGTTGGCCCCATGCATATACAGACCTGGGTGCATATACACATTTGCCCTACACATATACATGTTCGCCCCACGCATATACAGACCCGGGTGCATATACGCATTCGCCCCACGCATATACAGACCCAGGTGCATATACGCATTCGCCCCACGCATATACAGACCCAGGTGCATATACACGTTTGCCCCATGCATATACAGACCCGGGTGCATATACACATTCGCCCCACACATATACATGTTGGCCCCATGCATATACAGACCCGGGTGCATATACACATTCGCCCCACACATATACATGTTCGCCCCATGCATATACAGACCCGGGTGCATATACACATTCGCCCCATGCTTATACTTATGCAGGTGCATATACACAGTCACCCTGTGCTGTATGTACATGGGTCTGTATTCACCTCATGCATATACGTATACGGGTGTGTATACACATGCACCCCATGCACAGACGTACAGGGGTGTGTACGCATGCACCCATGGACCCATATACACAAGTATGTATAGGTATGCACCCAATGGACCTACATCCATGTGCACATTTTTCAGGATTTTCAGGACGTATGATGATACATACGTGGGCACATGTATGGTCCAGAACCGTGTCCACGCTTGGTATTTCATGCTGCTTTCCCTGCCCTCCACTGGGGATGCTAGCACTTCTCCATGTATCTCCAGGGCATCGATCGCTCACACTCCTGGGTGAATTCTGCTTATGCTCCAGGAGGCAGTAAGGCTGTGCTGCGGCGGGCGCCCCCTTACTGTGGGGCCGACCCCAGACAGGTGCCCTTCCTACCTGTCCCTGCACTTATGTGACACCACCTCAGCATGAGCTCCTCCCACCTTCCTGGCTGTATCTGACTAACCTAAGGGGGCTGCCTGAAGGAGGTGGCAGACCCCTCTCCTGCCTTTGTTTGGGGCTGTGAAGTCTGTGTTTAGGCATCGCTGGGTCATCTTAACTGGCCTTTTGCTGCCATATAGGCCACAGTCTCAGATGGAGACAGAAGGCACAGGGATGATATGCAAATAGCATGCAAATGAAGTGCACATCCAGTCACCCATAACCTCACTGCCCTGCATGGCCTATTCACCTCCCTTTAATCCACCCGGATCATGGGATTCTCAAAGGGCTGGACCGGAACCTCTTGGCTCCCCTATCCCGTTTTAGACAAAGAGCTCCCCTTACCCTGCCTCTTTCCAGGTACCTGGAGTAGTGGAGGGCTTTGCCTCCAAACAGACCTGGGTTCAAGTCCTAGCTCTGCTGTGAGCTCATCCCATGCTCTGAGCAACTGGATGCATCTTCCCAAGCCTCAGTTTCTTCATTTGTAAAATGAAGATAACATTCCAATTTTTCAGATGCAGTTTGGACTCAAAATATGGTGCTCCCCCAGCAGTCCTGAGCCTGTGCTTGAGTTAGGGCTGAGGGCATTGCAGTGGGATTTTGTTGGGATGATAGATTCTTGGTCTGGCCTTGACCCTGAGCTTCTAACTAGTTGGGGAAATAGACATGGATCAAACAAATGCTAGCCGGGCATGGTGGCTCACGCCTGTAATCCCGGCACTTTGGGAGGCCGAGGCAGGCGGATCACGAGGTCAGGAGATCGAGACCATCCTGGCTAACACATTGAAACCCTGTCTCTACTAAAAAATACAAAAAAAAAAACTAGCCAGGCGTGCTGGCGGGCGCCTATAGTCCCAGCTATTTGGGAGGCTGAGGCAGGAGAATGGCGTGAACCTGGGAGGCGGAGCTTGCAGTGAGCGGAGATCGCGCCACTGTACTCCAGCCTGGGCTACAGAGTGAGACTCTGTCTCAAAAAAAAAAAAAAAAAAAAAACACAAATGCATAAGTGTACGATCACACAGCGTGGAAAGGAAGCAAGTAGCAACCGAACATCAGCTTCTCTCTGCGTGGTCTTGGGGGCTTCTCACGGGGGTGACATCTTTTACTGGGACCTGAAGGGTGAGATAGAGTCAGCTAGGGAAGGGTGGGTGGGTGTGGGTGTTCCAGGAAGAGGGAAAGGCATGTACAAATATTGGGACCAAGGTCAGAGGACTGTACGCACAGAGAGGAGGCCACAGGGCTTGCTTCCTTACACACTTGGCTCTAGGGCCTATTCCAGCTCTGTGCCCATCACCAAGGCAACCTGTACCCTATGACAGGCCCAGGGGACTGTTAGCAGAACAAGCAGGGGGGCCTTAGGGCAGTTATTTCCTTGGATTGTTGGGAATCTGGAAATCTGGGTGACACTGAGGCTGGGCCTTTTCAATGGAAGGCCCTCATGGTACACAGTGAGTTGGCGGGACATGGCTGGGACTTGGGTAGCTGGAGAGCCCTCAAGTGTCAGAGTAGGTCCCAGGGTTGGGTCGGCTCTGTCATCAGACCTCCTCTTTCCACAAGCAGCCTTGCCTCCCAACCAGCGAAGGAGGAAGCAAGAGTGGAGCTTGAACTCCTCTGCCCATACCCATTTCACAGATGGGGATACTAAGGCCCAAGCCAGGCTTGGGCAGGGCCAGGCCTGGAACCTTGGACTGTCTCTGCTATTCCTGGCACCTCATCAACATCTCACCTCCTCTGTCCTTATCTTTCTGCCTTGTCTTTCTCCTCCTTCCCCATCTTGTGTTTAACCTCCTCTGTCCACACTCACCCTCTGCACCTCTGCGTCCTCCTCTCTGTCCTCTAGACTCACTGACTCGGTCATACTCTATACCTCGTCCACAGTCACCCTCACCTTCTCTGGCCATACACATTCTTGCTGTCTACACTGATTTCATCTCCTCTGCCTTCACCCCACATGCCATGCACCCATTCCCAGCCTTCGTGTGTTCTCGGTCCTGCCCCATTCACACTCCTTCTGCCTACTGTGGTCGCACTGCTGCGTCACTGCTGTACTGTGTTTTCATTGTTATTCTCACCTCCTCTATCACATTCTTTTTTTTTTTTTGAGACAGAGTCTCGCTTTTGTCACCTAGGCTGGAGTGCAATGGTGTCATCTCGGCTCACTGTAACCTGTGCCTCCCGGGTTCAAGCGATTCTCCTGCCTCAGCCTCCCAAGTAGCTGGAATTACAGGTGCCTGCCACCATGCTTAGCTAATTTTTGTAGTTTTAGTAGAGACAGAGTTTCAACATGTTGGCCAGGATGGTCTCGATCTCCTGACCTCGTGATCCACCTGCCTCAGCCTCCCAAAGTGCTGGGATTACAGCTTTCTTTTTTTTTTTTTTTGAGACGGAGTCTTGCTCTGTCACCCAAGCTAGAGTGCAGTGGTACCATCACAGCTCGCCGCAACCTCCAAGTCCCAGGGTCAAGCAGTCCTCCTGCTTTGGCCTCCTACAGGCACACGCCACCACCCAGCCACACACACATACACACACACACACACACACACACACACACATATATATATATTTTTTTTTTCCTTAGTAGAGTCAATGTCTTACTGTGTTGCCCAGGCTGGTCTTAAACTCCTGGGTTCAAGCAGTCCTTCTGCCCCAGCCTCCCAAAGTGCTGGGATAACAGGTATTGAGCCACCCCACCCAGCCTCATGTTCTTCTCCCATACCCACACACCTTGATCTTGACTCACCCAGCTCTCTCCAGCTACTCTTTTATTTGTCCCTGCCTCCACTGCTCTGTCTACTCCCACGGCACGCTGGCCATGCCAGCCAGCCTCCCCTCCCCACCCACGCTGACCCATCTCTCTTTCCTGCCTGCCCCCATTGCCCGTCCATGGCCCTGGCCCATCCATGTGGAAGCATTTCTTTCTCTGTATTCACACTGACCCACCTCTTTTCCCCCATCCCTGTCTGTGTGGACATGTGTTTCCTCCAACCACGTACCCCTTCACCTCATCCACACTAACCCTCTCCTCACCATCACATCCCATCATAGGCCATCGACCGCAACTCTAGCCGAGCCTCCTCCTACCTCGAGGGTTCCTCCTCAGCCCCACCAGCCACCCAGCCGAGACCCACTGTGCAGAAGGTAGTAGGGGGAAGGGTGGATGACTTCATTTTTGTCCTGGCCCCAGCAAAGGGGTCCAGTGCTCCTCCCCCATCCAGAGCCCAAGGGGGTCTGGTGAGCCCAGGGAAAGGGCACGTCTACTCCTCTTACCCCTCTCCTCCTGCTTGGCTCCTGCTGCACTAACCCCGAGCCCTCTGGCTGCAAATTCCCCTGGTATGCCCTCCAGAGGGGGTGCGGGAAGGGGTGGCACCTTCCACTCTGTGACCCCTGCCTCTGTCCCCAGCTGCTTCATGAGGAGCTGGCTCTGCAGTGGGTGGTCAGCAGCAGTGCCGTACGCGAAGCCATCCTCCAGCACGCCTGGTTCTTCTTCCAGCTCATGGTGAGACCCCCGCCTCCCTGCCTGCTGGCAAGAGACCCCCAAGGGAGCCCCTTCCTTTTTTAAAGAGAGATGCCCCCTGGCCGGGCGCGGTGGCTCACGCCTGTAATCCCAGCACTTTAGGAGGCTGAGGCGGGTGGATCATGACGTCAGGAGATGGAGACCATCCTGACTAACATGGTGAAACCCCGTCTCTACTAAAAATACAAAAACATTAACCAGGCGTGGTGGCAGGCGCCTATAGTCCCAGCTACTTGGGAGGCTGAGGCAGGAGAATGGCATGAACCCAGGAGGCGGAGCTTGCAGTGAGCCAAGATTGCGCCACTGCACTCCAGCCCGGGCAACAGAGCAAGACTCAAAAAAAAAAAAGTAAAAGAAAAAGAAAAAAGAAAACGCTGGGCGCGGTGGCTCAAGCCTGTAATCCCAGCACTTTGGGAGGCCGAGACGGGCGGATCACGAGGTCAGGAGATCGAGACCATCCTGGCTAACTCTGTGAAACCCCGTCTCTACTAAAAATACAAAAAACTAGCCGGGCGAGGTGGCTGGCGCCTGTAGTCCCAGCTACTCTGGAGGCTGAGGCAGGAGAATGGCGTGAACCCGGGAGGCGGAGCTTGCAGTGAGCTGAGATCCGGCCACTGCACTCCAGCCCGGGCGACAGAGCAAGACTCCGTCTCAAAAAAAAAAAAAAGAAAGAAAGAAAAAAAGGAGAGAAGCCCCCTGAGATTGCACCTGAGATATTTGAGAAATGGCCCCAAGAGACTCCCCCCACCTAGGGAGGTAAGAAGCACTTAAGGTGGTGTCTCCGTGGAGAGACTGTACCTGAAACCCCCTTTAGAGAGAGCCTCCCTTCCCCATGAGACTGTTTAAGGAGAGAAACCATTAAGAGACCCTCACCTAGAGAGGAGACCTCCATCCTGCAAGAGAGATTCCTGGATAGAGAGGGAAAGCTGTGGCCAGGCACAGGGGTTCACGCCTGTAATCCCAGCACTTTGGGAGGCCGAGGCAGGTGGATCACCTGAGGTCAGGAGTTTGAGACCAGCCTGGCCAGCATGGTGAAACCCCATCTCTACTAAAAATACAAAAGTTAGCCGGGCATAGTAGCATGTGCCTGTAATCCCAGCTACCTAGGAGACAGAGGCAGGAGAATCACTTGAACCCAGTAGGCAGAGGTTGCAGTGATCAAGATCATGCCACTGCACACCAGCCTGGGCGACAGAGCAAGACTCCATCTCAAAAAAAAAAAAAAAAAAAGCGGGAAAGCTGTCTGATCAAGGTAGAGACATCCCTAAAACTCTTCAATAGGTTCTTTGAAGCCCTCTTCCCAGGGCCTGCTGGCCACATCCCCTCTGGACCTCCAGTAAAGCTTGCTTCAAATCCAGTGCCTCAAGCCCCACCCTTTGTCCCACCTCTGGACTTTGCCCTGGGGAGACCTGCATAAGCCCCTCCCACACCCTCTCAGCCTTCCCATTCTCTACACTCGGCCTGGGATGCTCACAGGATCCGCCCATGGCTTTCTCAAGCCCCACCCATAGGTCACAAACCCCATCTACATCCCTCAGGCCCCAACTTCTACCTGCAGCTACAGGGCTCAAACCTACCTTCAGCCCACCTCCCTTGCTACTAAAGCCCCGCCCCTTATGTTAAGCCTCCTCCACCCACAGCCTTTCAAGCCCCACCTACAGCCCTTCAAGCCCCACCCACAGCCCTCTCACTCCATCCCCAGGTGAAGAGTATGGCACTGCACCTGCTTCTTGGCCAGCGACTAGATACACCCCGCAAGCTGCGCTTCCCTGGGCGCTTTCTGGACGACATCACTGCCCTGGTGGGCTCTGTGGGCCTGGAGGTCATCATGCGTGTCCACAAGGTGGGAGATGCAGGGTCTCAATGTGGGAAGAAACCTGAGGGAGGACATAGAGCCAGCCAGGTGGGGGCGCCAATCCTGCCCAGTGCCTCCTGGCTGTAAGACCAGTAATCTGCTTTGCTGGGTGGATCTGTTCATTCATTGTCTGTCTCTTGAGTGCCTCTGGTGTGCACAACGAGCCAGCCAGGTGGGGGTGCCAATCCTGCCCAGTGCCTCCTGGCTGTAAGACCGGGAATCCACTTTGCTGGGTAGATCTATTCATTCATTGTTTCTTGAGTGCCTCCGGTGTGCACAGCCCTGTGCTGGGTGTAGCAACATAACAAGAAACAAAACAGACCCAAATCCTTACCCTTGCTTTTAAAGGGAGACTTGAAGAAAGTGAGGGATCATTCCATGCAGCGTCTGGGGAAGGAGCATTCCAGGCAGGCAGAAAGCAGGTGCAAAGGCCCTGAGGCAAGACCATGCTTGGGCTACCAGGAGAGCAGTAAGGATGGCTAGATTGTAATGAATGACGAAGGAAATGAGGGTTGATGAGAGCAGGGAAGTGACAGGGCAGATCCATTAGCCCTTAGCACAGTCAGAGTATACAGCAAGTGCTCAATAAATAGATGTTGATGTTTGGAGACCCTGACAGTGGACTTGTTCAGGCCCTGGATTACCAATTCCAGTGCCCTCGGGGGCTAGGCAGGCAATACTAATCATAATAGTAATAATATTGAGCATTTACTGAGCACTTACTATGTATCTAAGCACTTTATATGGATATCTTTTGTTTGTTTATTTGTTTGTTTTGAGGCGGAGTTTCACTCGTTGCCCAGGCTGGAGTGCAGTGGCGTGATCTTGGCTCACCGCAACCTCCGCCTCCCAGGTTCAAGCGATTCTCCTGCCTCAGCCTCCCAAGTAGCTGGGATTACAGGCATGTGCCACCACACCTGGCTAATTTTGTATTTTTCGTAGAGACAGGGTTTCTCCATGTTGGCCTGGCTGGTTTGGAACTCCTAACCTTGGGTGATCCGCCCATCTCGGCCTCCCAAAGTGCTGGGATTACAGGCTTGAACCACCACGCCTGGCCTTGGATCGTATCATTAAATTTTCACAACAACCCATGAAGTTAGTATTATTGTTATCTCCATTTTACTGATGGGGAAACTGAGGCATCAAATGAATGAGTAGCTTAACCTTGTACCATACGACTGAGAAGGGGCAGAATGAGGTTTTTGAATCTGAGCCACCAGCTCCTGACCCCTCACTGTCAATACCAGTTTCAGCTAGGAAAGTGGGGCTTATGGTAGAGCAGAGGGCAGATATCCCACCTAACAGGGGTGACCATCACTCAATCCAGCCAACAGAAACCCTGCAGGGATGTGGCTCAGCTATGGCCAGATTGGCTTTTTTTTTTTTTTTTTTGAGACGGAGTCTCGCTCAGTCACCCAGGCTGGAGTGCAGTGGTGCGATCTCGGCTCACTGCAAGCTCCGCCTCCTGGGTTTACACCATTCTCCTGCCTCAGCCTCCCAAGTAGCTGGGACCACAGGCGCCCGCCGCCACGCCTGGCTAATTTTTTGCATTTTTAGTAGAGATGGGGTTTCACCGTGTTAGCCAGAATGGTCTTGATCTCCTGACCTCATGATCCGCCCGCCTCGGCCTCCCAAAGTGCTGGGATTATAGGCGTGAGCCACCGCGCCGGGCCGGCTGTTTTTGTTTGGAGATAGGGTCTTGCTCTGTTGCCCAGGCTGGAGTGCAGTGGTGTGATCATAGTTCACTGCAGCCTCGACCTCCTGGGCTCAAGGGATCCTCCCTCCTCAGCCTCCCAAGTAGCTGTGACCAGAGGCAGAAGCCACCATAATTGGTTATTATTTATTTTTTTTTTAGTAGAGTCAGGGTCTCACTATGTTGCCCAGACTGGTCTCCAACTCCTGAGATCAAGGGCTCCTCCCACCTTGGCTTCCCAAAGTGCCGGGATTACAAGCATGAGCCTCCATGCCTGGCCAGATTGTCTGGGAGTTGTTTGTGTGTGGTTTTGTTTTTGTTTTTATATTTGTTTTTGTTTGAGATACAGTCTTGCTCTATTGTCCAGACTAGAGTGTGGTGGCATGATATGAGGCTTACTGCAGCCTCAAACTCCTGGGCTGAAGCAATCCTCCCACCTCAGCCTCCAGAGTAGCTGGCGCTACAGGTGCATACTACTATAACCACCTAATTTTTTTTTTTTTTTTTTT
>NW_016804637.1:409118-410826 GCF_001698545.2 Rhinopithecus bieti
CATACTACTATAACCTCCTAATTTTTTTTTTTTTTTTTTTTTTTTTGGTAGAGATGGGGTCTTGCTATGTTACCCATGCCAGGAGATGGCCTAGTTTCTAAGGAGAAATGGGACCTCTGGATTTGATGAGAACTTTCCAGATTTTTGAAATGGCGTTCTGGCCCAGGCCAACCCTTGCACAATCGCATATGACCTCCAAGCTGGTCTCAGAGGTTCTGGCCTTGTCTCACTGGAGCCTTCCCAAAGACTGACATTCCCAGGGGCTGATCCAGATGGTGAGGAAACTACCCTAAGAAAGAGATCCAGAGAAGAACAATGCCCGTGATAATCCACTTTTTTTTTTTTTTTTTTTTTTTTTTTTTTTTGAGACGGAGTCTCGCTCTGTCCCCCAGGCTGGAGCGCAATGGCACGATCTCGGCTCACTGCAACCTCTGCCTCCCGGGTTCGAGCAATTCTCCTGCCTCAGCCTCTTGAGTAGCTGGGACTACAGGGGTGTGCCACCATGCCCGGCTAATTTTTTTGTTTTTTTTTTTTTGAGACGGAGTCTCGTTTTATCGCCCAGGCTGGAGTGCAGTGGCATAATCTCTGCTCACTGCAACCTCCGCCTCCTGGGTTCAAGCGATTCTCCTGGCTCAGCCTCCCGAGTAGCTGGGACTACAGGTGCATGCCACCATGCCCAGCTAATTTTTTGTATTTTTAGTAGAGATGGGGTTTCCCCATATTGGCCAGGCTGGTCTCAAACTCCTGACCCTGTGATCCACCTACCTCGGCCTCCTAAAGTGATAGGATTACAGGCATAAGCCACCATGCCTGGCTGGGTTGCAGGGATTCGATGGCCACTGAGGCTAACTTGTGAGGTCTCAGAGCGGCTCAAGAGAGTACGAGGGCAGAACAAGTACCAGCTGAGCCTTGGGCCCACATCAGCCACCTCACTGTTCCCCAGGCTTTCCGGGCACATCCTGCCTCAGGGCCTTTGCACTGACTGTTCCCTTTACCCAGGATGCCATTCTCCCCATGGCTCTTTGTTATCCTTCAGTATCTCTGAAAATGTCACCCCAGTCTGTTAAGGTTGGTGACAAGTAATTACAGGCCGGGCATGTTGGCTGACACCTGTAATCCCAGCACTTTGGGAGGCCGAGGAGGGCAGATCACCTGAGGTCAGGAATTCGAGGCCAGCCTGACCAACATGGTGAAACCCCATCTCTACTAAAAATGCAAAAATTAGCCAGGCGTGGTGGCGCGTGCCTATAATCCCAGCTACTCAGGAGGCTGAAGCAGGAGAATCGCTTGAACCCGGGAGGCAGAGGCTGCAGTGAGTCAAGATTACATCATTGCACCACAGTCTGGGTGACAGAGCAAGACTCTGTCTCAAAAAAAAAAAAAAAAAAGGCCGGGCGTGGTGGCTCAAGCCTGTAATCCCAGCACTTTGGGAGGCCAAGACGGGCGGATCACGAGGTCAGCAGATTGAGACCATCCTGGCTAACACGGTGTAACCCCGTCTCTACTAAAAAAATATACAAAAATCTAGCCGGGCGAGGTGGTGGGCGCCTGTAGTCCCAGCTACTCGGGAGGCTGAGGCAGGAGAATGGCGTGAACCCAGGAGGCAGAGCTTGCAGTGCGCTGAGATCCGGCCACTGCACTCCAGCCCGGGCGACAGAGCGAGACTCCGTCTCAAAGAAAAAAAAAAAGATGGCCGGGCGCGGTGGCT
>NW_016804637.1:411053-412653 GCF_001698545.2 Rhinopithecus bieti
AAAAAAAAAAAAAAAAAAAGAACTAGCTGACTATCTGAAATTCTTGTTTATTTTGTGTCTCCCTGCCCTCCCACCCCCCACACACACACTGGACTGAGTTGGACACGCAGCAGGGATGGCATCTGCCTCATTCCCAGGGCTTGGCACAGAGTAGCTGCTCAGTAAAGTTCACATTAAATGGTGCTGAGAGGCCGGGTGTGGTATCTCACGCCTGTAATCCCAGCACTTTGGGAAGCCAAGACAGGTGGATCACCTGAGGTCAGGAGTTCAAGACCAGCCTGACCAACATGACAAAACCCTGTCTCTACTAAAAATACAAAAATGAGCCAGCCATGGTGGTGAGTGTAATTCAAGCTACTGGGGAAGCTGAGGCAGAACTGCTTGAACCCGGGAGGCAAAAGTTGCAGTTAGCCGAGATGATGCCACTACACTCCAGCCTGGGTGACAGAGTGAGACTCCATCTCAAAAAATAAATTAATTAATTAATTAAAATAAATGATGTTGGGAGTTGATCAGTTAGGGCAGAGGCTAACTCGCTTCAACACAGTCACAAGTGATTTAAATAACCAAAGCTGGCCAGGCGCGGTGGCTCAAGCCTGTAATCCCAGCACTTTGGGAGGCCGAGACGGGCGGATCACGAGGTCAGGAGATCGAGACCATCCTGGCTAACACGGTGAAATCCTGTCTCTACTAAAATACAAAAAAAAAAAAAAAAAAAAAACTAACCCGGCGAGGGGCGGGCACCTGTAGTCCCAGCTACTCGGGAGGGTGAGGCAGGAGAATGGCGTAAACCCGGGAGGCGGAGCTTGCAGTGAGCTGAGATCTGGCCACTGCACTCCAGTCCGGCGACAGAGCGAGACTCCGCCTAAAAATAAATAAATAAATACATAAATAAATAAATAACCAAAGCTTATTTCTGAGCATTAAGGAGGTTGTGGAGACATCACTGTGTGGGCCTGGCCCTGGCAGTTCCCCAGCACCCACCTGCTTCTGCCATGTAAGTGGCCACCTCACTTTCCCCTCAAATTCCATTGGCCAGAAATGGTCATGTGATTCCACTGCAAGGGAGGCTGGGAAATGGTCTCTCCCCAGCTCTGAACTCTGGACAGAGAGGGCGAGAGGATCTTGCGGGTAGTCAGCCCATATCTGCCTTGGTGTCTTAAGGAGCATGGGAGAGGAAGGCAGCCTGAGGAGGGCAACCAGGAAGTCCCAGGGTCACCACAGCCCAGAGACAAAGGCTTTGGGGCAGTGATGCAGCTCCTAGGGGTGGCAGATGATCTTGGTAAGAGCCAAGCCCCTGGCCGGGTGCAGTGGCTCACGCCTGTAATCCCAGCACTTTGGGAGGCCAAGACGGGCGGATCACGAGGTCAGGAGATCGAGACCATCCTGGCTAACTTGGTGAAACCCCATCTCTACTAAAAATACAAAAAAATTAGCCGGGCATGGTGGCGGGCACCTGTAGTCCCAGCTACTCAAGAGGCTGAGGCAGGAGAATGGCATCAACCTGGGAGGCGAAGCTTACAGTGAGCTAAGATCGTGCCCCACTGCACTCCAGCCTGGGTGACAGAGCGAGACTCTGTCTCAAAAAAAAAAAAAAAAG
>NW_016804637.1:413219-446543 GCF_001698545.2 Rhinopithecus bieti
AAAAAAAAAAAAAAAAATACAAAAAACTAGCCGTGCGAGGTGGCGGGTGCCTGTAGTCCCCAGCTACCCCAGAGGCTGAGGCAGGAGAATGGTGTAAACCCGGGAGGCGGAGCTTGCAGTGAGCTGAGATCCGGCCACTGCACTCCAGCCTGGGCGACAGAGCGAGACTCCGTCTCAAAAAAAAAGACAAGCCCCTGTGGGGCCTGAGGTTTGGGGAGGAGGTCTGGCTGTGTGGGTTGACAGGCCCCTGTGTCCTCAGGATGTGGAGCTGGCCGAGCGCCTCAACGCCAGCCTGGCCTTCTTCCTCAGTGACCTTCTGTCCCTGGTGGACCGGGGCTTTGTCTTCAGCCTGGTCCGGGCCCACTACAAGCAGGTAGGAGTGGGCTGGGCAGGGTGGACATGGCATGGATGGAAGGCGGAGCAATGTTGACATTACTGCTGGCCACCCCTCTCCTGCAGGTGGCCACGCGGCTCCAGTCGTCCCCTAATCCAGCGGCCCTGCTGACCCTGCGCATGGAATTCACCCGCATCCTATGCAGCCATGAGCACTACGTGACCCTCAACCTCCCCTGCTGCCCCCTGTCGCCCCCAGCCTCGCCCTCCCCCTCTGTGTCCTCCACCACCTCCCAGGTGGGTTGGCTTCACTTCTGCCTCCTCTCTTTGACCTACAACCTCTCACCTTCAGTCCATCTCCTATGGTTCTCTCATCTCTGTCCCTTTCACAGTAGACCACTGCCTAGGTGAACTGATCCCTTATGTTTGACTTTTGACCTCTGACCCTTCACCTCTCCTGTCATTCTCAGCAATTTCCCAGAAGGACTAACTTCTGATTTCTCTCCCCTAAATCCTAACTCCCAGCCCAGTGTTCCATGTGCCATTTCTCAGTCCTCTGACTTTTGACCCCATGCCCTGTTACATCACAGATGGGTTAACGTCCGCCTCTCATTTCTGGCCTTGAAACCCATACCCGGCTGGGCGCGGTGGCTCAAGCCTGTAATCCCAGCACTTTGGGAGGCCGAGACGGGCGGATCACGAGGTCAGGAGATCAAGACCATCCTTGCTAACCCGGTGAAATCCCGTCTCTACTAAAATACAAAAACTAGCCGGGCAAGGTGGCGGGCGCTTGTAGTCCCAGCTACTCCGGAGGCTGAGGCAGAAGAATGGCGTGAACCCGGGAGGCGGAGCTTGCAGTGAGCTGAGATCCGGCCACTGCACTCCAGCCCGGGCGACAGAGCAAGACTCCGTCTCAAAAAAAAAAAAAAAGAAAGAAACCCATACCCACTGTCATCTCCAGATGACTTAACGTCAGTCTCTCATCTGTGGCTATTAGCACCATGATTTCTGTCACCTCCAAGATGGCTTTAATGGTGACCTCCCACCTCTGACCCTTGACCGCTGGCATCCCCTATTTTTACCCCACACTCTGCAGAGCTCCACCTTCTCCAGCCAAGCCCCGGACCCCAAGGTGACCAGCATGTTCGAACTGAGTGGACCATTCCGGCAGCAGCACTTCCTAGCTGGGCTCCTGCTGACAGAGCTGGCGCTGGCCCTTGAACCTGAGGCTGAGGGGTGAGCAGAGGTCCTGTCTAGCCCCAGGGCAGGTGGGACAGTTCAGGAGCCATGTCCACCCCGTCCTGAGCACCCCATTACCCCACAGGGCATTTCTGTTGCACAAGAAGGCCATCAGTGCTGTGCACAGTCTGCTATGTGGCCATGACACTGATCCCCGCTACGCAGAGGCCACCGTGAAGGCTTGTGTGGCTGAGCTGTACCTGCCACTGCTATCAATTGCACGGGACACCTTGCCACGGCTACATGACTTTGCTGGTCAGTGGGCCAGGGAAGGATGGGCTCACATGACCCAGGGACTTGGTCACAGAAGGCACAGGATAGTAAAGGTGGGAGAACACAGTCAGGGATATAGGTATAGGCATTAGGATTAGCAGAGCAGGTTAAAGTGCTAGAACAGACTAGTCAAGTTATAACATCTCTGAGCCTCAGGTTTCGCCCCTGTAATGGGGACAGTAATAACACCAACTACTTCATAAGGTTATATGAAAATGTGCGGGGCTGTAGTATTGAGATACTGTCAGCCTACAATAGATGGGAAATATTATTGTACTATTTATTATTTTCTTTTTTTTCTTTTTTTGAGATGGAGTCTCACTCTGTCGCCCAGGCTGCAGTGCAGTGGCACGATCTCAACTCACTGCAAGCTCCGCCTCCCAGGTTCACGCCATTCTCCTGTCTCAGCCTCCCAAGTAGCTGGGATTACAGGCGTCTACCACCACGCCCAGCTAATTTTTTGTAATTTTAGTAAAGATGGGATTTTGCCACGTTGGCCAGGCTGGTCTCGAACTCCTGACCTCAGGTGATCCACCCCCCCCCACCCCCCGGCCTCCCAAAGTGCTGGGATTACAGGTGTGAGCCACCGTGCCTGGCCGTGAGGGAAGACTTCTGAAATTTGAGACGGGGACAGCACTTACCAAGGCTTTATCTTTTTCTCCCTCTGTCCTTCCCTGCCAGAGGGTCCAGGTCAGCGGTCAAGACTGGCCTCAATGCTTGACTCAGATACAGAAGGCGAAGGGGACATTGCGGGCACCATCAACCCCTCTGTGGCCATGGCCATTGCTGGTGGCCCCCTAGCCCCTGGCTCCCGGGCCAGCATCTCCCAGGGGCCGCCAACGGTGAGTAGGGAGGCTTGTCCCCATAGACATCATCCCCTTGGAATGAGAGAAGCCAGGTATCAAGAAACAGATTGGCCAGGATTCATCTCACATGGAGAAAATGGAAATTGACTTTGATTACTCTCTGGCCCCAGGCTTCTCGCGCAGGCTGTGCCCTCTCTGCTGAGTCAAGCCGGACCTTGCTGGCGTGTGTGCTGTGGGTGCTGAAAAATGCCGAGCCGGCGCTCCTGCAGCGCTGGGCCACTGACCTGACACTCCCCCAGCTGGGACGTCTCTTGGACTTGTTGTACCTCTGCCTGGCTGCCTTCGAGTACAAGGTTCGAGGGTGTCGGCAGGAGATAATGGGGGAGGCAGGCTAAAGATGTATCCAGGGACCCAGGGTGCTGCAGGCTGAGTGGGAAGGGGTGGACTGTCTTTGTGCAGAGGCAAGGAATAAAGTCAGAAATGCCTTTGTGAATAGAATTTGGAAGGTGGAGGCCGGGCAAAGTGGCTCATGCCTATAATCCCAGCACTTTGGGAGGCTGAGGCAGGTGGATCACCTGAGGTCAGGAGTTCAAGACGAGCCTGGGCAACATGGTGAAACCTTGTCTCTACTAAAAATACAAAAAATTAGCTGGGTGTGGTGGCACGTGCCTGTAGTCCCAGCTACTCGGGAGGCTGAGGCAGGAGAATCGCTTGAACCTGGGAAGTGGAGGTTGCAGTAAACTGAGATCACACCACTACACACCAGCCTGGGCAACACAGTGAGGCTCCATCTCTGGAAAAAAAAAAAAGAAAGAAAGAAATTTTTTTTTAAAAGGCCTGGTGCAGTGGCTCACACCTGTAATCCCAGCACTTGAGGAAGCCAAGGCAGGCAAACTGCATGAGCCCATGAGTTTGAGATCAGCCTGGGCAGCATGGTGAAACCCCATCTCTACAAAAAAATACAAAAATTACCTGAGCATGGTGGCACATGCTTGTAGTCCCAGCTACAGAGGTGGCTGAGGTGGATTGCTTGAGCCCAGTAGGTGGAGGCTGCAATGAGCACTTTTTGGTAAGTGCTAAGAATTGAGAGGAAAAAGGTAAACTGTCTTTAAGCATAGGGGCCTGGAAGTGAGAAAGAGCACAGAGTAAGGGATGGGGCCAGCCAAGGCCCCACCGAAAAGAGCAGTCAACCTTGAACCCCAGTTCTCTGTCCCCACGCAGGGGAAAAAGGCCTTTGAACGCATCAACAGCCTCACATTCAAAAAATCGCTGGATATGAAGGCACGTCTAGAGGAAGCCATCCTGGGCACCATCGGAGCGCGACAAGAAATGGTTCGGCGAAGTCGTGGTAAGAGGGTGACGTAGCCACGTGTCCCCATCCCACCAGCTGCTCCCACCTTGTGTCAAGGGACTCCATGAAGGGGGCCATCCCTAGCTAACTTTCTGCCTCACATTTCCTGGAGAGAAGTCCATGCGTCATCACCGTACACGTGCGCCTGTGCGTCCCCATCTGTCACTCGTGTCTGCCCCGGTGCGTCCACCCGGCAGGCTTCTGCTCCACCCAGTGCCCTCATGGGTCAGCCCACCTGACTATCTTCATGCCTGTGCATTTCTCCTGATGTTCACATGTGCCTGTGTTTTTACGCATCTGTGATCATGCGCCCATGTGTCTCAGAGAGGAGCCCGTTTGGGAATCCAGAGAACGTGCGCTGGCGGAAGAGCGTCACACACTGGAAGCAAACCTCAGACCGCGTGGACAAGTAGGTGTGGGCAGGAGGGAGTCTGCTGAATTCAGAACAGTTCAGGCCGAGGCGGGAGGATTGCTTGAGTCCAGGAGTTCGAGATCAGCCTGGGCAACATAGTGAGACCCTGTCTCTACCAAAAATTTAAAAATTAGCCAGGCATGGTGGCATGTGCCTGTGGTCCCAGTCACTCATGAGACTGAGGTGGGAGAATGACTTGAGCCTGGGAGGTTGAGGCTGCAGTGAGCTGTGATCACCCCGCTGCACTCCAGCCTGGGCATTCGAGCAAGACCCTGTCTCAGAAAACAAAAACAAAAACAAAAAACAACAGCTTCCAGGGAGCCAGAGCCCCCTGGGTTGCCAGGGGAAGGAGAGAGCTCAGCCATGGAGTAGGATCTTGCCCTGAGTGGGCCCCCAAGACCTCCCTTCCCCTTCCAGGACCAAGGATGAAATGGAACACGAGGCCTTGGTGGAAGGGAACCTGGCAACCGAGGCAAGCCTAGTAGTTCTGGACACACTGGAGATCATCGTGCAGGTAGGGCTTGATCCAGCATCTTCTTTGGCTCTGAGCCCAACTGCAGTGCCCTGTGATCCCTGGCTCCATAATCCCTCTCCTTCCCTTTCCCTATCACCACCCTAGGCTCTAACACCTGGATTTCTGACCCCCTCCCCTCCAGACGGTGATGCTTTCAGAAGCCCGGGAGAGCATCTTAGGGGCAGTGCTGAAGGTTGTGCTGTACAGCCTGGGTAGTGCCCAGAGTGCCCTCTTCTTGCAGCATGGCCTGGCCACCCAGAGGGCCCTTGTGTCCAAGGTAAGCACCACTCAACAACCATGATTCTTAGAAAAACAGTAGAAGCTCTAGGCTGGACACAGTGGCTCATGCCTATAATTCCAGCACTTTGGGAGGCTGAGGTGGGAGGATTGCTTGAGGCCAGGAGTTTGAGACCAGCCTGGCCAACATAGAGAGGCCCGTCTCTACAAAACATTTTAAAATTAGCTAGGACTAGGCATGGTGGCTCACACCTGTAATCCCAGCACTTTGGGAGGCTGAGGCAGGAAGATGATGTGAGCCTAGGAGTTCGAGACCAGCCTGGGCAACATGGTGAGACCCTGTTTCTACAAAAAAATGAATTGAGTGTGGTGGCATGCGCCTGTGGTCCTAGCTACTCGGAAGGCTGAGGATCACTTGAGCCCGGGAGGTCAAGGCTACGTGAGCCGTGATCGTGCCACTGGACTCCAGCCTGGGCAACACAGTGAGAGCCTGTCTCAAACAAACAAAAAAAAAATGCTAGCCAGGCAGGGTGGTACATACCTGAGATCCCAGCTACTAGGGAGCTACTGGGGAGGCTGAGGCAGGAGGATGGCTTGAGCCTGGGAGTTGTGAGCTGTGATTGTGCCACTGCACTCCAGCCTGGGAGACAAGAGTGAAATACTGTCTCAAAAAAAAGAAAAAAAAAAAAAAAGTAGCTCATTCATTGAGCACTTACTGCGTGCTCTGCAACTCCATGGAGCGGACTGCTTTGCCACAGTTTACAGTGGAAGGCAGGCAGGATAAGAGTGGCCAGGTCACTCACCCAGGGTCACACAGCAAGGGGCCTAAACCCAGGTCTGACTCCAAACCCAGTGGTACTTGGCCCAAGAGGACAAAACACAAACCCCTACCCAAGCAGTCCTCATTTGGGCCAGTCCCCTTCTGAGCCAGAACCAGGAGGGGCTGGACAGTGTCTGTCTGGGTCCCTGTGGGCAGTTCCCGGAGCTGCTGTTCGAGGAGGACACGGAGCTGTGTGCTGACCTGTGCCTGAGGCTCCTACGACACTGCGGCAGCCGCATCAGCACCATCCGCACGCACGCCAGCGCCTCGCTGTACCTGCTCATGCGACAGAACTTCGAGATTGGCCACGTGAGTCGGGGCGAGGAGGCATGGTCCACACATGGCTCTGGTCAGGGTGGCCGGCGGGGTCTCAGTGCCATACAGGGAGTGAGGGAGGGGGAGGTAGTCACTGAGCATAATGGGCAGGAGGAGGGCTCAGAACGCAATTGGGGGTCAGATGCCCTGGCTCATTCCTATAATCCCAGCACTTTGGGAGACTGAGGTGAGAGGATCACTTGAGGCCGGGAGTTTGAGGCTGCAGTGGGCCGTGATTGTGCCACCACACTCCAGCCTGAGCAAGAGACCTTGTCTCAAAAAAAAAAAAAAAAAAAAATGAGGCCAGGCATGGTGGCTCATGCCTGTAATCCCAACACTTTGGGAAGCTGAGGCAGGTGGATCATTTGAGGTCAGGAGTTCGAGACCAGCCTGGCCAACATGATGAAGCCCCGTCTCTACTAAAAATACAAAAATTGGCTGGGCATGGTGGCAGATGCCTGTAATCCCAACTACTTGGAAGGCTGAGACATGAGAATCACTTGAACCTGGGCGGCAGAGGTTGCAGCAGTGAGCCAAGATTGCACCACTGCATTCTAGCCTAAGTGATACAGCGACACACTCAGTCTCAAAAAAAAAGAAAAGAAAAGAAAAAACAACTGAGCACGGTGGCTCACACCTGTAATCCCAGCATTTCGGGAGGTCCAGGCAGGTGAATCACTTGAGGTCAGGAGTTCGAGACCAGCCTGGCCAACGTAGTAAAACCCTGTCTCTACCAAAAATACAAAAATTAGCTGGGCATAGTGGCATATGCCTGCAGTTTCAGCTACTCAGGAGGATGAGGCAGGAGAATCGCCTGAACTCGGGAGACGGAGGTTGCAGTGAGCTGAGATCACACCACTGCACTCCAGCCTGGACAACAGAACGAGACTCCATCTCAAAAAAATTAAAAATTAAAAAAAAAATAAAGAATGCAAGGGCCATGTCGGCAGGTTGAACAGACCCTGGTGTGGGGTCTGGGGTCTGAGACTCCCGGCTCCACTTTTCCTCCCATCCCTGCAGAACTTTGCCCGTGTGAAGATGCAGGTCACCATGTCTCTCTCATCCCTGGTGGGGACAACACAGAACTTCAGTGAAGAGCACCTGCGACGTTCACTCAAAACCATCCTCACCTATGCTGAGGAGGACGTGGGGCTGCGGGACAGCACCTTCGCGGAGCAGGTGACACCTGCTGGGTCCCCGTGCCGCCTTCCCTTTGTATAATCCCCGACGCCACCACCTTGGCTCCCTTCACTTCCTAATGCCCTCATTGGCCCCGGATGTTCCCCGGCTCCAGGTCCAGGACCTGATGTTCAACCTGCACATGATCCTGACGGACACGGTGAAGATGAAGGAACACCAGGAGGACCCTGAGATGCTCATTGACCTCATGTACAGGTGAGGCGGGCCAGCCAGCACCTTCAGCCACACCCACGCCCCAACAGGTGCAGGGAGAACAGGGATGAGAGTAGATGTCTGAGGAGGTGAGGAGGGAGCAGGGGAGCGTACAGTCTCTAACAGAGGAAGGTGAGGGGGACAGGTGAGCAGACAGGTGGGCAGACAGGTGAGGGGGACAGGTGAGCAGACAGGTGGGCAGACAGGTGAGGGGGACAGGTGAGCAGAAATGAGGGCACAAGTAAGGAGAGAACAGGTGAGCAAACAGGTAAAGATGCCAGAAGAATGTACTGACGAGGATGACAGATGAGAGCCAGGACAGGTGAGGGGGACAGGTGAGGTGCCCACAGGTGAAGGGAAAGGAGATCCAGAGACTAGACCTGTTGAGGAGTGTAGGAGGGGTGGACGGTGATGGAGATGGGGAATGTGGGGCATATGGGAGGGACAGGTGGATAGACAGGTGAGATGGTGCACAAGGAAGGGGAAATAGTTCAGGTGACTCAAGTTTCCACAGGTAGAGTCAACTCATGAACGGAGGGTCAAGTGAGAAATGAAAAGGTGAGGCAGGGGAGTGAAGGGACAGACAGGTGAGGGGTTGGATAAGCGAAGAGACAGGTGAATAGAGGAAGCGGGGAGATACTACACAGGTGAGGAGACAAGGAGAGTAGGATGGATGGGTGAGGAGACAGGTAAGTGGGAAGACAGGAAAAGGGTTGGACAGGCAGGTGAGTGGGTGAAGAAATGGACAGGTGAGGACACAAGTGAGGGGATGGACATGTGAAGACATAGGTGACAGGACAGACAGGTGAGGGGATGGACAGGTCAGGAGGTAGAGAAGTCAGGAGGTGGACAGGCGAGGAGACAGGTGAAGGGATGGACAGGTGAGGGAGTTGACAGGTGAAGGGATGGACAGGTGAGGGGGTGGACAGGTGAAGGGACGGACTGGTAAAGAGATGGCCAGATGAGAAGATGAATAGGTGAGGACGTGGACAGATAAGGAGACAGGTGAAGGGATGGCCAGGTGAAATGAACAGGTGAGGGGGTGGACAGGTGAGGGACGGACAGGTGAGGGGATAAACAGGTGAGAGGGTGGACAGGTGAGAGGGTGGACAGGTAAGGGGATGGGCAGGTGAAGTGACGGACAGGTGAGGGGATGGACAGGTGAGTGAGTGGACATGTGAGGGGATACACAGGTAGGATAGACAGGTGAGGGGGTAGACAGGTGAGGGGATAGGCAAATGAGGGGATAGACAGGACAGGTGAGGGGTGGACAGGTGAGAGGGTGGACAGGTGAGAGGTGGACAGGCGAGAGGGTGGACAGGTGAGAGGTGGATAGGCGAGAGGGTGGACAGGTGAGGGATGGGCAGGTGAGGGGTGGGCAGGTGAGGGATGGACAGGTGAGGGGTGGACAGGTGAGGGGTGGACAGGTGAGAGGGTGGATAGGTGAGGGGGTGGACAGGTGAGAGGGTGGATAGGCGAGAGGGTGGACAGGTGAGGGATGGACAGGTGAGAGGGTGGATAGGTGAGAGGGTGGATAGGTGAGAGGGTGGACAGGTGAGAGGGTGGACAGGTGAGGGGGTGGACAGGTGAGAGGGTGGATAGGCAAGAGGGTGGACAGGTGAGGGATGGGCAGGTGAGAGGGTGGATAGGTGAGAGGGTGGACAGGTGAGAGGGTGGACAGGTGAGGGGGTGGACAGGTGAGAGGGTGGATAGGCGAGAGGGTGGACAGGTGAGGGATGGGCAGGTGAGAGGGTGGATAGGTGAGAGGGTGGACAGGTGAGAGGGTGGACAGGTGAGGGGGTGGACAGGTGAGAGGGTGGATAGGCGAGAGGGTGGACAGGTGAGGGATGGGCAGGTGAGAGGGTGGATAGGTGAGAGGGTGGACAGGTGAGAGGGTGGATAGGTGAGGGGGTGGACAGGTGAGAGGGTGGATAGGCGAGAGGGTGGACAGGTGAGGGATGGGCAGGTGAGAGGGTGGACAGGTGAGGGGGTGGACAGGTGAGAGGTGGATAGGCGAGAGGGTGGACAGGTGAGGGGTGGACAGGTGAGAGGGTGGACAGGTGAGGGATGGGCAGGTGAGAGGGTGGACAGGTGAGGGGGTGGACAGGTGAGGGATGGGCAGGTGAGTAGGGTACAGGTAAGGAGACTGACTGGTCAGTGGGAGACGGCAGGACAAGTAAGGAGAAAGATGACTAAAGGAATATGTAAGGTAGGCAGGGGAGGAGACAGGTGAAGACAGATGACTGGCCAGCAGGAGAGAAAATAGACGAAGAGGAAGACAGGTGAGGGATGGCCAGGTGACGGAATGAGTGAGGGGATGGGGTACAGGTGAGGAGACTGGCTGGTCCTTGGGGCAGATATGGGGGTAACCAGTGAAGGGGGTGGACAAGTGGGAGGCAGGTGGGGAGGACCAGGTGAATCCCCTCCTCACATCCCCCCTCACCTGGACTCCAGAATTGCCCGGGGCTACCAGGGCTCGCCAGACCTGCGGCTGACCTGGCTGCAGAACATGGCCGGGAAGCACGCGGAACTGGGCAACCATGCTGAGGCCGCCCAGTGCATGGTGCATGCGGCCGCCCTCGTGGCTGAGTACCTCGCCCTGCTTGAGGACCACCGCCACCTGCCCGTGGGCTGCGTTTCCTTCCAGGTGAGAGGCCAGGGGGCGGCAGGCGGTGGGCAGCACTTGTGCAGTGGGGATGAGGGTTTGATGCCATCTCTTCTGCCCCAGAACATCTCATCCAACGTGCTAGAGGAGTCCGCCATCTCCGACGACATCCTGTCGCCTGACGAGGAGGGCTTCTGCTCCGGAAAGCACTTCACTGAGCTGGGGCTGGTAGGGTTGCTGGAACAGGCAGCCGGCTACTTCACCATGGTGAGGCCTTGGGGACTGGGTGCAGGAGAGGGGGCTCGGGCCAGGGAGGCACCATCAGATCTGCTTCCTAGACCCTTCCAGCAGGGGATTTAGAAAGAAGGAGAACTGGCCAGGTGCGGTGGCTTACATCTGTAATCCCAGCACTTTAGGAGGCTGAGGCAGGCAGATCATGAGGCCAGGAGTTCAAGACCAGCCTGGCCAGCATGGTGACACCCTGTCTCTACTAAAAATACAAAAATTAGCCAGGTGTGGTGGCACGCAGCTGTAATCCCAGCTACTCGGGAGGCTGAGACAGGAGAATCACTTGACCCAGGGAGGCAGAGGTTGCAGCGAGCCGGGATTGCGCCACTGCACTCCAGCCTGGGCGACAGAGTGAGACTGTCTCAAAAAAAAAAAAAAAAAAAGCAAGAAGGAGAATTGGGTTTCTCAGAGGCCCTGTTACTTGCCTATGTCTCCATGAGACCCTTGATGCAGGCTTGATATAGCAAGCATTCCATACACTGGAGATGCTTTCAATTTTCCTTTCTTTTCTTTTTTCCTTTCTTGTTTTTTTATTTGTTTGTTTTTAACAGAGTCTTGCTCTTTTGCCCAGGCTGTACAGTGGTGCGATTATAGCTCACTGCAGCCTCGAACTCCTGAGCTCAAGCAATCCTCCCACCTCAGCCTCCCAAGTAGGTGGGACTGCAGGCATGTGCCACCATGCCCGGCCAATTTTTAAATTATTATATATATTTTTTCTTTGTGATCTTTTGTGAGACAGGGCCTCCATTCTGTCACACAGGCTGGAGTGCAGTGGCGTGATCATGGCTCCCTACAACCTGGGCCTCCAGGGCGGCTCAGGTGATTCTCCCACCCTGGCCTCCTGAGTAACTTGACTACAGGCACACGTCACTACAATAATTGTTTGTATTTTTTTGTAGAGATGGGGTTTTGCCATGTTTCCCAGGCTGGTCTTGAACTTCTGAGCTCAAGTGATCTGCCTGCCTCAACCTCCCAAAGTCATGGGATTACAGGTGTATGCCACTACACCCTGCCAATTTTTAATTTTTTTATAGAGAGGGAGTCTTACTATGTTGCTCAGGCTGGTCTCAAACTCCTGGCCTCACTCAATCCTCCCACCTAAGCCTCCCAAGTAGCTGGGACACCCAACATCTCTTGAAACTTTCTATATTAAAATAAAAATGGGTCGGGTGCGGTGGTGCATGCCTGTAATCCCAGCACTTTGGGAGGCTGAGGCAGGAGGCTCACTTGAGGCCAGGAGTTTGAGACCAGCCTGGGCAACATGGCAAAACCCTGTCTCTACAAAAAATACAAGAAACTAGCTGGGTGTGGTGGCATGCACCTGTAGTCCCAGCTACTCAGGAAGCTTGAAGCGGAAGGATCACTGGAGCCCAGGAGGTTGGAGCTGCAATGAGTTGTAATCGTGCTGCTGTACTCCAATGTACGTGACAGAGTGAAACCGACATGTCTCAAAAAATAAATAAAATAAAGATTTGGGATATTCACATGCATCTTCAAGTTGGAGAAGCTCCAGCTTAAAGCAAATCCCAGGCTGGACGCAGTGGCTCACTCCTGTCATCCCAGCACTTTGGGAGGCCAAGGCGGTTGAATCACCTGAGGTCAGGAGTTCAAGACCAGCCTGGCCAACATGGGGAAACCCCGTGTCTACTAAAAATACAAAAATTAGCCGGGCATGGTGGCAGGCATCTGTAATCCCAGCTACTTGGGAGGCTGAGGCATGAGACTCGCTTGAACCCAGGAGGCGGAGGTTGCAGTGAGCTGAGATCATGCCACTGCACTCCAGCCTGAGGGACAGAGCAAGGCTCTGTCTAAAAAAAAAAAAAAAAAGCAAATCCCAGTTATTTTCCCACCACTCCCACAAGTACCTGCTGTGCACCCCTTCCTGATAAAGACCCTTTTACAAAACTCATATCCCATGTGGCCAAGTTAATGGTCATCCTTTAATGTCATTAATGTCATTTCATTGCACTCTGTATTTAGATGTCCCAGATCATCTCTGATGTATCTTTTTTGGGGTTACTTGGTTTGAATCAGAATCCAATAAGGGCCCACAATGGCTGTGGCTGATCTGTATCCTAAGTCTTTTTTTTTTTTTTTTTTTTTTGAGACAGGGTCTTACTCTCTCACCCAGGTTGCAGTGTGCAGCCTGGCTCACTGCAGCCTCAATGTCCTGGGCTCAGGTGATCCTCCCACTTCAGCCTCCCGAGTAGCTGGGACTATAAATGCACACCACCACACCCAGCTAATTTTTTTTCTTTGTTAATTTTTTTTATTTTTTTAAAGAAATGGGGTCTTGCTATGTTGCCCAGGCTGGGTTTGAACTCTGGGACTCATGCAACCCTCTCGTCTCGGTCTTCCAAAGTGCTGGGATTACAGGCATGAGCCAACATGCCCGGCAACTGATTTTCCACTGCTGAAAAGGAGTTTTCTTCTCTAGTTTGCTTGTTTGTATGAGGGCAGGTGGTGGCTTCTACATTTGACTTGCAGGAGCCCTGGGGCCTTTGCTCCGTGTGTTTTTCTGGTTTGTGTGGGGCTGGCTGTGTCCATGTGATGTCACTCTACCTGTTTCTCAGTTCCTCACATTTTGGGGAACTGGCATTTACATCTGAGAGCTCAGCGAGATTCAAGGTCACACTTGAAGTCAGGTGTTCCAATGAGATTTCTTCTGTGGTGCTGGCCCTCTAGTGACACTAGTGACATTGTTTTCTTTTCTTTTTTTTTTTTGAGACGGAGTCTCGCTGTGTCACCCAGTGACAAACTCTGCCTCCCGGGTTCACGCCATTCTCCTGCCTCAGGCTCCTAAGTAGTTGGGACTACAGGCGCCCGCCACCATGCCCAGCTAATTTTTTGTATTTTTATTAGAGACGGGGTTTCACCATGTTAGCCAGGATGGTCTCGATCTCGTGACCTCATGGTCTGCCTGCCTCAGCCTCCCAAAGTGCTGGGATTACAGGCGTGAGCCACTGCATCCGGCTGACAACGTTTTCATTATTGTCACTTTGCTAGATTCTTGGAGACAAAGTCCTCAGAGGAAGGGCCGAATGCGGTGGCTCACGCTTGTGATCCCAGCACTTTGGGAGGCTGAGGAGGGCAGATCACTTGAGGTCGGGAGTTCAAGACCAGCTTGGGCAACATGGAGAAACCCCATCTCTACAAAAAAAAAATACAAAAAAATTAGCTGGGCACGGGCTCAGTGGCTCATGCCTGTCATCCCAGCACTTTGGGAGGCCAAGGCAGGCAGATCACGAGGTCAGGAGTTTGAGACCAGCCTGGCCAACATAGTGAAACCTCGTCTCTAGTAAAAATACAAGTATTAGCCGGGCATGGTGGTGGGCACTTGTAGTCCTAGCTACTCGGGAGGCTAAGGTAGAAGAATCGCTTAAACCCGGGAGACAGAGGTTGCAGTGAGCCAACATCACGCCATTGCACTACAGCCTGGGTGACAGAGCAAGACTCTTGTCTCAAAAAAATAAAAATTAGTCAGGCATGGTAGCAGGCGCCCGTAGTTCCAGCGACTAGGTAGGATGAGGCAGGAGAATTGCTTGAACCCAGGAGGCAGGGTTGCCAGTGAGCCGAGATCATACCGCTGCACTCCAGCCTGGCACAGAGCAAGACTCCATCTAAACAAAAAAAAAAAAAAAAGGGCCGGCGCAGTGGCTCAAGCCTGGTAATCCCAGCACTTTGGGAGGCGCGAGACCAGGCGGATCACGAGGTCAGGAGATACGAGCATCCCCTGGCTACATACGGTGAAACCCATCTCTACTAAAAATACAAAAAACTAGCCGGGGCGACAAGGCAGGCGCGCTGTATCCCAGCTACTCAGGAGGCTGAACGGAGAATGGCGTGAACCACCGGGAGGGGCGGAGCTTGCAGTGAGCGAGGTCCGCCACTGCACTCTAGCCTGGGCGGACAGAGCCAAGACTCCGCGTCCTCCAAAAACAAAAAAAAAAAAAACCCGGGTGGAGGTTAGCGGAAGAAATACCTAGTGTAGGTGACGGGTTGATGGGTGCAGCAAACCACCGTGGCACGTGTATACCTATGTAACAAAACTGCACGTTCTGCACATGTACCCCAGAACTTCATTATTGTCACTTTGCTGGATTCTTGGAGACGAAGTCCTCAGAGGAAGGGCCGAATGCGGTAGCTCACGCATATCAGAACCAGTGTAATAATTTAAAAAAGATTAAAAAATAAAATAATAATAATAATAAAAGATTTTTTAAAAACACACACACACACAAAGGCCTCAGGGGAAGAAACCAGGGGGTGGACACAGGCCTTCTGACAGTCAGCAAACCTCACAGGGTGCCTGTTTTGAGCCAGGCTTGATGCCAGCACCCGCTGGGGGTGAGGGGCATATTATCACATGCCAGGAGGCAGTTGGGCATGGAGGTCACGGGCACAGGGCCAGATGGGCTTGTGTTTGGGTCTTGGCCCTGGGGAATGCCTCCATATCTCTGAGACTCACTTTCCTCTTTGAGGAATAGGGAAAAAAAAACTGCTTTTCCCATCAATGAGGGAACACAGATGGGTGAAGTGCAGATGTACATCGTACCTGTGCCATAGAATATTCTTGTTAAAAGTGGTGAAGGGCTGGGAGAGTGGTGGCTCACACCTGTAATCCCAGCTAATCGAGAGGCCAAGGCAGGAGGATCACTTGAGCCCATGAGTTCAAGACCAACCATATATAGTGATATATATAGCAATATAGTGAGACCCTGACTCTACAAAACTAAATAAAATTAGCTGGGCATGGTGGCATGTGCCTGTAGTTCTAGCTGTGTGGGAGGCTAGGGTGGGAGAATCTCTTGAGCCCAGGAGTTGGAGGCTGCAGTGAGCTGTGATTATACCACTACACTCCAGCCTGGGTGATAGAGTGAGACCCTATCTCAAAAAAACAAAACAGATAAGTAGCGGTGAAGACCATGGAGCCCTCTGTGGGAGCTGAGTGGAAAGGCTCAATCCCTATCTGGGATGGGGGTGGTCAGGGTGGGCTTCCTGGAGAAGGTGATCGAGGGTGGGTAGGATGGAGCACAGAGGATCACAAGGGAGATGGGTAGACAGTTTGGGGAATCCTGACCCCACCTCACTCTCAGGGTGGACTCTACGAGGCGGTGAATGAGGTCTACAAGAACCTCATCCCCATCCTGGAAGCCCACCGTGACTACAAGAAGTTGGCCGCGGTGCACGGCAAACTGCAGGAGGCCTTCACCAAGATCATGCACCAGGTGGGCCCAGGACCCCCTCCCCAGACCCCACCCTCAGCCCCACTCCTCATCCCCAGGGATCTGCTGACATTGACCCTTCTCTCCCGACAGAGTTCCGGCTGGGAGGTGAGTCAGCGTCGGTGGACAACCACCTGCCTCTGGGACCCCCATGATGACTGGCCAGCAGCCATCAGTGAACACCAGGGGGCGCTGGAGGAGCATGGCCGCTGGCCATTGGGGCTGGGGCTGTGGCCACAAGGCACCCACCCCATCACTTCCCTCCCTTCCCCAAAAATGCGCCCACCCCCGCCCCCCCCGCCCCAGATCTCGAGGACAGCTTGTGACTCACCCAGCTGGGAGCTCTCCAGAGACACCCCTCCCTCTGCCAGGGCCAGCCTGGTCACTGCAGGGGGGTGGCAGGGTGGCTCTGATTCCCTCATGGTCCCTCTCATCTCTCCCCATCTATCACGTGGCTCTCCCTATCTTGGTATCTCTCTGTCTCTTAGTCTCTATCTCTCCCTGCGTCCCCAGCTTCCAGCCTCCCCCAGGCTCTCCTCTGCTCCTCATTTCTGGTTAATGTGTCCCCCCGCTCCAGCAGCACTCCCCCCAATCCCGCTTCTTCTCTGCTTAGGTCTATTTTTAGGCATCTCCTAGTTTGGGGAGAATGTTCTGGCCAAAGATGGCAGAAACCCAGAGCCCAGGCAGGCAGGCCGGGTGGGAGCTGGGTGGGGAGGGCAGGTCCTCGTCGCCCCCACCCATCTCCCATCTCTGATCTCTCTCCCCACGGAATGATTCTCACGGGGCAGTGATAACCAGGACCCTGGGGGTTGAGGGAACTCTGACCTCTGACCTCTCCCATGACATTGTCTCTCTGTCCCCCACACCTCTGACCCCACCACGTCTGCCCCACCCTCCCCGGATCGGCCTTGGTAAGTGAACATCCAGCCATTCCACTTCCTTTCCAGTCATGGGGTGGTGTTTTGGGGGTGGTAGGGAAGGGGTTCCTTCTTCCAAACTTAGGGCTGGGGACAGGAGCAGGGGAATGCCATGGAACAAGGGAACCAGAGCCTCTGTCCTAGAGTGAGAGACAGCCATCCCCTTCCCTCAGCCACCCAAGCATTTATTGGGCACCTACTGTATACCCATTCTTGCGGGCATTGGGGCACAGGAAGGAGAATGCCCTAGAACAAAGGAGTCAGAGCCTCTGTCCTAGAGTGAGAGGCAGCCATCCTTCTCCTCAGCCATCCAAGCATTTATTGGGTACCTACTGTATACCCTGTCCCATGGGCATTAGGGACACACCTGTGAACAATACAGCCCCAGTCCTAACTTCATATTGTAATCCATGCCCCAATGTTCTCAGAGCCCCCTGCCTGTGCCCATGCCCGGATGTTCTCGTGGTCCTCACACTCCCATCCTGATATTCGAGACCCCTATCTCTGGGGCAGGCAGACCTCCAGCAGGGGCCTCCCGGACAACCACACCCTTTCTCACAGCTCCAGCGCGTGTTCGGGACGTATTTCCGCGTGGGCTTCTACGGCGCCCGCTTTGGCGACCTGGATGAGCAGGAGTTTGTGTACAAGGAGCCATCGATCACAAAGCTGGCAGAGATCTCACACCGGCTGGAGGCATGTCCTTGTGGTGGGGGGTGGAACGGGGCATGGGGCTGCCCTGGGGCGGGAGGAGGGGCTGTCCCTGGGTGGCCCCGAGTCAGCCCTGTGTCTCCAGGAATTCTACACGGAGAGATTTGGCGACGACGTGGTTGAGATTATCAAAGACTCTAACCCTGTGGACAAGTCCAAGCTTGACGCACAGAAGGTGGGTCCCCCGACCATTTCCCCAAAATCCTAGATCCACAGAGACTCCAAGTACTGTTTCCTGGGGACCCTCAAATCCTCTTTCTCTGGGAAACCCCAAATCATATTTCACTGGGGGACCCCAAACCCTATTCCTCAGGGGATTCCCAAACATCCAGACATAGGAAGACCTGGAAATGACAAAGTTCCCAGATCCAGGGCTGCCCAGATCCCCTCTCTCCGGCACAGGGCCTGGGCTGTGCGTGCCGCGGCTGTGGGGCCCTCCTCACACCTGACCCTGCTCCCAGGCCTACATCCAGATCACGTATGTGGAACCGTACTTTGATACCTACGAGCTCAAGGACCGGGTGACCTACTTCGACCGCAACTATGGGCTTCGCACATTCCTGTTCTGCACGCCCTTCACGCCGGATGGGCGCGCACACGGGGAGCTGCCTGAGCAACACAAGCGTAAGACGCTGCTTAGCACCGACCACGCCTTCCCCTACATCAAGACTCGCATCCGTGTGTGCCACAGGGAGGAGGTGGGTGGGGACCCTGGGCCTGGAGGGGTGGGGAGGTGAGGGGACAACAGACCCTGGGAGGGGAGGGGAGGAAAGGGGAGGGGAAGACACAGGGACCCAGACCCAAGGTGGCCCATGGATCTCAGACACAGAGAGGAGTGGCACAGGGACCCTAGACCAGGTCCCCAGGGAGGGGAGGGGAGGAGACTAGACCCAGGGAGATCTGGGAGGCAAGATACAGGGACCCCAGACCCAGTGTGGCCCAGAGATTCCAGACCCAGAAAGAGGAGGCAGAGGGAGCCCAGATCTAGGAAGGCCCAGGGAGGAGAGGTGTGGCCCAGGAAGAGACCCAGGTACCCCAGAACTGGGCTGAGAAGATATGGAGACCCCGAATTCCAATCTCTAAACTGAAACCTCTACCTCCAGACCCAGGAGGACCCAGGGATTCTAGACTCACAAAGGGGAGGCACAGGGACTCCAAATCTAAGAAGGCCCAGGGAGGAGACGCCCAGGGATCCCAGACCCAGAGAGGAGAGGTGTGGACACGCTAGACCCAGAAATTGGCTCATGTACCCCAGAACCAGGTTGGGGACCCCAAACTCCAACTTCCAGTCTCAAACCTCTACCTCCAGACCCAAGGAAGTCTGGAGACCCCAGATGTAAAGCCACTAAACCCCAGGGCACCAGACCCAGCAGACCCAAGGCTGGACCCCCCCCCCCCCGAGTCAGATCCAGGAAGGACCCCAGATTCTGGTCATTGCCTGGGTTCTTGGACCCCTCTTGCTCCCAGTGGGGTCTGAGCTGCCCCCGACTGGCTTCGATCAGGACCTCCTCAGACCCCAGCGAGTGCACACCCCTCCCCTCACCCCATAGACGGTGCTGACACCGGTGGAGGTGGCTATCGAGGACATGCAGAAGAAAACACGGGAGCTGGCCTTTGCCACTGAGCAGGACCCACCAGATGCTAAGATGCTACAGATGGTGCTTCAGGGCTCCGTGGGGCCCACCGTGAACCAGGCACGGCTGGTGGAAGGGGGATGCAGGCCACACGGGGGACTCCAGGTGCCATGCAGGCTGGCTCACCAGTCCCTCTCACCCCACAGGGTCCCCTGGAGGTGGCCCAAGTGTTTTTAGCAGAGATCCCGGAAGACCCCAAGCTCTTCCGGCATCACAACAAATTGCGGCTCTGCTTCAAGGACTTCTGCAAGAAGTAGGCGCAAAACCCCCCAGGAGGGGTCTCGTGCCTGCCTAACCTGCACAGACCTGCTCTCTGCCCACCTGATCTCTGCATGGCTCCCCCATCTGCCCGATTCCCATTAAGTCCACTCTCCCAACCTGACCTCCTATTGCGGGTCTTTCTGCAGGCCTGGCCCCGCCTAACGGATGCCCCCACCCCTAGTCTTGCTTTCAGTCCTGTGTGCAAGTCACTTAGCATCTCCCACCCTCTGGCCCTCAGATGTGAGGATGCGCTGCGGAAAAATAAGGCCCTGATTGGGCCGGACCAGAAGGAGTACCACCGCGAGCTAGAGCGCAACTACTGCCGCCTGCGGGAGGCTCTGCAGCCCCTGCTTACCCAGCGCCTGCCCCAGCTGCTGGCGCCCACCCCACCTGGCCTCAGGTGCCTGACCTGCTGCCCCCATCCTAGAGACTACAGAGGGAATGCAGAGGCAGACCAGGACAGATACAGGATAGGGGCTATTGTACACATACACAGCAACATGTTTCCTGTCCTGGTAGCTTGGACTTTGTTCGACTTTGTTTTGTTCCTGGTTTTTTTTTTTGAGAGAGTCTCCGTCTGTCGCCCAGGCTGGAGTGCAGTGGTACAATCTCAGCTCACTGCAACCTCCACCTCCCAGATTCAAGTGATTCTCCTGCCTCAGCCTCCTGAGTAGCTGGGATTACAGGCATCCGCCACCACACCTGGCTAATTTTTTGTATTTTTAGTAGAGACAGGGTTTCACCATGTTGACCAGGCTGGTCTCGAACTCCTGACCTCAGGTGATCCACCCGCTTTGCCCTCCTAAAGTGCTGGGATTATAGCATGAGCTGCTTCAACTTTGCATAAGCGTCTGAATAAGTCATCCAGATGTACAAAGGCAGGGCAGGCTCTGAGCCGTCATTTCCCAGATACATGAATTCATCTTTCTGAGCCTCAGTTTCTACATCTGTAAAATGGGGATGATTCATACCTTCCGTGGTGGACTACAAGAGAGAATCTGAGAATCCCACAGCAGGATCAGGGACAGGAGAGACCCCAGAAGGATCCTCGGAGGAAGAGGATGAGGATGTGGGCTGGGAGGTCTATGGAGTTGGGGGCCCCATGGCCATGCTGACCCACCCTCATTCTTTTCCCAGGAACTCCTTGAACAGAGCAAGTTTCCGAAAGGCAGACCTCTGAGCCCACAAGGACCAAAGCTGCACCTAGAGGAACCAGCAGCCGGGCCTCAGCTATCTGTGCTACGAGGGGAGTCTCCCCTGGTGCCCACTGGGCCGTGGGGTGACCACATTGTACTTGGTGCTGGGCCCTTTGCCTCTGTGTCCCCATCTGTACGCACTGATGCTTCCTCCCTTTTTTAATTTAAAATGGTTTTTATAAGCAACCTGTGCCATGTAGAGCAGTCACTAGGGGCTGGGTCACATGCTCATGACATGCTCACAGTCCACTGCCCCACATCTACACATCCCTGCATCACCAGTGGAGACACCAAGAACATACTGGGTGCCAGGGACAGCGTGGTGACAACAGACACAAATTCCTGCCCTTGTGGAGCTGACATTCTAGCAGGGAAGGCAACACACAAATAATGTCACATGCCTAC
Source organism: Rhinopithecus bieti (assembly GCF_001698545.2). Lineage (NCBI taxonomy): Eukaryota > Metazoa > Chordata > Mammalia > Primates > Cercopithecidae > Rhinopithecus > Rhinopithecus bieti. The sequence continues at coordinate 434,151 of NW_016804637.1, forward strand.
GGGGAATAATAATACCTGGTTCGTGTTTGTTTGTTTTTAACAGACAGACTCTCTCAGTCCCCCAGGCTGGAATGCAGTTTCACAATCATAGCTCACTGCAGCCTCAAACTCTGTGGCTCAAGCCTCCTGAGTAGCAGGGATTATAGGCACATGCCATTATGCCTGGCTTTTCTTTTTTTTTTCATACAGAGTTTCGCCCTGTCACCCAGTCTGCAGTGCAGTGGCGCAATCTCGGTTCACGGCAACCTCCACCTCCCAGATTCAAGTTATTCTCGTACCTCAGCCTCCCGAGTAGCTGGGATTATATATGTGCACCACCATGCCTGGATAGTTTTTGTATTTTTGTTGTTGTTGTTGTTGTTGTTTGTTTTTTCTTTTTTGAGAAGGAGTCTCGCTCTGTCGCCCAGGCTGGAGTGCAGTGGCCGGATCTCAGCTCACTGCAAGCTCCGCCTCCCGGGTTTAGGCCATTCTCCTGCCTCAGCCTCCCAAGTAGCTGGGACGACGGGCGCCCACCACCTCACCTGGCTAGTTTTTTGTATTTTTTTAGTAGAGACGGGGTTTCACCGTGTTAGCCAGGATGGTCTCGATCTCCTGACCTCGTGATCCGCCCGTCTCGGCCTCCCAAAGTGCTGGGATTACAGGCTTGAGCCACCGCGCCCGGCCTAGTTTTGTATTTTAATAGAGACGGGGTTTCACCATGTTGGCCAGACTGGTCTTGAACTCCTGACCTCAGGTGATCCACCTGCCTCAGCCTCCCAAAGTGCTGGGATTACAGGTGTGAGCCATTTCTTGGCCCCAGGTGGTTTTTTTTAATTTTGTTTTTTGTAGACATGGGGCCTTGTCATATTGCCAAAGCTGGTCTCCAACTCCTTGGCTCAAATAATCCGCCCACCTTGGCCTCCCAAAGTGCTGCAATTACAGGCATGAGCCACTGCGCCTGGCCTAATTTTTTTTCACTTAAAATTTTTTTTTTGTAGAGACAGGGTCTTGCTACGTTGCCCAGGCTGGTCTCGAACTCCTGAGCTCAAGCAGTCCTCCTGCCTCGGCCTCCCTAAGTGCTGAGATTACAGGTGTGAGCCACCTCACCGGCCTAATAATATTTATTAAGCCCTTGCTGAGTGGCTGGCTGTGTACTAAAGGGCTCCCAGAAAGATCTCTGCAAAAGTAGGACACTCCATTTATGAGACTTTTTAACCCGAGGGACCTCCTTCCTAATGGTTAGGCCCCACCCCAACGGTTACTGAAACTTCTCAACACTCCTATCAGGTAGCTAACATGATCATCACCATTTTACAGATGGGCAAACTGAGGCACAGAGCAGCAAGCTTGGTGGGTCTGGGATGGGAGTCCAGGTCTGGCTGGCTCCGGCGCCCAGGCCTGTGCAGCCTCCCCTCTCGCGCGGCGGTCACGCCACCGTGTGCCAGGCTTGCGCTGGGCCGCGTCCAGCCCTGGGCCTCCTGGGGGAAGGGTGACCTCCCGCCGCCGCGCCCCCCCGCGCGCCCTCCCGGAGCTGGGCCCCGGCCAGCTCCACCCCCTCCCGCCGCCGAGCCGTTCCGCCCCCCGCAGCGGCCCAGGGACAGCCGGCGGTAGTGGGAGGCCGGCGGTGGGGGGGCCCCTGCTTTAGGGACCTTAGGAGGAAGGAAGTCCGAGGCGGACACCCGCTCGCGCACACACCCACCTGATGTCCAGGTGAGATCCAGTCTCCACCAGCGTCTTGCATCCCCACCCCCACCGCGGCTGGGCGCCCGGGCGGCGGGCGGGGCGGGGCCGACTGGAGGGAGGCAGCCCAGAAGGGGGCGTAGTGCGGGCGGAGCCACCTCCGAGGGCCGGGCGCCCAGGCGGCGGCGCGCTCGAGGACGCTCGGGCGGCGGGACGCAGGGAAGGCAGCGGCCGGAGCGCGCAAGGCGAGTGGGACCTGGGGCTGGGTAGGGGTTCAAGTCCGGTTCGGGGATCGAGTGTGCACCGCCCCCCCCACCTACTACCCTACCCCCCCGCCTCCAACCCCGGGACACGACCTCGCTGGTCTCAACGAGCCGCTGCCTCCAACTCCACCTTCTGTGCCCAAACTTTCCAGACTTGGAGTGTCTCTGTTCCCGCGTCCCTGCTCCCTCCCTGTCTATGACCCCATACCCCCATCGATTCCTCCCAGTACCCCCATCGATTCCTCGTGCCCGGCCCGTCTCCCCTGTCCTGGCTCCCCTCTGCCCCTCTCCCCTGTTTCTGTCCCCCTTTCTTCCTCTGCTCCCCGCCCGGCTCTGCCCCCTCCCCGCACTGTCCCCCCCTCACCCTCCTCCGCGGCCATGCCCCAGGCGGCGGGAAGGCGGCCGGGCGTCCGGCCGGGCTGGGCCTGGGCTTGGCGGCTGGGCCGGCGTGGGGAGCGGCAGCTGTTTGCCATTAGCCGGGGATCCCACAGGCCCCGCCCCCTCCCTGCACGGGGCGGGGTCCTTCTCGTCCCCCACTCCGAGTTTAGGGCGGAAAGACCCCCCCCGCCCCCGCCACCTCCAAGATGTGCAGGCCGGTCTTGGGTGGTGGGTTGGGGAGACCCGCGCCCCTTCGCTGAGCTCCCTACCTGTCCCCTCTTGTAGGCTGCAGTCTCTCCGTCTGTGTCTTATCCTGTCGCCCCTTCTCCACTTCCCAGGGGTCCCATAGCGAGAGAAGGGTTTCAGCCACAGTCATCCATCTCCCCCACCACACCCCCTCATCTCCTTTCTCTTCCTCTTACTCGGGAGTCGCTGGTCCTGATCGAGGGTGGTCAGATGACTGAGGACCCTCAGACCTCAGTCTCCATTATCTGGGAAACGGGTAGAGAGATCTGGTGTGGAGTCTGGGGGTGGTGACTTGGTGGACATTGGCAGGATCCACCAGGCTTAGGTTCACGTTCAGGCCCAGCTACTTCCCCGTGGCCCCAAGGATCCTAGGCAAGCCACTGTACCTTTCTGTGCCCTCTGCATCCCCTGTCTGTGAAACGGGATGATAACTGCCCATCTTATGGAATTGTCACAACAATTAAAAGAGTTGATGTTAGGCTGGGTGCGGTGGCTCATGCCTGTAATCCCAGCACTTTGGGAGGCTGAGGCGGGCGGATCATCTGAGGTCAGGAGTTTGAGACCAGCCTGACCAACATGGAGGAAACCCCATCTCTACCAAAAATACAAAATTAGCCAGATATGGTGGCGCATGCCTGTAATCCAGGCTACTCAGGAGGCTGAGGCAGGAGAATCGCTTGAACCTGGGAGCCGGAGGTTGTGGTGAGCAAACATCATGCCATTGCACTCCAGCCTGGGCAACAAGAGCAAAACTCCGTCTCAGGAAGAAAAAAAAAAAGAGTTGGTATTATTATTACTGTTACTATACTCTTTGCCTGGCAGCACACTCACTCCCCTGCCCCCCTCTCCCCCTGACTATTCCAATCCTGCTCTACTCCTGCTTGCTGCCTGTATCTCCATCTCTCTTTGGTGGCCAGAAAATATTTTCAATCAGCTTCCTGTTGCTCAGGGGCGAGTCTCCAGGCAAATGGAAAACCAAATTTCCTGCAATTGGTGACCATGTATTCCAGGTGTTGAAAGACAGAGAAGCGAAGACAGAAACGTGGAAAGACAGAGAGAAAGACACGGAGAGAGACGCAGGACAGAGAGGTGGAGAGAGACACAGAGAGACAGAGACGTGGAGAGAGACACAGAGAGACAGAGACGTGGAGAGACACAGAGAGACTTGGAGAGAGACAAAGCAAGACAGGACGGGAGAACAAGGACAAGCTCAGGTGCCCCGGAGCCCCAGCCCTGCCTTCATGCCCAGCAGGTGCCCTACCTGGCCCATCCTCCCAAGGTACCTGCTGCCCCCGCACTCAAAGGCCAGAAAGGATTAACTGATGGTGGGATGGGCTGGGGCCTCTGCAGCATGATGGCTGGAGGTCAGATAACAAAAAGGACCGGCCAAGTTCAGATGGGTTATACTGGGGACAAAAGAGCCCTGGCCAGCCTCCAGGGCTGAGGGGGGTTTAATGAGAGGCTCTGATTGTCCCTCCCTTTTGCAGCCTCTAGGCGCCCCGTCTTACTTCCTCCCCTCCACCCCCAGGACTTCCTGGGCCTCCACCCAGCCCTCTATCCCTACTGCGCCCCTAAGCCTGGACACATCCTAGGCGGGCAGGAAGTTCTGTGTAGCCCGGCAGTGAAATTGTTTATTTTTAGAGAAAATTGTTTCCATAAAGGGGAAAGGCTTCACTCCTAGCTGCCTCCCCAACTTTCCCTACCCCTTCCCCCCGACCTAGTCCAGGCCTGACCCAGCTCTCAGCTTTGGGGTCACTGGGGGTCCCCTTCGCCATACTTTGCTTCTCTTTGTTCCCCTCCATCTCTGTCTCCTCAGATCCTTGCAGGAAGACGAGGTTCCCGTCTTCCCCAACCCCTTAGCGCCTCAACCCCCATCCTTCCCTGTGGCCAGCTCCAGGCCTGGGCTGAGGGGAGGGGGTGCAGGAAGGGTGGGGCCTGTTGGGCTTGGGGCCCCCCAGCCCCAGAGCTATGTGGAGGCCGGGCTGTGGGAACAGCTGGAGCCTGTCCAGGGGCTGGACAGATGTTCATGCAGGCAGTGAGGTTTGGTTTCTTTGTTCCAGACCTGCGGTGTGGGGGGGAGCCCTTCCACAGCCAGGCCGGGTGTGCGTCTATGAGTGGGTCCCAGACCTGGGTGGGGGGTTGGGTGAGCCAGCTGTGGAGGGGACTGGCCCCATCTCCTTCCCTCCCCCTACAGACTCCTAACTCCTGGCGCCATGGTTCCCTTTCCCCAGGTAAGCCTCAGTCAGTGCTGCAGGCAGTCTGACTCGTAGTCCCTCAAGTGACTTCCAAGGAGCATCTGCAGACAAGAAGATGGCCCAAGTCCTGCACGTGCCTGCCCCCTTCCCAGGTCAGGGGACTCAGGGAAGAGGGCCCTGCCCTGGGGAGCTTCAGTTCTGGAGGCCTGAGGGGCCGGGGACTCTGCCCTGGGGACTTTGAGGGTGGGACACAGCCCAACAATTAGAGGTCTGAGGCAGGAGGCAGAGTCCTGCCCCGGGTGTCTGATGGGGAGGCACAGCCCTGCACTGGGAGGGTCTGAGAGCAGACGTGGTTGAGTACCAGCTGGGCTTCCATCTCTTGGGCAAATAAACCCCAACTCTCCCCAGGCATGTCTTCACCCTGAGTATGGGGATAAGAGGATTCAAAGGTCCTGGTGTTTCTCCCACCCCCAGGGACCCCTGGCCCGGCCTCCCCGCCTGCCTTCCCTGCCAAGGACCCCGATCCACCCTACTCTGTGGAGACCCCCTATGGCTACCGCCTGGACCTGGACTTCCTCAAATACGTGGACGACATCGAGAAGGGCCACACGCTGCGACGCGTGGCAGTGCAGCGCCGCCCCCGCCTGAGCTCGCTGCCTCGTGGCCCTGGCTCCTGGTGGACGTCCACTGAGTCGCTGTGCTCCAATGCCAGTGGGGACAGCCGCCACTCAGCCTATTCCTACTGCGGCCGTGGCTTCTATCCTCAGTATGGTGCTCTGGAGACCCGCAGTGGCTTCAATCCGCGGGTGGAGCGCACACTGCTGGACGCCCGTCGCCGTCTCGAGGACCAGGCGGCCACACCCGCCGGCCTGGGCTCCCTGACCCCCAGTGCGGCCGGCTCGACAGCCTCCCTGGTGGGTGTGGGGTTGCCACCCCCGACGCCACGGAGTTCAGGACTGTCCACGCCGGTGCCTCCCAGTGCCGGGCACCTGGCCCACGTGCGAGAGCAGATGGCGGGTGCCCTGCGGAAGCTACGGCAGCTGGAGGAGCAGGTGAAGCTGATCCCCGTGCTCCAGGTGAAGCTCTCGGTGCTCCAGGAGGAAAAGCGGCAGCTCACAGTGCAACTTAAGAGCCAGAAGTTCCTGGGCCACCCCACAGCGGGCCGGGGCCGCAGCGAGCTCTGCCTGGACCTCCCCGATCCCCCAGAGGACCCAGTGGCACTTGAGACCCGGAGTGTGGGCACCTGGGTCCGAGAACGGGACTTGGGCATGCCCGATGGGGAGGCTGCCCTCACCGCCAAGGTCGCTGTGCTGGAGACCCAGCTCAAGAAGGCACTGCAGGAGCTGCAGGCAGCTCAGGCCCGGCAAGCTGACCCCCAGCCCCAGGCCTGGCCACCGCCAGACAGCCCGGTTCGCGTGGATACCGTCCGGGTGGTAGAAGGGCCACGGGAGGTGGAGGTGGTGGCCAGCACAGCCGCTGGCACCCCTGCACAGCGGGCCCAGAGCCTGGAGCCTTACGGGGCAGGGCTGAGGGCCCTGGCAATGCCTGGTGGGCCTGAGAGCCCACCTGTGTTCCGCAGCCAGGAGGTGGTGGAGACGATGTGCCCAGTGCCCGCTGCGGCTACCAGCAACGTCCATATGGTGAAGAAGATTAGCATCACAGAGCGCAGCTGTGATGGAATGGCAGGTAAGCGGTCGCAGGCGGGGAGAATGGCTGGGGGTAGGGGGGCCCTCTTTCTTCCCATGGCTCATCCTGAACCCTCAGAATGCCAGGATCCAGGCGGGGTGCTGTGGCACATGCCTGTAATCCCAGCACTTTGGGAGGCTGAGGCAGGCCTCTTGAGGTCAGGAGTTCAAGACCAGCCTGGCCAATGTGGTGAAACCTCATCTCTACTAAAAATACAAAAATTAGCCAGGTGTGGTGGCACGCACCTGAAACCTCAGCTACTCAGGAGGCTGAGGCAGGAGAATCGCTTGAACCAGGGAAGCAGAGGTTGCAGTGCCTGTAGACCCAGCTACTTGGAAGCTAAGGCGGGAGGATTACTTGAGCCTAGGAGGTCAAGGCTGCAGTGAGCCATGATTGCACCACTGCACTCCAGCTTGGGCAACAGAGCGAGACTCTATCTCTTAATAACAACAACAAGAGATTTGTGCACCTGGATCCAGCCATGCCTGAAGCTGTCATCAGTTACATAACAACACATTTCCTTTTCACTGCTTAAACTGGTCCAAGATTGATTCCTGCCACTTACTGAATAAACAGGGAGGACTTCTGCCTGGTAAACCAACAGCCTTGGGGAACTTTCCCCCAAATACCTCCCGCTTTCTGGATACTGACAAAGTGTCAGTCACCTAATTTCTCTGCATGGTTGCTACAGCCCTGAGGTTGGCTGCACAATTCTCCCCCTTTTGTGGATGACAAGACAGAGACTCTCTAAGAGTTGGAGTGATGTGTCTGGTGGAAGAAAATTAACGAGTGCCTCGTTAATTTTTTTTTATTTTTTGTAGAGACAAAGTCTCATTATGTTGCCCAGGCTGGTCTCAAACTTCTGGGCTCAAGTGATCCTCCTGTCTTGGCCCCCCAGAGTGCAGGGATTACAAGCATGAGCCACCATGCTGGCCTCAGTGCTCAGGTATCATCAGGAATCTAACTTGATGCCTTTCTTTTTTTGTTTACCCTGGGAGCTTCTCTTTCAGGCAGGCAAGGGAAGGTGACCTCACTGCTCCAGGCATCTGTCTGTTCCGTTTAGTGGAGAGGGAGCTCCTTAGTCCAAAGAGCACCAGTAAAAATCCCAGAGGGGGCCCTCATTGGCTGGCCTGGGTCATGTGCCCATTGCTGAGCCAATCGCAGTGCAGTGTCCCTGTCTGCCTAGCCATGGACACTGGGGGTAGGGGAGCCCCTCCCAAGCCCTGTGGCCTTTGAGGGAGGAAGGGGGTGCTTCCCAGAGGAAGTACTGAGTCCTGATGCCAGGAAAGGGGATGCTGGCTGTGCAGAATGTCAGCTGCTGGGTTGTCCTGAGGTCCCTGGGAGAAGCCACCCAAATGATTCATAATAATGACAGCTGGGCCGGGCGCGGTGGCTCATGCCTGTAATCCCACACTTTGGGAGGCCGAGGCAGGCGGATGGCTTGAGGCCAGGAGTTCAAGACCAGCCTGGCCAACACAGTGAAACCCTGTCTCTACTAAAAATAACAAAAATCAGCCGGGCATGGTGGCACGCACCTGTAGTCCCTGCTACTCCGGAGGCTGAGGCAGGAGAATCGCTTGAACCTGGGAGGCGGAGATTGCAGTAAGCCAAGATCACACCACTGCCCTCCAGCCTGGGCAACAGAGTGCAACTGTATCTCAAAATAATAATAATAATGACAGCTGGCCAGGCACGGTGGCTCATGCCTGTAATCGCAGTACTTTGGGAGGCAGAGGCAGGCAGATCACTTGAGGCCAGGAGTTCAAGACCACCCTGGCCAACATGGTGAAACCCTGTCTCTACTAAAAATACAAAAATTAGCCGGGCGTGTTGGCGGGTGCCTGTAATCCCAGCTACTTCGGAGACTGAAGCACAAGAATCGCTTGAACCTGGGAGCCAGAGGTTGCAGTGAGCTGAGATCATGCCACTGCACTCCAGCCTGGGCAACAGAGTGAAACTGTCTCAAAAATAATAATAATCATAATGATAATGACAGTTGTTCTTCTTGAAACATAGTCGGGGAGGCTCTGCCAGGTGGGTTCAAACTCATGCCGTGTGATACTGGGTGAGCAACTCTCTAGCCCTAAACATCTCTATCTGTGAAGTGGCGTGGTAATGCTCTCCGTCTCTAGAGAGGTGGAGAATTTATGAATTAATGCACACGGTTAAGTACTGGTTGCGGCTTCTGCTGATAATGTTCTGGTCAGCCCTGTTTATACCTGGGGAAACTGAGGCTTGAGGAGATTCATTTGTCCTGTGTCACACAGCCAGGAAGTGGCTCAACTGAGCCAGTATCTAAACCCGGGACATCAAGCCTATAATCCTAGCACTTTGGGAGGCTGAGGTGGGTGGATCACCTGAGCTCAGGGGTTCAAGACCAGCCTGGCCAATATGGTGAAACCCCGTCACTACTAAAAATACAAAAATAAGCTGGGCATGGTGGCACACTCCTATAGTCCTAGCTACTCGGGAGGTTAAGGGAGGAGAATTGCTTGAACCTAGGAGGCGGAGGTTGCATTGAGCCAACATCACGCCACTGCACTCCAGCCTGGATGATAGTGAGACTCTATCTCAAAAAACAGAAAAGAAAAAAAGTAAAATAAATAAACCCAGGACAGCTTGAATCTGCCACAGAGCTCAAAGGTAGGGCCCAAGTTCTCATCCCAGCCTCGGATATCAGGTGGCCAGAGCCCCTACTGACAGACCAGAGGGCACAGACTGGAGGGCAGGGACCCAGCTGTGTTTTCTCGCTGGCCCATGTTGTTCCTGTTCAGCTCTGGACACCACCCACCTGTTCTATGTCTATCCCAAACACCCAACCCTGAGGTTCTGGCCCCCTGCCAGAGGCCCCGCCTGGCTCAGCCTCGGAATCTCTGAGAGGCAACCACCATTCCAGACGTGCCTCCCAGAGCAGCTGGGAGGCCTTCTGCCTGCAGGACAAACAGACATAGCGATGTCCACCTTCTTTGCATGCAAGCTGCTGCCCTGAAAGTTCTTCCTGGAGTCTCATTTTATTCCCTTTTGCTGCAGGCAGCCCCAATCTCTGCCTTGCTTGGGCTGAGCTGGAATGTCTTAATTCATTTCCATATCTTCCTTTTTTTTTTTTTTTTTTTTTTTTTGACGGAGTCTTGTTCTGTCGCCCAGGCTGGAGTGCAGCGATGCAATCTCGGCTCACTGCAACCTCAGCCTCCCGAGTAGCTGGGATTACAGGCGGGCACCACCATAACTGACTAATTTTTGTATTTTTAGTAGAGATGGGGTTTCACCATGTTGGTCAAGCTGGTCTCAAACTCTTGACCTCAGGTGATCCAACTGACTCGGCCTTTGAGCATGATTTAATCTCTCTGTGCCTCAGTTCCCTCATTTGCAAATTGGGGGTCCTGACGGCACAGTATCTCTGGAATAATGTGAGGCTTTAATATGTCAGTTTGGCCGGGCGCAGTGGCTTATGCCTATAATCCTAGAGCTTTGGGAGGCCAAGGCAGGAGGATTGCTTGAGGCCAGTGGGTCGAGGCTACGGTGAGTTGTGACCATACCACTGCACTCCAGCCTGGGCAAGACCAATCTTGTGGGCGGGAGTAGGGGGGAGAGAATCAGTTCATGTCAAGTGTTCACCATGGTACCAGGCGTGTGTTGATACTTGGCTCTATAGCCTCTTAAAGGAGCATCTTTTTATCTTTTTTTTTTTTTTTTTTGAGATGGAGTCTTGCACTGCTGCCCGGGCTGGTGTGCAATGGCTCTATCTCAGCTCACTGCAACCTCCGCCTCTCGGGTTCAAAAGATTCTCCTTGTCTCCGCCTCCCAAGGAGCTGGGATTACAGGCGCCCACCACCACACCCAGATAATTTTTGTGTACTTTTAGTAGAGATGGGGTTTCACTATATTGGCCAGGCTGGTCTCGAACTCCTGACCTCGTGATCTGCCGGCCTCGGCCTCCCAGAGTGCTGGGATTACAGGCGTGAGCCACCACACCCGGCCTCCAAGGAGCCTCTTTGAACAAAGACGTGAAAGAAAATAAGTCACCAAAAGAGGTGGAAAAAATAATGGTCCAGGGAGGAGCACAGCAGGGACAAAGGCCCTGAGATAAGCAGAGGCTCGGGCTTATCAAGGGGTTGAACAAACTGGAATGAGCTACTGCGCCCAGCCTAAATTAAAAAAAGGCAAACAAACTTATTTTGGGCCGGGCGCAGTGGCTCACGCCTGTAATCCCTGCACTTTGGGAGGCCGAGGTGGGCAGATCACCTGAGGTCAGGAGCTCAAGACCAGCCTGGACAACATGGCGAAACCCCGTCTCTACTAAAAATATAAAAATTAGCCAGGCGTGGTGGCGCACACCTGTAATCCTAGCTACTTGGGAAGCTGAGAAAGGAGGATCGCTTGAACCGGGGAGGTGGAAATTGCAGTGAACTGAGATCGCATCGCTGCACTCCAGCCTGGATGACAGAGTGAGACTGAGACTCCATCTCAAAAAAAAAAAAAATTCTGTTTTGGCCTTCAGGAGTCCAAAACTGAGTTCATCTCATTCCTTAGCTCCTGGCAACCATCCACGTTAGCCTGTGCAGACCACTTCTCTTGTATTATTATTTTTTCACCTTCAACCTCCACCTTCACCCTTCAATGCTAAAGGTCAGTAAATATTTTCACTTTGGCGGGTCATACAGTCTCTATTGCATTGATTCAACTCTACCTCAGTTCTTTTTTCCTCCCCACTTTATTTTTATTCCTTTTATCCTTTTTGTTGAGATGAGGTCTCACTATGTTGCCCAGGCTGGGTTCAAACTCGGGAACTGAAGTGATCCTTCCACGTCAGCCTCCTGAGTAACTGGGATTACAGGCGTGTGCCACTATGCCCAACTTTTTCTGGTTTTACTGACGTATATTTAATATGCCCACAAAAATGCACATATTTAATGTATACGTTTTTGAGTTTGGTACCTCAGTGCCTTCATTTTGCAGTTGCAAAAGCAGCCATAGACAATATGGAAATGAACGAACATGGCCGCATTCCAATAAAACTTTATTTACAGACCCTGAAATTTCTATTTCACATACTTTTCATGAGTCCCAAATTAAATTCTTCTTTCCCATCCATTTAAAAATGTAAAAACAGCACCCACAGGCTGAAGCTCACCACCCTCCGCTCTCCACCATCAGTGCCACCCCCACCCCATCTAATACCATTCCTTACAATCCACCTTCCAGAAACTTATTTAGACATGTGAGTGTCCTTGAAAAATATGCCTTGTGCGTGCTTCATTTCCTTAAATGGTGGTGTGCTTCAGAAAACAAAATCTCTTTCTGTTTCTTATTTTTTCCTCTCCTTACGCTATTTTTGAACTCTCCACACTGATGTTTGTAAATCTAGTTTGTCACTTTTTATTTTCCTTTTTTCTTCCTTTTTTTTTTTGAGACGGAATCTCACTCTGTCGCCCAGGGTGGAGTGCAGTGGCGTGATCTCTGCTCACTGCAACCTCCGCCTCCCAGGTTCGAGCAATTCTCCTGCCTCAGCCTCCCAAGTAGCTGGGATTATAGATGTGTATCACCACGCCTGGCTAATTTTTATATTTTTAGTAGAGACAGGGTTTTCACCACGTTGGCCAGGCTGGTCTCGAACTCCTGACTTCATGATCTGCCCGCCTTGGCCTCCCAAAGTTCTGGGATTACAGGCGTGAGCCACTGCACCCACCTACCCTCTTCTCTAATCCCCCCCACAGTAGGTATCTGGTTACTTCTAATTTCCGGCCACCACAAACGATGCTGGAGTCATCGTCACACATCCCCTTCTGTGGGACTGCCCATTCCTAGAGGATTTGCAACTTCACTCCAAGTCCTGTCTGATCCTTTCCAAAAAAGGCTCTCCCTGTCTGCATTCCTAACACCGTGCTCCAGTACAAGGTGTCCATTTTCTCATATCCTCACCAACATACGGCTTTATCTGTCTTTCTAATTTTTCTTCCTTTTTTTTT
>NW_016804637.1:447209-464035 GCF_001698545.2 Rhinopithecus bieti
TCTCGGCTCACTGCATCCTCCATCTCCCGGGTTCAAACGATTCTCCTGCCTCGGCCTCCTGAGTATCTGGGATTACAGGCATGCGCCACCATGCCCAGCTAATTTTGTATTTTTAGTAGAGACGGGTTTCTCCACGTTGGTCAGGCTGGTCTCCAACTCCCGACCTCAGTTGATCTGCCTGCCTTGGCCTCCCAAAGTGCTGGAATTAACAGGCGTGAGCCACCGTGCCTGGCCTCTTCTTTCTTTCTTTTTCTTTTTCTTTTTTGAGACGGAGTCTTGCTCTGTTGCCCAGGCTGGAGTACAGTGGCCGGATCTCAGCTCACTGCAAGCTCCGCCCCCCGGGTTTACGCCATTCTCCTGCCTCAGCCTCCCAAGTAGCTGGGACTACAGGCGCCCGCCACATCGCCCAGCTAGGTTTTGTATTTTTTAGTAGAGACGGGGTTTCACCATATTAGCCAGGATGGTCTCGATCTCCTGACCTCGTGATCCGCCCGTCTCGGCCTCCCAAAGTGCTGGGATTACAGGCTTGAGCCACCGCGCCCGGCTCAAGCGATTCTTATGCTTCAGCATCTCTAGTAGCTGGGATTACAGGCATGCCACCACGCCTGGCTGATTTTTGTATTTTTAGTAGAGACGGGGTTTCACCATGTTGGCCAGGCTGGTCTCAAACTCCCGACCTCAGGTGATCTGCAACCTCAGGTGATCCATCCACTTCGGCCTCCCAAAGTGCTGGGATTACAGGTGTGAGCTACCACGCCCGGCCCTATCTTTCTAAATTTTTTATCCATCTGATAGCTGCTACATAATGGTATCTCCTCATTGTTTTGTTTTTTGAGACAGGGTCTCATTGTGTCACCCAGGCTGGAGTGCAGTGGCACGGTCACAGTTCACTGCAGCCTCAACTTCTCGGGCTCACGTGATCCTTCTACCTCAGCCTCCCGAGTAGCTAGGACTAAAGGCATGTGCCACCACATTCAGGTAATTTTTTGTAGAGATGGGGTCTTGCTCTGTTGCTCAGGTTGGTCTCGAATTCCAGGGCTGAAGTGATCCATCTCAGCCTCCCAAAGTCCTGGGATTGTAGATGCGAGCCTCGGAATTCAGCCCTCCTTATTGTTTTCATTGGCATAGCTCTGATAGGCAGTGAGAGATATGGCTTCTCTGTGTGTGCCTAATAAGGTTCCTCTGTAAGTCAATTACTTGTAGCCTTTCTCCATTTTTTCTCTGAGCAGTTTTTAGAAGTTCCTGGTATCTTCCAGAGTCAAAACTGGCAAACTACAGCCTATGGGCCAGATACAGCCCGAAATCTGTTTTTCTACAACCCACAGCTAAGAATGATTTTTTTACGTTTTTTTTTTTTAATGTTTGAATGATTTAAAAAGTATATTTTGGGCCAAGTACAGTGGCTCATGCCTGTAATCCCAGCACTTTGGGAGGCCGAGGCCAAAGGATCACTTTAGGCCAGGAGTTTGAGACCAGCCTGGGCAATATAGTGACACCACTCTCTACAAAAAAAGTAAAAAAATTAGTTTGGCATGGTGACCTGCAGCTGTAGGCCCAGCTACTCGGGAGGGTGAGGCAGAAGGATTCCTTGAGCCCAGGAATTTTATGGTTGTGGACATGGGGTTCCACCATGTTGCCCAGGCTGGTTTCAAACTCCTGGGCTGAAGCGATCCACCCACCTCGGCCTCCTAAAGTGCTGGGATTACAGGCATGAGCCACCATGCCCAGCAAGCGCAGGATTTTGAGGCTGCAGCAAGCTATGATTGGACTCGAGCCTGGGCAACAGAAGTTGCCTGAAGTAGACTGGGCATGGTGGCTCACCTGAGGTCAGGAGGTGGAGACCACCCTGGCCAACATGGTGAAACTCGTCTCTACAACAATACAAAAATTAGCCGGCCATGATGGTGGGTGCCTGTAATCCCAGCTTCTCGGAAGGCTGAGGCAAGAGAATCGCTTGAACTTGGGAGGTGGAGGTTGCAGTGAGCTGAGATCACGCCATTGCACTCCAGCCTGGGCAATAAGAGCGAGGCTTCGTTTCAAAAAAAAAAAAAGTGCCTGAAGTCACTGCCTGCTTCTCTGTTGGGGCAGAATGGGCTTTGGGTGCTGCTCTAGTTTATTTTTTGATTTTTTCACATTAAAAAAAAAAATAGACACACAGTCTCGCCCTGTCTCAAAACAAATAATATTTCTTGACATGAACAAGATAATGTGAAATTCACGCTTATTGGATACAGCCACGCGGAAGCGTTTACATACTGTCTGTGGCTGGTTTTGTATTAGAACTATGCCACAGTTGAGCAGTTGCAACCAAGTCCTTGTGTTTGACATAACCAAAAATGTTTGCTATCTAGCCCTTCCCAGAAAGTTTGTTGACCGTGTTCTAGAAGATTATCCCTTGCCAATTTTTGCCTGTGCCAATCTCCGGCACTCCCCACCGCACCCATGAGGATCTTAGAGGTCTTCATTTTGTTTTGTTTTGTTTTGAGACGGAGTCTTGCTCTGTCATCCAGGCTAGAGTGCCGTGGCACGATCTCAGCTCACTGCAACCTCCGCCTCCCTGGTTCAAGCAATTCTGCCTCATCCTCCCAAGTAGCTGGGATTACAGGTGCCTGCCGCCATACCCAGCTAACTTTTGTATTATCAGTAGAGACTGGGTTTCACCATGTTGGCCAGGCTGATCTCAAACTCCTGACCTCAAGTGATCCGCCCACCTTGGCCTCCCGAAGTGCTGGGATTACAGGTGTAAGCCACCGTGCCTGGCCAGTTTTCGTTTTGAATATAGTTAAAACTGTTATTATGCTTGGAGGAATTTTTTTTTTTTTGAGACGGAGTCTCGCTCTGTCCCCCAGGCTGGAGTGCAGTGGCGTGATCTTGGCTTACCGCAAGCTCTGCCTCCAAAGTTCACACCGTTCTCCTGCCTCAGCCTCCCGAGTAGCTGGGACTACAGGCACCCGCCACCACTCCCAGCTAGTTTTTTGTATTTTTAGTAGAGACAGGGTTTCACCATGTTAGCCAGGATGGTCTCGATCTCCTGACCTCATGATCCGCCTGTCTCGGCGTCCCAAAGTGCTGGGGTTACAGGTGTGAGCCACTGCACCCGGCCCTGGAGGAATTTTTAAAAGAATCTTAACGGGGCACATTGACTCAACACCTGTAATCTCAGCACTTTGGTGGGAAAATTGCTTTGAGTCCAGGAGTTCAGGGCCAGCCTAGGCAACATAGTAAGACCCCCATCTCTACAAAAAATATAAAAATTGACCGGGCACGGTGGCTCATGCCTGTAATCCCAGCACTTTGGGAGGCCAGAGTGGGCAGATCACGAGGTCAGGAGTTCGAGACCAACCTGGCCAACATAGTGACACTCCATCTCTAATAAAAATACAAAAAAATTAACCGGGTATGGTGGTAGGCACCTGCTACTACTCGGGAGGCTGAGGCAGGAGAATCGCTTGAACCCAGGAGGCGGAGGTTGCAGTGAGCCGAGATGGCCCCACTCTACTCCAGCCTGGGGTGACAATGCAAGACTCTGTCTCAAAAAAAGAAAAAATTAGCCAGGTATGGTGGTGCATACCTGTAGTCCCAGCTACTCGGGAGGCTGAAGTGGGAGGATCACTTGAGCCCAGGAGTTCAAAGCTGGAGTGAGCTGTGATCATGCCGCTGCACTCCAGCCTGGACAGCAGAGTGAGACCCTGTCACTGAATGAATGAATGAATGAATGAATGAATCTTTCCCCTTCCTGAGTCCCGGATACTCTGCTACATTATTTCCCTTTAGCTTTGTAGTTGTACTTTCATCTTAATTCTTCACAATTTGTTTCTTGTGTATGGTGTGAGACAGGGATCCAGCTTGGCTCTTCTCATGTAAAGTAAGCTGCCTCTCCCAAAACCACACCACAGAATCCACCATCTCCCACTGGCTTGTGGAAACCCCCTCTGTCTTATCCTCAGTGCCCAGAGATTGGAGCCTGTGCTGGGCTGTCTTCTCTCTCCCATTGGTCCATTTGTTAATGCAAAAATGCCCTTCTGTTCTCATGGTTGTGACTTTGAAGTATGTTTAACTCTCTCACAGACCAACTACTCCATCTTTGTTCTTTTTCTGTAGAATTGTCTTAGCTCATCAATGGACTTCAGTTCTTTTGTGTGAATTTTAGTATCAGTTGGCCCCATTTCCCAGTGGGATAACAATAATAAGTATGATCAATTTTATTATTACTTGTTGTTGTTATTTTAGCATTCTGTGTCTAACCTTGAATTCCTTAGACTGGAAGGAGCCATCCCAGGTTTTGAAGTCACTGCCTACTTTTCTGTTGGGGCAAAATGGGCTTTGGTTCTGCTCTAGTTTGTTTGGATTTATTTTTTTCACTTTTTTTTTTTTTTTTTTTTGAGACAGAGTCTTACTCTGTCGCGCAGGCTGGAGTGCAGTGGCATAATCTCGGCTCAATGCAATCTCTGCCTCCTGGGTTCAAGCGATTCTCTTACCTCAGCCTCCCAAGTACCTGGGACTACAGGTGCATGCCACCACGCCTGGCTAATTTTTTATATTTTTAGTAGAGTTGGGTTTTAACCATGTTAGCCAAGATGGTCTCAATCTCCTAACCTTGTGGTCTGCCTGCCTCAGCCTCCCAAAGTCCTGGGATTACAGTTGTGAGCCACTGCGCCTGGCTTTTTTTTTTTTTTTTTTTTTTTTTTTTTAATATAGGGTCTAGGCTGGGCACAGTGGCTCACGCCTGTAATGCCAGCACTTTGGGAGGCTGAGGTGGGTGGATCACCTGAGGTCAGGAGTTCGAGACCAGCCTGACCCACACGGAGAAACCTCATCTCTACTAAAAATACAAAATTAGCCGGGCTTGGTGGCGCATGCCTATAATCCCAGCTACTTGGGAAGGCTGAGGCAGGAGAATCGCTTGAACCTGGGAGGTGGAGGTTGTGGTGAGCCGAGATCAGGCCATTGCACTCCAGCCTGGACAACAAGGCAAAATTCTGTCTCAAAAAAAAAAAAAAAAAAAAAAGGGTCTCACTCCGTCACCCAGGCTAGAGTACAGCAGTGCTGTCATAGCTCAATGTAACTTCAAACTCCCGGACTCAAGCAATGCTCTCATCTCAGCCAAGTATAGTCCCAAGTAGTTAGGACTATAGGCACACTCCACCACACCTGACTAATTTTTTAATTGTAGAAATAGAGTCTTGCTCTGTTGCCCAGGCTGGTCTTGAACTCCTGGCCTCAAGCGATCCTCCTGCCTCAGCCTCTCAAATTTTTTCACCATTTAAAATATCGTGGTAACATAGATAAAACATAAAATTTACCATCTGGCCAGGTGTGGTGGCTGACGCCTGTAATCCCAGCACTTTGGGAGGCTGAGGCAGGCAGATCACCAGAGGTCAGGAGTTCGAGACCAGCCTGGCCAACATGGCAAAACCCTGTCTCTACTAAAAATACAAATTAGCCAGGCGTGGTGGCACACGCCTGTAATCCCAGCTACTCATGAGGCTGAGGCAGAAGAATTGCTTGAATCCGGGAGGTGGAGTTTGCAGTGAGTCGAGATTACATCAATGCACTCCAACCTGGATGACAAAGCAAGACTCCATCTAAAAAAAAAAAAAAAAAATTTAACCATCTTATCCATTTTTGAGTATATAATTCAATGACATTAAGTACATTTGCATCGTTTGTTTGTGTGTGTTTTTTCTTGTGTTTGTTAGGGACAGGATCTCCCTATGTTGCCCAAACTGGTCTCACACTCCTGGGCTCAAGTGATCCTCCCCCCTCAGCCTCCCAAAGTCCTGGGATTATAGTGTGAACCACTGTGTCCAGCCCATTCACACTACTGCACAACCATCACCACCATCCATCTTCAGAACTTTCTTATCTTTCCAAACTGAAACTCTGTCCCCATTAAACACTCACTCCCATTCTCCTTCCCCCAGCCCCTGGCACCCACCGTTCTATTTTCTGTCTGTTTAAATCTGACAACTCTAGGGTCGGGCGCAGTGGTTCACACCTGTAACCCCAGCACTTTTGTAGTCCGAGGCAGGTGGATCACTTGAGGTCAGGAGTTCGAGATCACCCTGGCCAATATGGTGAAACATTGTCTCTAGTAAAAACACAAAAATCAGCCAGGCATGGTGGTGGGCACCTGGAGTCCCAACTATTCAGGAGGCTGAGGCAGGAGAATCACTTGAACCCGGGAGGCAGAGGTTGCAATGAGCCGAGGTTGCACCACTGCAGTCCAGCCTGGATGATGGAGCAAGACTGTATCAAATAATAATAATAATAATAATAATAATAAATCTTGGCAACTCTAGGGACCTCCTGTGAATGGAATCATGCAATGGTTTTGTCCCTTTTGCATCTGGCTTCTTTCACTTAGCATAACATTGTTCCACCTCATTTTTTGGCTCTCCCAGGATTTTTTTTTTTGGAGACAGAGTCCCGCTCTATCCCCCAGGCTGGCGTACAGTGGCATGATCTCGGCTCACTGCAGCCTCCGCCTCCCAGGTTCAAGCGATTCTTCTGCCTCAGCCTCCCAAGTAGCTGGGATTGCAAATGTCCACCACCATGCCCGGCTAATTTTTGTATTTTTAGTAGAGATGGGGTTTTGCCGTGTTTGCCACGCTGGTCTCTTAACTCCTGACTTCAAGTGATCCACCCGCCTCAGCCTCCCAAAGTGCTGGGATTACAAGCGTGAGCTACCGCGCCCGGCCTCTCCCAGGATTTCAAGTTAGGCGCCCTGCACTTTGGGCAGAGATTGACATTGTGAATCTGTCTCCTGGCCACGCAGTATGTTTGTTTATTTCATGTGAATTTATTGCCAAGTTTAAAAAGAAAAATCAAGAGACTGACATAGCAACTGGCGTTTGCTCTCGCTCGGTTCCCCACGCATGAGTTCAAGCCCTGGCTCTGGCATGGTTTTTATGTTTTCTGTGGTCTGAGCTGGCCACACCCTGGTCTGGGGATGCTGTTGGCCATGCTGATGACCGAGTGTCTCATGCAACCAGCCCTGTCTATGTTACTCTTTGCCTGTGTCCAGCATTTGGTCACCGTTCTGTACTAAAGTTGAATGTTGCCTGTGGGCCTCATTAAGTCACTGTAGATGGCAAAAAAAATTTAAGGCTGGGCATAGTAGCTCACGCCTATAATCCCAGCTATGCAAGAGGCTGAGGTGGGAGGATCCCTTGAGCTCTGGAGTTCAAGAGCAGCCTGGATAATATAACAAGACCCTGTCACAAAGAAAAAAAAAAAAAAAAAAAAAAAACTAACAACCTCTTTATCCATTAAAGGGAATTCACATTAATTGGTCTTCAGAGTTGGCGCCCTGGGGGACAGGAAGGGGAAGCCCCGAGGAAATGCTGACACAGAAGGCACGCATGGACTGGGCCGTGCTGCTCAGCCTGTAATCCCAGTACTTTGGAAGGCAGATCACTTGAGCTCAGGAGTTCAAGACCAGCCTGGGCAACATAGTGAAACCCCATCTCTACAAAAATTAGCCGGACACAGTGGCATGTGCCTTTACTGCCTGCCACTCAGGGGGCTGAGGCAGGAGAATCGCTTGAACCCCGGAGGCACAGGTTACAGTGAGCCGAGATCGCATCACTGCATTCAAGCTTGGGTGAAGGGAGTGAAACCCTGTCTTAAAAAGCAGCCTGGGGGGACCTGAGTGGATTCCAAGACATTGGTGGCTACATGAAAAGGAAACTGGACTTTTATTCCACGCTGTTGGCTGGCAGTCCAGGACCTCAGCGTCCAGGAAGCCACCTTTGTCCTCAGACCAACCTGGGTGGGTGTTTTGTTGTCTTTTGTTTTGTTTCGTTTTTTTAGTCAGGATGTGTTTTTTTTTTAATTTTTTTTGTTTCTTTTCCTTTTTTTTTTTTTTTTTTTTTTGGGCGGATGTCTCGCTCTGTCGCCCAGGCTGGAGTGCAGTGGCCGGATCTTTGGCTCACTTGCAAAACTCCGCCTCCCGGGTTTACGCCATTCTCCTGCCTCAAGCCTCCCGAGTAGCTGGGACTACAGGCGCCCGCCACCTCGCCCGTTCCGTTTTTTGTATTCTTTTTAGTAGAGACGGGGTTTCACCGTGTTCGCCAGGATGTCTCGATCTCCTGAACTCGTGATCCGCCCGTCTCGGCACCTCCCAAAGTGCTGCGGTTACAGGCTTGAGACCGCGCCCGGCCTTTTTTTTTTTATTTTCAAGACGGAGTCTCGCTCTGTCACCCAGGCTGGAGTGCAGTGGTGTGATCTCGGCTCACTGCAACCTCTGCCTCCCTGGTTCAAGCAATTCTCCTGCCTCAGCCTCCCTAGTAGCTGGGATTACAGTCATCCCCACCCCACCATGCCCAGTTAATTTTTGTATTTTTAGTAGAGATGGGGTTTCACCATGTTGGCCAGGCTGGTCTTGAACTCCTGACCTCGTGATCTGCCTGCCTCAGCCTCCCAGAGTGCTGGGATTACAGGCGTGAGCCACCGGGTCCGGCAGCGAAAACGTGTTTTTATCTGATTTATTTTATTTTATTTTATTTTTTAAGAGGCAGGGTCTTGCTCTGTTGCCCAGGCTGGAGTGCAATGGCATGATTTCTGCTCACTGCAACCTCCGCCTCCTAGGTTCAAGCAATTCTCCTGATTCAGCCTCCTGAGTAGCTAGAATGACAGGTGTGCACCACCACGCCCGGCTAGAGACAGGGTTTCACCATGTTAGCCAGGCTGGTCTCGAACTTCTGATCTCAGGTGATCCGCCCGCCTCGGCCTCCCAGAGTGCTGGGATTACAGGCGTGAGCCACCGTGCCTGGCCGAACCTTATTTTTAGAGATCACTCAGGCTCGAGCCAGGAATATAGGACCACAGGGTTGTCACTTGTCTCTGACTAGCTGCTGGGCAGGCACCAAACAGGTTGGAACTGTATTCTGCCACCTGCTCAAGGGGTGATCTTGGCAGCTCTGCGCCTCAGTTTCCTCATCTGTAATAATCCGACTTCCCTTCGAGGGCAAGGAAGACTGGATGTGGTAACACAGAAATCAGCCCTGTCACAGCTCCTGGCCCAGGGTGTATGACCCACAGGGCAGGAGCTATCAGGCTGTGGTGGTTTGGCTTTTATGACCAAGAGCAGACACCTCATTTCCTGCCCCTCCAGGCCTCCCACAAGTTCCTGCCGAATCGTCCTCGTCACCCCCGGGGTCCAAGGTAGCCTCCCTTACACAGCCTGAGAAGACCACAGGCCGAGAGCCTGCCCAGGACACCACCCACAGGGAGCCCACCAGGCAAGCAGCCTCCCGAGAGACCGAGGAGGCCGGGGGCGCCGGTAAGTAAGTGGTGGGTGGCTGCCAGGAGGGATGGGGCACCCAGATGGCATCCCCTCGGAGTCTGGTCCTGAAGGCGTCTCACAACACCTCCTCTGTTCTCCCCTCCAGGCGGGCCTCCAGCAGGCGTGCGATCTATCATGAAACGGAAAGAGGAGATTGCAGACCCCACAGCCCACCGGAGGAGCCTCCAGTTCGTGGGGGTCAACGGCGGGTGAGAGGAGAAGACCCCCTAACCCACACTTCCTGCCCCTCCTCCATTCATCCATGCATGAGAGCCTCCTAATTTCCTCATTCCAAGCCCCTTGCTTTGATTAATTCATTTAATCAAACCACAATACAGAGATGAGGAAACTGAGGCACCGGGAGGCTGAGCGCATTGCTGGAGCTCACTCAGTGACCCAGGAGTCAACCCCAGGTGCCCTGGCTCAAGAACTCAAGGTGTAACCACTGCACAGCTCTACCCCACAGAAGGTGCCGGACTCCGCTTCCTGCCCTAATAGAGCTCCTGGTCCAGTGGGGAGCTGGCACCGATGGGTGGTTGGAGCCACTTATCAGGTTGTGGTTGGAGCCATGATGGAGAACACTCAGGTGGTAGTGGGCCTCAAGAAAGACACAGGTGGCCCTAGGGGAGTCCCAGAAGGAGGAGACGCAGGTGCTGCGGAAGAAGTAGGAGCTAGCAAGGTGAAGAGAGGGCGTGGGGAGGGCTCTCCTGGCAGGGGCATAGCGTGGGTAAAAGCTCAGAGGCGGGAAAGCAGAGTGACATGAGAAGTGGGAGGCGCAGGGAGTGATGATTGGTTTGGGGCCCTGAATGCCAAGCCTAGAAGCTTGATTAGGTTTTGTCCAGAGCCAGCAAGAAACAGGAGAGCGCCCTATTTGCAGTAGAACAGGAGGTCTGAATCACCTGTGTTTAATAGGGTTCGAAGTGGCCGGGCACAGTGGCTCACATCTGTAATCCCAGCGCTTTGGGAGGCTGAGGCATGTAGATCACTTGAGTTCAGGAGTTTGAGACCAGCCTGGCCAACATGGTGAAATTCCATCTCTGTTAAAAATACAAAAAATAGCTGGGTGTGGTGGGTGCCTATAGTCTTAGCTACTTGGGAGGCTGAAGCAGGAGAATCGCTTGAACCCAGGAGACAGGCTACTTGGGAGGCTGAGGCAGGAGAATCGCTTGAACCCAGGAGACAGGTTGCAGTGAACCAAGATTGCACCATTGCACTCCAGCCTGGGTGACAGAGCGAGACTCTGTCTCAAAAAAAAAAAAGGCTAGAGGCGGCTGTGCGCAACAGCTCACACCTTTAATCCCAGCATTTTGGGATGCTGAGGTAGGCGGATCGCCTGAGCTCAGGAGTTCGAAATCAGCCTGGCCAACATGGCGAAACCCTGTCTCTACTAAAAGAATACAAAAATTAGCTGAGCACAGTGGTGCGAACCTGTAGTCCCAGCTATTTGGGAGGCTCAGGCAGAAGAATCGCTTGAACCCAGGAGGCAGAGGTTGCAGTGAGCCAAGATCACACCACTGCAGTCCAACCTGGGCAAAAGTCAGACCCTATCTTAAAAAGGCTGGGGATATGGCTGGGCGCAGTGGCTCACACCTGTAATCCCAACACTTTGGGAGGCCGAGGTGGGCAGATCACTTGCATTCAGGAGTTCAAGACCAGCCTGGCCAAATAGTGAAACTCTGTCGCTACTAAAAATACAAAAATTAGCCATGCGTGGTGGCAGGTGCCTGTAATCCCAGCTACCCGGGAGGCTGAGGCAGGAGAATGGCTTGAACCCAGGAGGTGGAGGTTGCAGTGAGCACCACTGCACTCCAGCCTGGGCAACAGAGCAAGACTCTGTCGCAAAAAAAAAAAAAAGACGGTGGGTATGCTAGAAGTGTCAAAGGGCAGCAGGTGAAAAGCAGTGCCCTTCCCCCCAAGCATGATCACAATCACTGCTAATGTTTATTGAGCGCTTATTGTATACTAGTTGCTGTAAATCACATGGCACAGCCCCGGAATGTCAACACTGCCATTACAGAGGTCGGGTCACCGGATTCCTGCCTTCCTTTCCCACCATTTCTCATCCCGTCTGCAGCATCTCCCCTACCCCACTCGTTCCTCCCCAGGTATGAGTCATCATCGGAGGACTCCAGCACGGCAGAGAACATCTCAGACAACGACAGCACAGAGAACGAGGCCCCAGAGCCAAGGGAGAGGGTTCCGAGTGTGGCCGAAGCCCCCCAGCTCAGGCCTGCAGGGATGGCCGTGGCCAAGACTAGCCGGCAGGAATGCCAGCTATCTCGAGAATCTCAGCACATACCCACTGCTGAGGGGGCATCAGGATCAAACACAGAGGAGGAGATCAGGTCCATTTTCTGGGTGGGAGGGATTCAGGCAGGGCTGGGGGTGGATGATCTCTGCCTCAAACCCCACCATTCAAGACCGTCGAAGGACCTTTCTATCAGTCATGCATACTTTAGTCTGAATTAGCAAACGAGCACTTGCCCCTTCTGGGCATCTGAAGTTCTGGAGGCTTTGCTAAAGGGCCTGGTGGAAGTATTTTGGGCTGCCGGGGTTAGGATTTGGGGGGCCAGCCAAAGTTTATCCTGAAGTCACCCACCTACTTTGGGACGTTTCCTCTACCTGCCTGTTCTATTTATGTCTCTTTTTCATTCCCCTGGTGAAAAAATTTGCCCTTGGGAAATATTTTCCATCTGCCGGTGGGCATTTGGAATCAACTTTGGCTTGGTGTCCACTCTCCTTTCGGGGTCTGCGTGTTCCCCACATCTGCCCCTTGGGGTGCAATGTAAATGCGTGTCCTGGGTGAAGGAGGGTCTGAGATGCCACCATTCAGGTGACCCTAGTGTGAGTGACGTGGTGCAGAATGTCAAGTCCCTTCCCAGGCACCACAGCGGGATGTGAGGATTCTGGGGGAGAATGCAGGGGGCTGGGGGCTTACTTAGCCCCCTGCTTTGTCTGTTCCTGGCAGGATGGAGCTAAGCCCTGACCTCATCTCAGCCTGCTTGGCCCTGGAAAAGTACCTGGACAATCCCAACGCCCTCACGGAGCGGGAGCTGGTACGATCCCCACCCACACTCCTACCTCCACCCCACCCGTGGCCTCTTCTCATCCTCGGTGACTTCCTGCTTCTGCCTAGTGGGGACCCTGAGACCCAAGCCCAGAGCTTGGGAGTGGGTGGTGCTCAAGTAATGGGCCTCGGAGAGAGGCCAGGGAGATGGGGAGGACGAACACTCACTGGCCAAGCCTGGCCTTAGGTTGCTGTTCTTCCTGGGGGCTTCAGGGGCGGGGCATCCAGATTTCCCTTTTGGGGCACCTACACTTGACTTTGGAGATTATAACCAGGGCTGGGCGTGGTGGCTCATGCCTGTCATCCTGTTGCTTTGGGAGGCCAAGGCAGGAGGATCACTTGAGGCCAGGAGTTCAAGACCAGCCTGGGCAACATGGTGAGATCCCATTTCTATAAACAAATTCTTTTTTAAATTTTATTATTTATTTATTTGAGATGGAGTCTTGCTCTGTCACCCAGGCTGGAGTGCAGTGGCGTAATCTCGGCTCACTGCAACCTCTGCCTCCTGGGTTCACGCCATTCTCCTGCCTCAGCCTCCCGAGTAGCTGGGACTACAGGAGTGGGCCACCACGTCTGGTTAATTTTCTCATATTTTGAGTAGGGACGGGGTTTCACCGTGTTGGGCAAGATGGTCTCGAACTCATGACCTCAAGTGATCCGCCTGCCTTAGCCTCCCAAAGTGCTGGGATTACAGGCGTGAACCACTGCACTCAGCCTCTACAAATTCTTTTAAAAATTAGCCGGGCATAGTGGTGCATGTCTGTGGTCCCAGGTACTTGGGAGGCGGAGACGAGAGGATGGCTTGAGCCTAGGAGGTTAAGGCTGCGGTGAGTCCTGATCATGTCACTGCACTCCAGCCTAGGCAACAGAACGAGACTCTGTCTCACAAAAAAAAAAAGAGAGAGAGACAGAGTAATTATATCCAGGGTGGAGGTGCTCACACCTTCCTTGGGGAACATGTTGGGGATTGCAAAGTCCACACCCCACTCCAAGGGTCTTATTGGGACAGAGATGTGCTTCCCTCTGGGAGCACTTGCACTTCCCTTGAGATCCTTTTCCAGGACAAGGGCACCACGCTTTGCTCCAGGGGGTCCGTCTGGGGTTGGGGGTGTCCCAGTGGGCCTCCCCCACCCTCATGTCCTCTCCCACCTGACTCGCCTGCAGAAAGTGGCCTACACCACAGTGCTGCAGGAGTGGCTGCGCCTGGCCTGCCGCAGCGATGCACACCCCGAGCTGGTGCGGCGGCACCTGGTCACGTTCCGGGCCATGTCTGCGCGGCTGCTGGACTACGTGGTCAACATCGCCGACAGCAACGGCAACACGGCGCTGCACTACTCCGTGTCTCATGCCAACTTCCCCGTGGTGCAGCAGCTGCTCGACAGCGGTGAGCCCAGCGGGGAGGACAAGGCGACTCTAAAGCAGCCGGCTGTCCGCCATGCCCAGTCTGATAGGGAAGACGCTGCCCTCCCCATCTGATGGGGAAGATGATGGAGGAGTCGTGGCCTTCTCAGTATAATAGAGGGAACACCTCTCTCCCAGTCCACCTTCCAATCAGATGTGGAGGGACACCAGCCTTCCAGTTTGATAGAGGAGACAGCACCTTCCCAGTTCAATGGTGGGGGTATATGGCACTCCCAGTCTGATGGAGGAGTTGCTGCCTTACCAGTCTGATGGAGGACATGCCACCCTTCCAGTCTGATGGGGGGGACACCACCCTCCCAGGCTGATGGAGGAGACACCACCTGCCTAGTTTAATGGAGGAGACACCTTCCCAGCTCATTGTGGGGGGAATGTGGCCCTTCCAGTCTGATAGAGGAGAAGCTGCCTTCCCAGTCTAATGGTGGAGACACTGCCCTCCCAGTCTAATGAGTGAGACACCACCTTCCCAGTCTAACGAGGGAGACATGACTCTCCTAGTCTGATAGCAGAGACTCTACCCTCCTGGTCTTATGTGGGAGATGCTGTCCTCCCAGTCTGATGGAGGAGACACTGCCTTCCCAGTCTGGTGGGGGAGGCACGGGCCCTACCTTTAGCCAGCATAATGGAAAAGGCAGAAGTGATGTTAGGGAAAACGTGTGGCCCTCCAGCATCCCCAAACACGCCTGCATGATGGAGGCGACATCTCTGGATGCCACATAGCCCTGGTAATCATAGCCTCCCTCATCCAAACCCCCTGAAGTTTCACTGGTGCTGTTATCCTTATAATTGCCCATGGACTCACTTCATCTATACTCTTCTGCCTAGCAAATTCAAATTGTGAACGAACCCACAGTCGCATTATAATACTCTCTCGAGGACTTCAAACTCTACTTCCACTGATAGCCTTCTGATGGTTCTTGGCAAACCTCACCAATCTAGCCCTACCCCCCACTATTAATCTAATTGGTCTAAGAGAAGGATGTGTCCTCAAGTCTCAGGCTTAGAAAGAAGATGTGGCCCTCAGTTCAGCAGGAAGAAACTTGCCCTTCCCTCTTCAACTTGGGGAGACAGCCTCCCAGGCTGATGAAGGACTCAGGGCCCACAATCTGATGGGGGAGACATGGGCCAGTCTGAGGGTAAATGGCTGTTCCAAAATTAACGGGGGAGACCCAGTTCCTATTCTCAGCCCTAAATATAGATGCCAGCATCAGGGGCCCCAAATCTGATGGAGGAGGGACCGTCTCCAACTTTAGGAGCCCCTGGTGTAATGGGGTGACCCAATGGAGATGGAGGCCTCTGGGGTAGAGTGGGGTCCTCTGAGAAAAGGGAGGGATTAGGGCATGCCTAGACTGATGGAGGAGACGTGATACCCACGTTCCTTGGGGCAGTCCACTAGCAGAGATGCCTGGTCTGAGGGTTCACACCACCCCTCTTAGGTGTCTGCAAGGTGGACAAACAGAACCGTGCTGGCTACAGCCCTATTATGCTCACCGCTCTGGCCACCCTGAAGACCCAGGACGACATCGAGACTGTCCTTCAGCTCTTCCGGCTCGGCGACGTCAATGCCAAAGCCAGCCAGGTATGGGAACCCCTGCTGCTGCAGAACCAGGCTGCTCTTCCTCCTTTATGACATCCCGGCTGTGTGACAGGCCCAAACCCAGGTGGTCTAGCTCCAGAGCCCTGCTCTTCATGGCCAGGCTGTCTCTGACACAGGACTTTCTTGTGGAAACTGGAAGGAGTGGAGGATATGGGGGTCCTTACCTTTCTTAATATGACCCCGTCCCACATCCTGCTGGACAGTTCATTGAGCAGCAGCTGGGTTCCCTGGGCTGGACACTAGGGATTCAAATAGTGAACAAGCAGGCATGGTCTCCTGAAGCTCACTAACTAGCCCGTGCTTCAAGCCATAAGCATTTCAGGGAGCACCGGGACTGGAGCCAGTTTGGACTCAGGGCTGCAGGAAACCACCAGGGGAGTTTAAGCAGAAGTGGCATGGCCTGATTCCTGGTCTGAGCGCTCCCTTTGGCTGTGTGTTAGGAAGCAGAAACAGGTACTGTGCAGGTGACTGGGGCTTATGGACAGGTGTGTGGGCAAAAGAGCAGGGAAGCCAGGACCCACTGGGGACAGTGAGGAGGAGAGGGATTGCCAACAGCCTGAAGATAGCAAAGGAACAAAACAGGGAGCTGTGACAGGCCATAACAGGCATAATCTTGCTTTATCTTTATTGATTTAATTTTGTTTTAATTTCCAAGAGATTTTCTTAGTGGCTTCATTTTCAAAAAATTAAGGCCGGGCGCCATGGCTCATGCCTGTAATCCCAGCACTGTGGGAGGCCAAGGTGGGTGGATCACCTGAGGTTAGGAGTTCAAGACCAGCCTGACCAACATGGTAAAACCCTGTCTTTATTAAAAAATAAAACAATTAGCTGGGCATGGTGGCACCTGCCTGTAATCCCAGCCACTCGGGAGGCTGAGGCAGGAGAATCGCTTGAACCTGGGAGGTAGAAGTTGCAGTAAGCTGAGATCTCACCACTGTACTCCAGCCTGGGCTACAGAGTGAGACTCTGTCTCAAAAAAAAGAAAAAAAATCGGCCAGGCGCGGTGGCTTACGCCTGTAATCCCAGCGCTTTGGGAGGCCGAGGTAGGCGGATCACGAGGTCAGTAGTTCGAGACCAGTCTGACCAACATGGTGAAACCCCATTTCTACTTAAAAAAAAATACAAAAATTAGCTGGGCATGGTGGCATGCACCTGTAATCCCAGCTACCGAAGGCAGGAGAATCACTTGAACCAGGAGGCGGAGGTTGCAGTGAGCCAAGATCGCGCCACTGCACTCCAGCCTGGGTGACAGAGTGAGACTCCATCTCAAAAAAAACAAAAACAAAAAAATTAAGGTGAGGTTCACCGAGGTGGCTCATGCCTGTAACCCCAGCACTTTGGGAAAACAAAGGGGGAGAATTGCTTGAGGTCAGGAGTTCGAGACCAGCCTGAGGAACCTAGAGATGCCCCCGCCGACACCTCCTCTCTATTAAAAAAAAAAAGAAAGGCCGGGC
>NW_016804637.1:464549-473458 GCF_001698545.2 Rhinopithecus bieti
AAAAAAAAAAAAAAAAGAAAAGAAGTGAAATTCAATTCACAAAACATAAGATTTACCCCTTTATTTCTAACTTTTTATTTTATTTTATTTCTATTTTTTATTTTTTGAGACAGGGTCTCACTTTGTCACCCAGGCTGGAGTGCAGTGGTACAATCACAGCTCACTGCAGCCTTGACCTCCCATGATCAAACAGTCCTCCCACCTCAGGCCACCAAGTAGCTGGGACTACAAACATGCATGCGGCACCATGCCTGGCAAATTTTTTTTTTTTTTTTTTTAAGAGATGGGGTTTCGCCAAGTTGCCCAGGCTGTATTTTATTTATTTTTTTGCTAGAGATGTGGTCTCGTTATGTTGCCCAGGCTGATCTCTAACTCCTGGCGTCAAGCAGTCCTCCCACCTCGGCCTCCCAAAGTGCCGGGATTACAGGCGTAAGCCACAGTGCCCAGAATTAACTCTTTTAGGCTGGGCACAGTGGTTCACGCCTGTAATCCCGGCACTTTGGGAGGCTGAGGCTGGTGGATCACAAGGTGAAGAGATCGAGACCATCCTGGCCAACATGGTGAAACTCCATCTCTACTAAAAATACAAAAATTAACTGGGCGTAGTGGCACACCCCTATAACTATAATCTCAGCTACTCAGGAGGCTAAGGCAGGAGAGTTGCTTGAACCCAGGAGGCGGAGGTTGCAGTGAGCCGAGATTGCGCCA
This sequence comes from Rhinopithecus bieti, assembly GCF_001698545.2. Lineage (NCBI taxonomy): Eukaryota > Metazoa > Chordata > Mammalia > Primates > Cercopithecidae > Rhinopithecus > Rhinopithecus bieti. The sequence continues at coordinate 465,258 of NW_016804637.1, forward strand.
CTGCACTCCAGCCTGGCGACAGAGCGAGACTCTGTCTCCAAAAAAAAAAATAACCCTTTTAAAGTGAACGGTTAGCCTGGGCAACATGGCAAAACCCTATCTATACAAAAAATACAAAAATTAGCCAGGCATTGTGATGCATGCCAACAGTCTCAGCTACTCGGGAGGCTGAGGTGGGAGGATCACCTGAGCCTGGGGAGGTCAAGGCTGTAGCAAGCTGCAATCGTGCCTCTGCACACCAACCTGGGCAACAGAGCAAGACCCTGTCTCTAAAATAAAGCAAAAGAAAACCAGAAGCCCTACTGGCATGAAATACGTTCACCCTGTTGTACAACCAACACTGCCATCTAGTTCCAGAACGTTCTCTTCACCCCCAAAGGAAACCTGTATCCATCCTCATTTCCTCTGCCCCCACTTCTCCCAGCCTCTGGCAACCACTCTTCTGCTTTCTGTCTCTATGGATTGATTACTCCCCTGGTGGTGGGAGGGTTGTTTGAGATTCAGGGGGAGAGGAGCGAGTTGAGGGTACATTTCACCATCAGAGTATGTGGGAGCTATAGCAGGTTCTAGAGCAGGGGGGTGTCCTGCTCATGCAGGGGGCCTGCATGAGCCATAATCCTGTTCCTTGCCCTCCCCAGGCAGGACAGACGGCCCTGATGCTGGCAGTCAGCCACGGGCGGGTGGACGTTGTCAAAGCCCTGCTGGCCTGTGAGGCGGACATCAATGTGCAAGATGATGATGGCTCCACGGCCCTCATGTGCGCCTGTGAGCACGGCCACAAGGAGATTGCAGGGTTGCTGCTGGCTGTACCCAGCTGTGACATCTCACTCACAGATCGCGTGAGTCTCCAACCAGGTGCGCCCTGGGGAGGGCGGGAGCACAGCATGGGGACGTCATTCATAGTACCGGATACTTTGCAGGATGGGAGCACAGCTCTGATGGTGGCTTTGGACGCAGGGCAGAGTGAGATTGCGTCCATGCTGTATTCCCGCATGAACATCAAATGCTCGGTGAGTCTCAACCCGGCCGGGGAGGTGCAGGGTGGGGGGGGCTCTGAGAGGAGAGAGATTTGTTTTTGTTTTTGTTTTTGAGACAGAGTCTCACTCTCGCCCAGGCTGGAGTGCAGTGGCACGATCTGGGCTCACTGCAACCTCTGCCTCCCGGCTTCAAGCGATTCTGCTGCCTCAGCCTCCTGAGTAGCTGGGATTACAGGCGTGCACCACCATGCTGGCTAATTTTTGTATTTTTAGTAGAGATGAGGTTCCACCATGTTGATCAGGCTGGTCTCGAACTCCTGACCTCGTGATCTGCCCACCTTGGCCTCCCAAAGTGCTAGGATTATAGGCGTGAGCCACCGCGCCCAGCCTTGTTTTTGTTTCGAGACTGAGTCTTACTCTATCACCCAGGCTGGAGTGCAGTGGTACAATTTTAGTTTATTGCAGCCTCCACTTCCTGGGCTCAAGTGATCCTTTCACCTCAGCCTCCTGAGTAGCTGGGACTACAGATGCTCACCACCACACCTGGCTGAGTTGTTTTGTTTGAAACAAAGTCTTGCTCTATCACCCAGGCTGGAGTACAGTGGCGCAATCTTGGCTCACTGCAACCTGTATCTCCCAGGTTCGAGCAACTCTCCTGCCTCAGCCTCCAGAGTAGCTGGGATTACAGGTACACACCACCATGCCCAGCTAATTTTTGTATTTCTAGTAGAGATGGGATTTCACTGTGTTGGCCAGGCTGGTCTTGAACTCCTGAGCTCAAGTGATCTGCCTGCCTCTGCCTCCCAAAGTGCTGGGATTACAGGCGTGAGCCACCGCACCCGGCCATTTTTTTTTCTATTCTTAGTGCAGGCTGAGTCTGACTCTGTTGCCCAGACTGGTCTTGAAGTCCTGGGCTCAAGCCATGCTTCCTCCTCGGCCTCCGAAAGCGCTGGGATTACAGGGGTCAGCCACTGCGCCTGGCCAGAGGAGACGGATGTTTATGAAGAGCTGATTGTGCACGGGGTCCATGCTAAGGATAAAGTCAGGATATGGTCAGCTGCTTGCTGAACCTTCATCGTGCCCCAGTGAGGAAATTAGTCACAGAGAGGCTTCATGGCCATGGTTGGCATAGCAGTATTCGCGCCTGGGTCTGTCTGGTTCCAGATGCGTAACTTAGTCACCATTCACTCATTTGAAAAATATTTACTGAGTGCCTGTTGTGTGTTAGGCCCAGTTCTGGGTAGTCCCCAGTGGTCACAGCACTGATCAAAACAGAAAACGGTATCCACCCTTGTGGAGTGGGCATTCTGGTAAGAGATACAATCAGGCTGGGTGCAGTGGCTCACGTCTATAATCCCAGCATCTTGGGGGGCTGAGGCGGGAGGACTGCTTGACCCCAGGAGTTTGAGACCAGCCTGGGCAACATAGGGAGACCCTGTCTCCGCAAAAATACAAAAATGAGTGGGTGTGTTGGTGCATGCCTGTACTCCCAGCTACTCGGGAGGCTGAGGCAGGAGGATCACCTGAACCCAGGAGGTTAAGGCTGCAGCAAGCCATGGTTGCATTACTATATGGTGACAGAGTGCCACCTTGTCTGAAAATAAAAGAGGCCAGGCATGGTGGCTCATGCCTGTAATCCCAGCACTTTGGGAGGCCAAGGTGGGCGGATCATTTGAGGTAAGGGGTTCAAGACCAGCCTGGCCAACATGGTGAAACTCCATCTCTACTAAAAAAGTACAAAATATTACCCAGGTGTGGTGGCCCATGCCTTTAATCCCAGCTATTCTGGAGGCTGAGGCGGGAGGATCACTTGAACCTGGGAGGCGGAGGTTGCAGTGAGCCAGAGATCATGCCATTGGATGACAAGAGCAAAACTCTGTCTCCAAAAAAAAAAAAAACCCAAGGGACGTGGGATGGCAAGTGATGGGGAAGCTATTGGAGGCCCTCAGAGAAGAGATGACATTTGAGTCAACACCTGGAGAAGTTAGGGAGTGAATCACATGGTCTTCCAGGTAGCAGGAACAGGCAGCGCAAAGGCCCTGAGGCAGGGGTGTGCCTGATGTGTTTAAGGAGCATTCAGGCCAGACTCAGTGGTTCACGCCTGTAATCCCAGCACTTTGTGATGCCATGGCAGGTGGATCACCTGAGGTCAGGAGTTCAAGACCAGCCTGGCCAACATGGTGAAACCCTATCTCTACTAAAAATACAAAAATTAGCTGGGCATGGTGGTAGGCGCCTGTAATCCCAGCCACTCGGGAGGCTGAGGCATGAGAATTGCTTGAACCTGGGAGGCAGGTTACAGTGAGCTGAGATCACGCCACTGCACTCCAGCCTGGGTGACAGAGCGAGACTCCGTCTCAAAAAAAAAAAAAAAATTGGCTGGACGTTGTGGTGCATGCCTATAGTCCCAGCTACTTGGGAGGCTAAGGCGGGAGGATTGCTTGAGCCCAGGTGGTCGAGGCTGCTGTGAGCTATGATTGAACCACTACACTCCAGCCTGGTGACAGAGCAAGACCCTGTCTTTAAGCAAAAAAAATCTAGGCCAGGCACGGTGTCTCACGCCTGTAATCCCAACACTTTGGGAGGCCGAGGTGGGCGGATCACCTGAGGTCAGGAGTTAGAGACCAGCCTGACCAACATGGAAAACCCTGTCTCTACTAAAATACAAAATTAGCCAGGCGTGGTGGCGCATGCCTGTAATCCCAGCTATCCCAGCTACTAAGGAGGCTGAGGCAGGAGAATCACTTGAACCCAGGAGGTGGAGGTTGCAGTGAGCCAAGATCATACCATTGCACTCCAGCCTAGGCAACAAGAGTAAAACTGTCTCAAAAAAAAAAAGAAAAAAAAAGCCAAAGTCCTCTCCAAAGTCCACCAGGCCCTGCATAACCACCCTCACCTTCCCCACGACTGTTTCTCTCCCCCTCCAGCCACACTGGCCTTATTGCCACGACCCCTCTGCACTTACCCCAGGGCCTTTGCACGTGCTATTTCCGCTGGCTGGAATGCCCTTCCCTGCTTGCTGGTCCCTTGATGCCATTCACAGTCAGCTGAGACCTCACCCTCCCTGAGCAGCCACTGTCCACCCTCATTCCTTTGCATCTCTCCCCCCTGGTGAACATCCTCGACCACAGGCATGAGTTTGTTTCTTCAAGGCGGTGCCCCTAGATTGCCACCTCCTTGGGGCCAGGGGCCATGCCTCCCTGTTGCTCACCCACCATATCTACCAGGCCAGCCACCACGTCGGCGCCTCGGGGAATTGGAAAGGATCCCGAACAAAAAGAATTCTGCTTCTCGTTTCAGTTTGCCCCGATGTCAGATGACGAGAGCCCTACATCATCCTCGGCAGAAGAGTAGCTGTGAGGGAGGCGGGAGCCACCAGCCCCGGAGCAGACCGTCCCTTGTCCCCTTCTCCTCCCTGTTCCCATTCCTCCCTGGCCCACCCCACTCACACTCCTCAAGGCCCATGGCTGAAAGGCAAGCGAGCTTTCCCTCTGCTTCCCTGGGGGAGCCCCGACGGCCACAGGACTCCAGCTCCAAGCGGGTTTTCTTGGCTCCCCAGATCAAAGCGGTCGCAGTGCAGACCGAAGCAAAATTCTTGTATACATTGGCGCCAGGGCTGATGCTGGGGTGTGGGTTTTATGAAGAACATTGAGAACAATCAGCTGGTAATTATGGATGGAGGAAGAGGGAGAGGAAAAAAATATTGTATTTTTGAATCCGTGTTGCAGGAGGGGGCGGGAATCTTAGGATCTGTTGCCAGATTTGAAAGTCACTGGAACTTGCATATTTTCATTTGAATCCTAAGTGTTATTACGCACCAGTTTGGGGTTCACTCTTCCTCCCTCACATTTAATTGTCTGATATAGAACAGTGTCATGCCCACTGCCCTCCTCTAGACGGCTTTGTCAGGGGAATTTTCTTCCGGCTGTTTTACAAGACAGATCCTGGCCTTGTCACCCAGGACAGAAAACAGTCTTTTCACCCTCATCAAATGAAGGGACTCAGGACAAGTTCTGTGACTTCCAGGGAACCAATTCACAATGAGAAATTACCAGCCAGGCGTGGTAACTCACATCTGTACTCCCAGCACTTTGGGAGGGCAAGAGCTTGAGCTTGAGCCTAGACATTCAAGACCAGCCTGGGCAACATAGCAAGACCCATCTCTACAAGAAATGTAAAAATTAGCCAGGCGCGGTGGTGCGCACCTGTAGTCCCAGCTACTTGGGAGGCTGAGCCCTGGAGGTCGAGGCGTCAGTGAGCTATGATCACACCATTGCACTTCAGCCTCGGTGACACAGCGAAACCCTGTCTCCAGAAAAAAAAAAAAAAAAACATTACCCAGAAACCCCTCCCTTTCCCACATGGAGGCCTTGGCAAATGTTAATTTTCCTAGAAAATCCTTCAGACCTGGAGACGCAGGAAAAGAATCTGGCTCTCAGGGTGACTTCTGTGTCCCCTCGCCAGGCCCCGGAGTATGGTCACAGGGCCGTCCTGTTCCTCCCTGGGACTCCAGAATTTCTCTCCTCAAAGGAAAGAAAACAGGGCATGTGTTTGTTGGCAAAACGCAGGGCCAGCTCCCAAAAACCCCATGTGTGCACGATTAAAAGTTGGCCGTTCCCAGGCCTCCCGGCGCAAACTTAAAGAGACAGGGCTTTGCTGAAAACCAAACATGGGCCAGCTGGGCTTTTTAACAACCTAGAGGCTTTCCGGAGCTGCCTGGAACAGAGCCTGCGGGAAACAGAGCTTGCCAGAGACGCTCAAAGTTTCCTTCGTGGCCTGTTTTGGTCCCCCAAGAATCTCCACATCATTTTCTTTCTTGTGCCTTTTCCTTGGTGAGCAACAGAAAGGGAAAGGTTCCAAGCCTCTAAAAATGTGCCTTGTGATCAGGAGTGTGCTCCAAACCAAATATGTGCGCTGCCCTTTCGAGGCCAGTGAGCTCAGCCTCCAAGGCTTTATTTTATTTTATTTTTTTTTTTTTGAGACGGAGTCTCGCTCTGTCGCCCAGGCTGGAGTGCAGTGGCCGGATCTCAGCTCACTGCAAGCTCCGCCTCCTGGGTTTACGCCATTCTCCTGCCTCAAACTCCCGAGTAGCTGGGACTACAGGCGCCCGCCACCTCGCCCGGCTAGTTTTTTGTATTTTTTATTAGAGACGGGGTTTCACCGTGTTAGCCAGGATGGTCTCAATCTCCTGACCTCGTGATCCGCCCGTCTCGGCCTCCCAAAGTGCTGGGATTACAGGCTTGAGCCACCGCGCCCGGCCCTCCAAGGCTTTAAAAGCCACATTTCAGCAAGAGAAAGCGCCGAGAGCTCGCAGGTTCATTAAAGAAGGCAAAGCACTGGTTTCTCTCCTTAGAAAAGTAGGTTTCTTGGCTTGATGTAGATTGGCTTGCTTTGATTTTTAGTGAAGGGAATGTACGTAAAACAAAATAGGGCTTGGGTGGTCAAAGGAGACAAGCAGGAAGGAAGAAGGGAAGGAAGGATGGATGGATGGATGGATGGATGGTATTTTCATGTAAATTGCAGAGAAAACAAAACCAAAGCTGATTGGAAACAATGAATTGCTGGTGTCTGAGGGGAAAGGCCGCAGTTTTGGGCAGCTTTGAGAAGCGGTACAAGAGTTCTGTGCCTGTGTGTCCAGCCCTGGAGCCAGCCAGTGCATTTATTTTAAACTCTTAGAAGCAACTCTTTGGCCCAGGAATGTGAGACCCCTGAGATGGGTCCACGCGTCTCTCTACGCTTCCTTCTCTCCGTGGGATACCGGGCTCGTGCCTCTGTGCCCATTCTCTTCTCACACGTATCCATGAGCTTTCATTTCACTTTTTGATCACGGTACGTCCATAAAGCCAGTATTACACTTAATTGAAGTATTCTTTTTTGTAATCGTTTTTTTAGAAGGTAAACAAACTTAATAAAGCTACCAATAATGTTGATGATTCTGTGTCTTTTGTTTTTTCACTCTGCTCCCTTTTAAGCTTTAAGATAGATATCTTTCCTTTCTTTTTTTTTATTTTTTTTATTTTTTTGAGACAGAGTTTTGCTTCTTGTCACCCAGCCTGGAGTGCAGTGGCGTGATCTTGGCTCAATGCAACCTCTGCCCCCTGGATTCAAGCGATTCTCCTGCCTCGATTCTCCTGAGTAGCTGGGACTACAGGTGCCCGCCACCACACCCGGCTAATGTTTGTATTTTGGGTAGAGACAGGGGTTTCACCATGTTGGTCAGGCTGGTCTCGAACTCCTGACCTCAGGTGATCCACCCGCCTCAGCCTCCCAAAGTGCTGGGATTACAGGCATGAGCCACTGCTTTTTGTTGTTTTTGGAGAGAGAGTCTCACTCCGTCTCCCAGTTTGGAGTACAGTGGTGCAAATCATAGCTCACTGCAGTCTCTACCTCCAGCGCTCAAGTGATCCTCCCACCTCAACCTTCTGACTAGCTGGGACCACAGGCTTGCACCACCACCACCCCTGACTTCTTGTTGAGACGGAGTCTCCCTCTGTGGCCCAGGCTGGAGTGCAGTGGTGCGATCTTGGCTCACTGAAACCTCCGCCTCCTGGACTTAAGCAATTCTCCTGCCTCAGCCTCCTGAGTAGCTTGGATTAGAAGCACCCACCACCACACCCAGCTAATTTTTGTATTTTTAGTAGAGATGGGTTTTCACCATATTGGCTAGGCCGGTCTTGAACTCCTGACCTCTAGTGATCCGCCCGCCTCGGCCTCCCAAAGTGCTGGGATTACAGGTGTGAGCCACCGCGCCCGGCCTAATTTGCAAATTTTTTGTAGAAATGGGGTTTTGCTATGTTGCCCAAGCCAGTCTTGAACTTCCAGTCTCCAGCTACCCTCCCACCTCAGCCTCCCAAAGTGCTGGGATTATACACATGAGCTGCCGCAAATCTCTTTTTCAAAATGGACTTATTTTGGAAAGTGTTCAAAGCTACAGAACAGTTGAAGAACATCACAGTAAACACCATGCTCTGTCCTAGAACAGCACCCAACAATAGTGTAGCCACTAGCTATATGTGGCTATTTTCATTTAAAGTTAAACGACACTGGGCGTGGTGGCTCATGCCTGTAATCCCAGCACTTTGGGAGGCTGAGGCAGGCGGATCACCTGAGGTCAGGAGTTCAAGACCAGCCTGGGCAACATCGTGAAACCCTGTCTCTACTAAAAATACAAAAAAATTGGCCGGGCGCGGTGGCTCAAGCCTGTAATCCCAGCACTTTGGGAGG
>NW_016804637.1:476005-478371 GCF_001698545.2 Rhinopithecus bieti
AAAAATTAGCAGGGCGTGGTGGCGGGCGCCTGTAGTCCCAGCTACTCGGGAGGCTGAGGCAGGAGAATGGCGTGAACCCGGTAGGCGGAGCTTGCAGTGAGCCGAGAGCACGCCACTGCACTCCAGCCTGGGCGACACCGCCAGACTACGTCTCAAAAAAAAAAAAAAAAGTATGTGTGTGTGTATATATATATGTGTGTGTGTGTGTATATATATATATATATATATAGTGCACAAATGGTGCACAAAAGTGTTAAGCTCCATCCATGACTTTTTTGCAAACGGCATGCCCAAGTCACCCGCACCAGAACTGGAAAAGGAATATCATTGGCCCCAGCAGCCCACGGGCCCCTCCCCTCAGATCTTCCAGCGGTCTTCAGGAGATCATATCTCCTGACTTCTCATTTCCTCTGTTTATCCGCTAGGCTGTTCAGCCAGGAGATAACAGAAGGTTTTTGAAGGCCCCAGAAATGTTATACTAAAGAGTGTGTTTCTAGGCAGAAGGTCCATTACTCTTGTTGATTTCCTCTGGATTTGTGAGCCAAGAAGCCCTTGTCTTAGGAAATAAACTGTTTCTCACAAAGCAATTGCCAGTTCCATTTGTCATTATCTTTATTTCTCTCGTTCAGCTCACCCTTAAGACCCCATTGCCCCGTCATGCAGTTTCTTGCTTTGCTTTTTTTTAGTAGATTTTTAATTTTAATTGTGGTAAAATATACATGACATAAAATGTACCACTTTAAACATTTTGAAGTGCAGAGTTCAATGGCATTAAGCACATTCACACTGTTGTGCAACCATCACCACCATCCATTTCCAGAACTTTCTCAGTTTGCAAAACTGAAACTCTGTCCCCATGAAACACTCACTCCCCATCCCCCTCCCTAGCCCCTGGGACCCACCGTTCTACGTTCTGCTTTTATGAATCTGAAGACTCTAGGGACCTCCTATAAGTGGAATCACACAGTGTTTGTCTTTTTGCGTCTGGCTTATTTCACTGAACATGTCTTCATCCACCTCGTGGCATGTGTCAGAATTTCCTTTCTCTTTGTGGGGGTGGGGACGGAGTTTCGCTCTTGTTGCCCAGGCGGGAGCGCAGTGGTGCCATCTCAGCTCACTGCAACCTCCACCTCCCAGGTTCAGGTGATTCTCCTGCCTCAGCCTCCCATGTAGCAGGGATTACACGTGCGCACCAGAGCAAGACTCCAGCTCAAAAACAAAAACAAAAAAAAATGCGTTGTTGAGATGAACCATGTTTTGTTTATTAATTCTTCTATCTAAGGACACTTACGTTGTTTCCACCCTTTGGCTATTGTGAATATCGGCTGCTGTGAACATGGATTTGGAAATATATGTCCTACAACCTCCTTTCTTTCTTTCTTTTTGTTTTTTTGAGACAGAGTTTCACTCTTGTTGCCCAGGCTGGAGTGCAATGGCGCGATCTCGGCTCACCGCAACCTCTGCCTCCCAGGTTCAAGCGATTCTCCTGCCTCAGCCTCCCTAGTAGCTGGGATTACAGGCACGTGCTACCACACAAAGCTAATTTTGTATTTTTAGCAGAGACGGAGTTTCTCCATATTGGTCAGGCTGGTCTCGAACTCCTTACCTCAGGTGATCCGCCCACCTCGCCCTCCCAAAGTGCTGGGATTACAGGCATGAGCCACTGAGCCTGGTCCAACAACCTGCTTTCAATTCTTCTGGGGATATATCCAGAAGTGGAATTGCTGATATGGTAATACTATTTTTAATTTTTTGAGGAACTGCCATACTGTTTCCCGCAGCAGTTGCACCATTTTACATTCTCAGCAAGGGTACACAGTATTCCAATTTCTCTACCTCTCGATGAACACTTGTTATTTTCCAGGTCGCTTGGCTGGTTGGTTGGTTTTGGACAGTAGCCATCCTAATGGCTGTGAAGTGGTTCTCGCTTTGCTTTTTTGGAAGGGAGGTGGGCGGGTGGCATTTTTCCACAGGAGCCTTTATATCTATCAGGCTCGAGTTGCACAATCTTGCCTGGCTTATCTCTGGGACACCTCCTGGCAGCTAATAAGAAAGGGCTATCTTTAGCCACTCTGGCTTAGAAAGGTTAGGAACCTGCCAAGGTCACAGGTAAACTGCAGCGTCAGAAAGTGAACCCGAGGTCTTATCCCCTCTTGCTTTCACTCTGCATAATTGTTATTCACTGCCTTTAGGCACAAAGAAGGTGAATTCTATGCCAAGATCACACAGCCCGTTCTAGAAGCCATGCTCTCAGGCACCAAAGGCTGACACCCACCTGTAGTCCCGGCTACTTGGAAGGCTGAAATGAAAGGATCACCTGAGCCACTGCACTTCAGCCTGGGGGACAGAACAAGACCCTATATCAA
>NW_016804637.1:478974-485166 GCF_001698545.2 Rhinopithecus bieti
AAAAAAAAAAAAAAAAAAAAAAAATACAAAATGAACTGTGCGTGGTGATGCATGCCTGTAATCCCAGCTACTCTGAAGGCTGAGGCAAGAGAATCACTTGAACTTGGGAGGTGGAGGTTGCAGTGAGCCGAGATCGTGCCATTGCACTCTCCAACAAGAGTGAAACTGTCTCAAAAGAAAAAAAAAAAAGAAAAGAAAAAAATCATGGGAAAGTAACGAGATGTTCTTTAGGTGGTAGCACACATAAAAATGATGCCGGGCTGGGTACGGTGGCTCATGCCTATAATCCCAGCACTTTGGGAGCCTGAGGCAGGCAGATCACGAGGTCAGGAGTTCGAGACCAGCCCGGTCAACATGGTGAAACCCTGTCTTTACTAAAAATACAAAAAATTAGCCGGGCATTGTGGCTGGTGCCTGTAATCCCGGCTACTCTGAAGGCTGAGGCAGGAGAATCACTTGAACCTGGGAGGTGGAGGTTGTAGTGAGCAGAGATCGCGCCATTGCACTCCAACCTGGGCAACAGAGTGAGACTCCATCTGAAAAAAAAAAAAAAAAAAAAAAAAAAAGAAGAAGAAGAAGATGCCATCTTAACATCTTAACCGTTTCTTGCAGAAATACCAGTGTCTAGCATGGAACCAGCTCATTAGAGTCAGCACTGATCTTTTCTTTGTTTTGTTTTGACAGGCTGGTTTCGAACTCCAGGGCTCAAGCTATCCTCCTGCCTTAGCCTCCCAAAGAGCTGAGACTTACGGGCGTGAGCCACTGCACCCAGCTACATGCTAGGATTCTATGTATGTTTCATTAAACAACCATATAGCACCTACAGAATAGCAGACACTATCACGCTAGGCTGGGTTCGGTAGCTCACGCCTGTAATCCCAGTACTTTGGGAGGCGGAGGCAGGAGGATTGCTGGAGGCCAGGAGGTCGAAGATGCAACGGATTGTGCCACTGCACTTCAGCCTGGGTGACAGAGCAATCAATACCTTGTCTCTAAAAAAAAAGCAATAAGAATTCTCACGTCAACCCTGACATAAGCACTAGTATGACCCTCATTTTACTATGGAGGAAAGTACCGCACATAGGGGTGAAATCTGCCCAGGGTAACACAACTAGTAAGTGGCAACGCTGGGATTCGAACCCAGTAAATTTGGCTACAGACGCCATATTTCTATGCAGCCTCTCATAGAATCTACTTATTCTCTATGCTTATTGTGTGTATCCCACGCACACACTGTAGGATGTAACTTCCAGGAGAAGCTGCTCGAGGCTTTGCCTTTAGAATCCGGTCCTGCACAGAGCAGGGGCTCGACCTGTGGAGAAATAAACAGCCGCTTTCCCTCCCGCGCAGGCGCATCGGGAGGGCTAACGGAGCCTCCCGCTTCCTGCGCCGATTGGTCATCGCCGGTGACTGACGGAGGAGTGGTCGCAGGCGCACCAGGCCAGACCCAAGGCTGCTTCCCCCATACTAAGACGCTGCTCCCTATGCCTATTGGCTATTGCTTATGACTGACGTAGAAAAATTTCCAATGGAAAGCAACCTCTTCGGGAAGAGGGCGGGCTCCGCGGGCAGTCAAATTTGCGCGGGTTGGGGCTCGGCGTAGTCATGGCCGCCTTCCGCGACATAGAGGAGGTGAGCCAGGGGTTGCTCAGCCTGCTGGGCGCCAACCGCGCCGAGGCGCAGCAGAGACGGCTGCTGGGGCGCCACGAGCAGGTGGTGGAGCGGCTGCTGGAGACGCAAGACGGTGCCGAGCAGCAGCTGCGAGGTGAGGGCTGGAGCGTGGGCGCGGGCCCACGGGGAACAGGGCCTGGGTGCTGGGAGGGGGCAACCAGGCCGACCTCAACACTCCTTCTTTCCTGGACTCTTCCATTTCTTGCCCTATCCCCTCTGGGACGGCGGCCTCTGAGCCTTAGTTTCGCCGTCTGAGAAATCGGCTTTATGACAGCAACCATCCCCCGCCCCCCAGGGGTTTTACTGGTAAATACAGGAGCCCGGAGGGGTTGGCCCCTTCTGAGCGCTCCGTGAGCAGGAGCTGGGGGTCTCAGGGTTTGAATTGGAGCTCAGTAGTCAAAGCTCCGGGTTTGCATCCCAGCACCCGTCCCCATGTCCGCTATGAGACTTGAGGTGAGTTTCTTAACTTCTCTGTGCCTCAGCTTCCTTCCTTGTCAAATAGTTGTGACAATAGCCCATCCCTTCTTCCTGAAGGCATTCAGATGTTTTATGGATCACCTGTTGCTGCTAGGCCCTGGGCTCACCGCAACCTCCACCTCCCGGCTTCAAGATATTCTCCTACCTCAGCCTCCTGAGTAGCTGGGATTACAGGCACTTGCCACGACACCCGGCTAATTTTTGTATTTTTAGTAGAGATGGGGTTTCACCACATTGGCCAGGCTGGTCTCGAACTCCTGACCTCAGGTAATCTGCCTGCCTTGGCCTCCCATAGTACTGGGACTGCAGGCGTGAGCCACTGTGCCTGGCCCATCTTCACTTTTTTTTTTTTTTTTTTTTTTTTTTTTGAGACGGAGTCTCCCTCTGTGGCGGGATCTCAGCTCACTGCAAGCTCCGCCTCCCGGGTTTATGCCATTCTCCTGCCTCAGCCTCCCGAGTAGCTGGGTCTACAGGCGCCCACCACCTCGCCCGGCTAGTTTTTTGTATTTTTTAGTAGAGACGGGGTTTCACCGTGTTAGCCAGGATGGTCTCGATCTCCTGACCTCGTGATCCGCCCGTCTCGGCCTCCCAAAGTGCTGGGATTACAGGCTTGAGCCACCGCGCCCGGCCCATCTTCACTATTTTTAACTGCACAGTTCAGTGGCGTTAGGCACATTCACACTGCTGTGCAACCATCATCACCATCATCTATCTCCAGAACTTTCTCATCTTTCCAGACTGAAGCTCTGCCCCCATAAAACACTCACTCCGCATCCCCTTCTCAGACCCTGGCACCCACCAGGGATCTCCTTTCTGTCTCAAATCTGACTCTTCTAGGAACTTCCAGAGGAATTATACAATATCTACCCTTCGTGGTGGAATCATACAATATCTACCCTTTCGTGTCTGACTTACTTCACGGAGCATAATGTCCTCCAGGTTCATCCATGTTATAGCCTGTGTCAGAATTTCCTTCCATTTTATTCACTTATTGTAAGACAGAGTCTTGCTCCATTGCCCAGTCTGTAATACAGTGGTGTGATCTTGGCTGACTGCAACCTCTGCCTCCCAGACTCAAGTGATCCTCTCACCTCAGCCTCCCAAGTAGCTGAGAAGACACTTATGCACCATGATACCCAGCTAATTTTTGTATTTTTAGTAGAGACAGGGTTTCACGATGTTGGCTAGGCTGGTCTTGAACTCCCAGCCTCAAGTGATCACCTGCCTCAGCCTCCCAAAGTGCTGGGATGACAAGTGTGAGCCACCACACCTGGCCAGAATTTCCTTCCATTTTAAAACTGAGTCATATTCCATGATATAGAAGGATGGACCACATTGTGTTAATTCATTCATCCATCCATGGACACTTGAGTTGTATCCACCTTTTGGCTGTGGTGAATAACCCTGCTATGATCACGGGTGACCAAATATCTCTTCAAGACTCTATTTTTTTTTTTTTCAAGATAGAGTCTTGCTCTGTCGCCCAGGCTGGAGAGCAGTGGTGTGATCTCTGCTCACTGCAACCTGTGCCTCCCGGGTTCAAGCGATTCTCCTGCCTCAGCCTGCCAAGTAGCTGGGATTACAGGCACGTGCCAACACACCCAGCTAATTTTTGTATTCTTAGTAAAGACAGGGTTTCACCATGTTGACCAGGCTGGGCTCAAACTCTTGACCTCGTGATCTGCCCACCTCGGTCTCCCAAAGTGCTGGGAATATAGGCATGAACCACTGCACCCAGCCCAAGACTCATTTTCAATTCTTTTTTGTATTCAGCCAGAAGCAGATCAAATGGTAATGCAAAGTTTAATTTCTGAGGAACTGCCATACAGTTCTCCCTGACAGCTGATGTGCCAGGGGTTTCGGATGCCTTGTACAGTCACATTTTATGAGGAGGCCTGGGCTGAGCCTTGATTGGCCTATGGAGCCGGCCACAGAATGGCTCACGAATGGTGTTCCTGGCAGCGTGGATTGCAAATGCAAAGGTCAGGAGGTGAGAATGCACTTGGCGAGCAGAAGATGAGCTCAGCAGCTGCCTGACTGCCAGGCCTGGTGAGCACCCAGGAGGAGTCTGAATATTATCCGAGTGTAATGTCCCAGGCAGGCTCTTCCCTCCTTCCCTCCTCCTCTTTCCACCCCTCCATTAACTCACCCTCCTTTGATGGCTTAGGAGAATGGTGTGACTCAGCCAGCCTGGCTGTTAGCAGAATGGATGAATCTGGGGCCAAGAAAACTGAGAGTGAGGATCCAGGGATCCTGGGCTTTGGGTCAAACAGATCCAGTTCATATCCTAGGTTTGGAGCTATGTGCTTGTGGGCGAGTCACTGAACTTCTCTGTCTCTGGACCTGTTTTTCATGTCGCAGATGCGGGGCAGAGGAATTAAAGTACACTCTCAGGCTGGCTGGGTGCAGTGGCTCATGCCTGTCATCCCAACATTTTGGGAGGCTGAGGTGAGTGGATCACTTGAGACCGGGAGTTCGAGACCAGCCTGGTCAACATGGTGAAACCGGTCTCTACTAAAATTACAAAAATTACAGGCACATGCCAACACGCCCAGCTAATTTTTGTATTCTTAGTAAAGATAGGGTTTCACCATGTTGACCAGGCTGGTCTCGAATTCTTGACCTCGTGATTTGCCAGCCTTGGTCTCCCGAAGTGCCTGTAATCCCAGCTACTTGGGAGGCTGAGACGAGAGAATCGCTTGAACCTGGGAGTTGGAGACTGCAGTGAGCTGAGGTCACACCACTGTATTCCAGCCTGGATGACAAAGCAAGACTATCTCAAAAAAATAGGCCAAGCATGGTGGCTCATGCCTGTAATCCCAACACTTTGGGAGGCTGAGGCAGGCAGATCACCTGAGGTCAGGAGTTCAAGACCAGCCTGCCCAACAGGGTGAAACCCTGTCTCTACTAAAATACAANTTCACCATGTTAGCCAGGATGGTCTTGATCTCTTGACCTCGTGATCCGCCCGTCTCGGCCTCTCAAAGTGCTGGGATTACAGGCGTGAGCCACCGCGCCTGGCCATTTTTTGTTTTTAATAGTGACGGGATTTTACCATGTTGACAAGACTGGTCTTGAACTCCTGACTTCAGGTGATCTGCCTGCTTCGGCCTCCCAAAGTTCTGGGATTACAGGTGTGAACCACCACGCCCAGCCTAATTTTTTTAGTTTTGTAGAGAGAGGATCTCCCTATGTTGCCCAGGCTTGAACTCTCGCCCTCAAGCAATCCTCCTGCCTCAGGCTCCCAAAGTGCTGGGATTACAGGCGTGAGCCACCATGTCTGGCCAACTATTTTGTTATAAACTATTTTAGGTGTGTGAAGAAGGATGAGGTTTTATCTTTGGTGTATTTAAATGTGTTTTGGTGAAACAATAGTTGTACAAGTTGCCAGTGGAACTCTCTGGACACAGGGCTGCAGACAAGAAGGGGCATGTTTCTTGCCAATGGAGGCGGGGAACCATCTCTCTGCTCTCCTTGGGGAAGGACAGACCCTAGGGAGCCTGCTTCTCTCCACCCTGCAGAGATCCTCACCATGGAGAAGGAAGTGGCCCAGAGCCTTCTCAACGCAAAAGAGCAGGTGCACCAGGGAGGCGTGGAGCTGCAGCAGCTGGAAGCCGGGCTTCAGGAGGCCGGGGAGGAGGACACCCATCTGAAGGCCAGCCTCCTATATCCTTTTCTGCTAGGGGGTCAGCCTTGCTAGAAAACACGCATAGGGCCAGCCGCAGTGGCTCATGCCTATAATCCCAGCACTTTGGGAAGCCCAGGTGGGAGGATCCTGTTGCCTAGGAGTTGGACACCAGCCTGGGCAACAGAGACCCTGTCTCTACAAAAATAAAAAAATTAAGCCGGGTGTGGTGGCTCACGCCTGTAATCCTAGCACTTTGGGAGGCCGAGGCGGGCAGATCACAAGGTCAGGAGATCGAGACCATCCTGCCTTACACAGTGAAACCCTGTCTCTACTAAAAATACAAAAAAAATTAGGCCGGGCGCGGTGGCTCAAGCCTGTAATCCCAGCACTTTGGGAGGCCGAGACGGGCGGATCAC
>NW_016804637.1:487109-490402 GCF_001698545.2 Rhinopithecus bieti
ATATTTTATTTTCCTTTTTTTTTTTTTTTTTTACTATTATTATTATACTTTAAGTTCTGGGATATCTGGAATGTGCAGGTTTGTTACATAGGTATACGCATGCCATGGTGGTTTGCTGCACCCATCAACCCGTCCCCATCATCTACATTAGGTATTTCTCCTAATATCATCCCTCCACTAGCCCCAACCCCTAATTTTATATTTTTTAGTGGAGACGGGGTTTCACTGTGTTGGCCAGGCTAGTCTCGAACTCCTGACCTCGTCATCTGCCTGCCTCGGCCTCCCAAAGTGCTGGGATCACAAGCGTGAGCCACCATGCCTGGCCTAATTTTTGTATTTCTAGTAGAGACGGGATTTTACCACGTTGGCAAGGCTGGTCTTGAACTCCTGACCTCAAATGATCCACCCACCTTGGCCTCCCAAATTGCTGGGATTACAGGCGTGAGCCACTGCACCTGGCCAAGATGTTTTTGCTCTTTCTGGGTGTTTTGTTCAACACATTTTTATTTCGGGTAGATGCTGGAGACAAAAAGTGAATAGAAGATGTGGTATCTGATTTGAAGTAGAAAGGTGAGGAAGGAATAATTCAGTGTGCCAGGGGCTGTCCTGGAAGCACAGCTGCACTCTGGGAGGGAGAGGAGAGCGCCCCACTGCCTGAGCTGGGCATCACCCAGGAGGCCTTGGAGGCCAGGTACGGGTGTGCCTGCTGGGCGGGAGCATGGGGACATTCCATGGAGCACAGGGGCCCGGGTGAGAACCGAGGCGTATGTGCAAAATGATGAACAGAGAGAAAAGTTCATGGTAGGGAGAAAGAAGGCTGTTCAGGATTGTGAAGATGTAAAAGGAGATCTGGGCTTTATCCTGGAGACACTGGGGAGCCATGGTAGGTCTTTGAGCAGGGGAGTGACTTCCCACTTGGCCTCTCATGCAGCAGAGAGCAGAATGGATTGGCAGATTGGCTTAGGGAGAGACCAAAACATCAGGCGGGGTAGGAGGAGCAGCAGGAAAACTGTGAGGTTGGTCTTGGAGGGATGGGGGACCTGCTTGAGGAAGATGAGGAGTGGAGCTGAGCAGGAGGAAGGGAGCTGCTGGGCTCAGGCTTGCAAGGCTCATTGGATGTGGAAACTGAGTCCTGTGCTTCTTGCTATAAACGTGTGTGTGTCTGTGTGTGTGTGTGTCTTTGTGTCTGTGTGAGACACAGTCTCACTCTGTCACTCAGACTGGAATGCAGTGGCACCATCTTGGATCACTGCAGCCTCAACCTCCTGGGCTCATGCAATCCTCCCACCTCAGCCTCCCAAGCAGCTAGGATTGCAGACCTGAGCCACCACAGCCGGCTAATTTTTTTTCACTTTTTTTTTTTTTTTTTTGAGACGGAGACTTGCTCTGTTGCCCAGGCTGGAGTGCAGTGGCTGGATCTCAGCTCACTGCAAGCTCCAACTCCCGGGTTTACACCATTCTCCTGCCTCAGTCTCCTGAGTAGCTGGGACTACAGGCGCCCGCCACCACGCCCGGCTAGTTTTTTGTATTTTTTTTAGTAGAGACGGGGTTTCACCGTGTTAGCCAGGATGGTCTCGATCGCCTGACCTCATGATCCGCCCGTCTCGGCCTCCCTTTTTTTTAAAGACGGAATTTGGCTCTTGTTGCCCAGGCTGGAGTACAATGACGCGATCTCAGCTCACTGCAGCCTCCGCCTCCTGGGTTCAAGTGATTCTCCTGCCTCAGTCTCCTGAGTAGTTGGGATTACAGGCATGCATCACCACACCCGGCTAATTTTGTATTTTTAGTAGAGATGGGGTTTCTCCATGTTGGTCAGGCTAGTCTCGAACTCCCAACCTCAGGTGATCTGCCTGCCTCGGCCTCCCAAAATGCTGGGATTACAGGTGTGAGCCACTGTGCCCAGCCTTTTTTTTTTTTTTTTTTTCAGATGTAGTTTCATTCAGCCGCCCAGGCTGCAGTACAGTGGTGCGATCTCGGCTCACTGCAGCCTCCACCTCCTGGGTTCAAGTGATCACTTGAACCTGGGAGGTGGAGGTTGCAGTGAGCTGAGACCGTGCCATTGCATTCCAGCCTTGGTGACAGAGCAAGACTCCATCTTAAAAAAAAAAAAAAAAAAAAAAAAAAAGTGTCCCCTCAGAGATCTGTGTGAGAATATGTCAAGTAGGAGCACCTTATAATGAACAGCCATGGGGTAGAGATTACTCCTCAGGAAAGAATTCAAGAAGAGTCGGTTGTCCCTCGGGAGGGCGGACAGACAGCGGGTGGGAAGGCTGTGTGAGCCAGCCGAGCCTCAGCTGTCCTAACAGGAAATCAGCAGGCACCATCCGAACCAGACCCATCAAGAAATAGCAGCATAAGCAAGTTACTTAGAAATGTGGAGGCCAGTGCCAGAGAAAACAGCTAAAACTTGAAAGTGGCTGCTTCAGAGGGGCGGAGAGGCTTGGAGAAGGGTGTGTGCATGTGTGTTTATGTTTGCAGAACCATATACATGTCATACTGTGATTAAAAATAACTTAATGTAAGTTTCTAAAACTTAAACATGGGCCTTTTGGGAAGCATTTAATCTGCATTCTCTGAGTTGGCAGGTTTCTAGGAAGGAACAGTAGCCATTTTTGTTTTGGTTTGGTTTGGTTTGGGTTTTTGAGAAAGCATATCTCTCTGTCACCCAGGCTGGAGTGCAGTGGCACAGTGACAGCAGTTATGGCTCACTGCAGCCTCAACCTCCCTGGTTCAGGTGATCCTCCCATCTCAGCCTCCTAAGTAGTTGGGACTACAGGTACACACCACAACGCCCAGTTAATTTTTTGTATTTTTAGTAGAGATGGGGTTTTGCCACGTTACCTAGGGTGGTCTCAAACTCCTGGGTCCAAGCGATTCTTCTGCCTTGGCCTCTCAAAGTGCTGGGATTCCAGGCATGGGCCACTGTGCCCAGCCACCAGTAGCGTTTTTTGTGTTTTTTTTTTTGTAAGACGGAGTTTTGCTCTTGTTGCTCAGGCTGGAGTGCAATGGCGCGATGTCGGCTCACCACAACCTCCTCCTCCCGGGTTCAAGCGATTCTCCTTCCTCGGCGTCCCGAGTAGCTGGGATTACAGGCGTGCGCCACCACACCTGGCTAATTTTGTATTTTTAGTAGAGATGGGGTTTCTGCATGTTAGTCAGGCTGGTCTTGAACTCCCAACCTCAGGTGATCCAGGCGTGCGCCACCACACCTGGCTAATTTTGTATTTTTAGTAGAGATGGGGTTTCTGCATGTTAGTCAGGCTGGTCTTGAACTCCCAACCTCAGGTGATCCA
>NW_016804637.1:494091-497473 GCF_001698545.2 Rhinopithecus bieti
GGCGGATCACGAGGTCAGGAGATCGAGACCATCCTGGCTAACACGGTGAAACCCCGTCTCTACTAAAAATACAAAAACCTAGCCGGGCGAGGTGGCGGTGCCTGTAATCCCAGCTACTCGGGAGGCTGAGGCAGGAGAATGGCGTGAACCTGGGAGGCGGAGCTTGCAGTGAGCTGAGATCTGGCCACTGCACTCCAGCCTGGGTGACAGAGCGAGACTCTGTCTCAAAAAAAAAAATTAGCCAGGCGTGGTGTCCGGTGCCTGTTCCCAACTACTCAGGAGGCTGAGGCAGGAGAATGGCGTGAGCCCAGGAGGCGGAGCTTGCAGTGAGCTGAGATCGCGCCACTGCACTCCAGCCTGGGCAACAAAGTGAGACTTTGTCTCAATAAGTAAATAAATAACTACATAAATAAATAAGCAAGCAAGCTGAGCATGGTGGTACATGCCTGTAGTCTCAGCTACTTGGGAGGCTGAGGTGGAAGGATTACTTGGGCCTGGGAGATTAAGGCTGCATTCCAACCTGGGTGATAGAGCAAGACCCTGTCTCAAAAAAAGAAAAAAAAAACAGAAAAGAAAAGACCCGGCGCGGTGACTCACACCTGTAATCACAGCACTTTGGGAGGCTGAAGCAGACAGATCACTTGAGGTCAGGAGTTCGAGACCAGCCTGGCCAACATGGTAAAATCCTGCCTCTACTAAAAATACATGAATTAGCAGGAGGTGGTGGTGTGCGCCTATAATCCCAGCTACTCGGGAGGCAGGGGCTTGAGAATCACTTGAACCTGGGAGGCGGAGGTTGCAGTGAGCTGAGATCATGCCACTGTACTCCAGCCTGGGTGACAAAGCAAAACTCTGACTGAAAGTAGAAAGTGTGCGTAGATAGAGCCAAGACCCTGGGCCTCCCAGCTGCAGTTAGCGCAGGGGCAGCCCTCTCAAAAGCTGGCGTCCTTAACGACCTGTCCTACTCAGCTCACCAGAGAGCTGGAAGAGCTCAAGGAGATCGAGGCGGATCTGGAACGACAGGAGAAGGAGGTCGACGAGGACACGACAGTCACAATCCCCTCGGCCGTGTAGGTTCTGCCGAAGCGTGTGCCTGCCTGTGCCTCCTTGTGCAGTCCGGCTCTTGGTTGAAGTCGGTGCTGGGTAACTTTCTTTTTTTTTTTTTGTCTTCCTATATAGGTACGTGGCTCAACTTTACCACCAAATTAGTAAAATTGAGTGGGATTATGAGTGTGAGCCAGGGATGATCAAAGGCAGTATCCTTTCTGGGGAGCCATTTTAACCCTTATGCACTGTAGGTAGGGACGTAAAATGGTGCATAGCAAGACCCTGTAAAAATTAGCCGGTGTGGTGGTGTGCACCTGTAGTCCCAGCTACCTGGGAGGCTGAGGTGGGAGGATCGCTGGAGGCTGAGGTGGGAGGATCGCTTGAGGCCAGGAGTTTGAGACCAGCCTGGGTATCAGTGAGACCCCGTGACTACAATAAATATACAGTAAAGTATAGCAGCCCAGGTGTGGTGGCTCACGCCTGTAATCCCAGCACTTTGGGAGGCCGAGGCGGGCAGAACACCTGAGGTCGGGTGTGGTGGCATATGCCTGTAGTCCCAGCTACTCAGGAGGCTGAGGCATGAGAATCGCTTAACCCCAGGAGGCAGAGGTTGCAGTGAGCCGAGATTGCGCCACTGCACTGCAGTCTGGCCTACAGAATGAGACTTTGTCTCAAAAAAAAAAAACCAAAAAGTAAAGGCAGTGTCCTTTTCCCTGTGGGGTTGTGTGAGGGGCTGTGTGTCCCAGGCTTTCCTTACATCTGTGCCTCAGTCCATCATGGCCCCAGTGTGGCCCAGCCCATCCACCTGGACAACACCCAGCTCTCCAGGAAATTCGTCAGCGACTACCTGTGGAGCCTGGTGGACACCGAGTGGTAGCCAGGAGCCTCGTGGTGGCGTCTTCCACCCAGCGGGCATCTGCTGTGGTCAGATCCGTTTCAAATGAAACGTGTGTACGTAGATTTTTTTTTTTTTTGAGACAGAGTTTCATTCTTGTTGCCCAGGCTGGAGCGCAATGGCACAATGTCAGCTCACAGCAACCTCTGCCTCCCAGGTTCAAGCAATTCTGCCTCAGCCTCCCAAGTAGCTGGGACTACAGGCATGTGCCACCACTCCCAGCTAATTTTTTGTATTTAGTAGAGATGGAGTTTCATCATGGTGGTCAGGCTGGTCTTGAACTCCTGACCTCAGGTGATCCACGCGCCTCGGCCTCCCAAAGTGCTGGAATTACATGTGTGAACCACTGTGCCCAGCTAGACTTCTTTTTTTTTTTTTTTTTGAAACGGAGTCTTGCTCTGTTGCCTAGGCTAGAGTGGCGCAATCTCAGCTCACTGCAAGCTCTGCCTCCTCCCGGGTTCATGCCATTCTTCTGCCTCGGCCTCCTGAGTAGCTGAGACTACAGGCACCTACCACCACGCCCGGCTAATTTTTTATATTTTTAGTAGAGATGGGGTTTCACCATGTTAGTCAGGATGGTCTCGATCTCCCGACTTCGTGATCTGCCCACCTCGGCCTCCCAAAGTGCTGGGATTACAGGTGTGAGCCACCGCGCCTGGCTTTTTTTTGTTTTTTGTTTTTTGTTTTTTGTTTTTTTTTACTGGATTTCTTTTTCTTCTCAGTTTGGCCTTAGCTCCTAGAGTGGCCTCAGCTAGGTAACCAATGGGAGTCGACTTATCCATGCCAGGCCTGCAGTTTCACGTCGGTGGCAATATGGGACAGATGACACCGTTGTATTCGATGACAGCTCCCAGATGTTACAAGGGTGGCCCTTGTTCATTCAGGGGGTATGTTTGAGTGCCACGGTGTGCCCAGACTCTGCTAGGCACCAGAGAGACAAGATACAAGTGACGTGGCTCTCCTCCCACTGCTGACGGAAGAGTCAACACAAAAGCAGACAACACTCTAGAACTAGAGAGAGGCCCAGATTGTGACAGGAGCCACACCAGAGTGTGCTTCATGGAGGACGGAAGCAACTTTTGTGCCAGGACATAAAAAGATAAGCCGGCGGGTGCGGTGGCTCAGGCCTGCAATCCCAGCACTGTAGGAGGCAGAGGCGGGCAGATCACTTGAGCCCAGGAGTTAGAGACCAGCCTGGGGAACATGGCAAGACCCCTTCTCTACAAAAAAATTAAAAAATTTGGCCTGGCGCAGTGGCTCATTCCTGTAATCCTAGCACTTTGGGAGTTAAAACACAACACTTCCCGGCCGGGCACGGTGGCTCAAGCCTGTAATCCCAGCACTTTGGGAGGCCGAGGCGGGCGGGTCACGAGGTCAGGAGATCGAGACCATCCTGGCTAACACGGTGAAACCCCGTCTCTACTAAAAAATACAAAAAAC
>NW_016804637.1:498034-524203 GCF_001698545.2 Rhinopithecus bieti
CAAGACTCCTCAAAAAAAAAAAAAACACACACAACACTTCCCAGCTGCCCTTGTAGTTAAGGTCCGGCCAGTGAAATGTACGTGGAAGTATTACATGACACTTCTAGAAGGATTTTTAAAAGACAAGTACAACCTTTCTTCCCCTTTCCTATTTCCTGGAATGTGGGGTTGATGGCTGGAGCCCTGGCAGCCATACTGCCACATGGATAGACGAGTGCAATCCCTTAGGGATGACAGGAGCCTGGTTCCCTGATGATAGCAGAGCCAGATATCAACACAGACTTATAAATGGGGGACAGAAGGGAGAGAACCAATCTCAACTTCTACCTTGTGTAAGCTGCTGGTTTGGGAGGTTTTCTATGACAGATACCAACACAAATCCTAACTGATTGAACATGTACTCCAGTCCAGGGCCAGCCAATCAATGTGTTCATCATTCTCCCATCCTCGGTGTTTTGGGTGCCACTAAGGAAAGGAGGCTTGCACACCACCTGCCTGCCTGAGGGAGGAGAGAGGGAGGTACGGTCCCGCCCACACAGTTGTCCCCGGATACAGCTTTGTCTTTGGATGTGTTAGTTCCATGAACTTGGACTTGGGTTTCATGTCCCTTTCCATGACTGAACTTAAGTGCAGTTCTTTCTTAATCAGGGGTGTTTTTAGGCAGAGGGAACAGTCAGCTTTAACAGCATCTGAGCACATTGGGCGGACACTGAAACGGTCCATTCAGGTGACCCTCGGAGGTCCTGGGGTGAGAAGGCTGAACCGTTGGCCTCCAGGGAGATCAACCTAGAAAAGAGGGATAAGGGCCAGGCGCGGTGGCTCACACCTGTAATTCCAGCACTTTGGGAGGCTGAGGCGGGTGGATCACAAGGTCAAGACGTCGAGACCATCCTGGCCAACATGGTGAAACCCCATCTCTACTAAAAACACAAAAACTAGCTGGGCGTGGTGGCATGCACCTGTAGTCCCAGCTACTCAGGAGGCTGAAGCAGAAGAATCGCTTGAACTCAGGAAGTGGAGATTGTAGTGAGCCGGGATCACACCACTGCAGTCCATCCTGGCAACAGAGCAAGACTCCATCTCAAAAGGAAAAAAAAAAAAAAGATCAGGCTGGGCGCAGTGGCTTGTAATCCCAGCACTTTGGGAGGCGGAATGGGGAGGATCACTTGAGCCCAGGAGTTCAAGACCAGCCTGGGCAACAGTGAAACCCCATCTCTACAAAAAAAAAAAAAAAATTAGCCAGGCATGGTGGTGCACGCCTGTAGTCCCAGCTAGTTGGGAGGCTGAGGCAGGAGGATCACTTGAGCCCGGGAGGTTGAGGCTTCAGTGAGCCATGGAGGTCCCACTGCACTCCAGCCTGTGTGACAGAGTAAGATCCTGTCTTAGAAAGGGGCCAGGTGTTGTGGCTCATGCCTGTAATCTCAGCACTTTGGGAGGCCAAGGCAGGCAGATCACTTGAGTCCAGGAGTTCAAGACCAGCCTGGGCAACATCGTGAAACCCCATCTCTACTAAGAAAAAATACAGAAATTAGCTGGGCATGGCGGTGCCTGCCTGTGTCCTCCGCTGCTCGGGGGCCTGAAGTTGGAGGATCGCTTGAGCCTGGGAAGTTGCTGCAGTGAGCTGTGACTGCACCACGGCACTCCAGCCTGGGCAACAGAATGAGACTCCGTCTCAAAAAAAGAGAGAAAAGAAAAGAGGGGGCCGGGCATGGTGGCTCATGCCTGTAATACCAGCAACTTTGGAAGGCTAAGGCAGGTGGGTCACCTGACATCAGGAGTTTGAGACTAGCCTGGCCAGCATGGTGAAACCCTGTCTCTACTAAAAATACAAGTTAGCCAGGCATGGTGGCAGGCACCTATAATTCCAGCTACTCGAGGCTGTGGCAAGAGAGTCGCTTGAACCCAGGAGGTGGAGGCTGTAGTGAGCTGAGATCGTGCCATTCCACTCCAGGCTGGGCAACAAGAGTGAAACTCCATCTCAAAAAAAAAAAAAAAAATTTTTTTTAAGGGATTTTTGAGTCTAGCCCTGAAATGTCAGAAATCTCAGTCCATTCTGCTTGCAAAGATTCTGAGAATGGCGGGCCTGGGTTTAGACGTGCAGTTAACTGTTCCTAGAAGTCCTTGGGGCTGTTTTAATTTTCCAAGTTCATGGGTTTTCTCTTTTTCTTTTCTTGAGATAGAGTCTCACTCTGTCGCCCAGGCTGGAGTGCACTGGCACGATGTCGGCTCACTGCAGCCTCAACCTCCTGGGCTCAAGCAAACCTCCCACCTCAGCCTCCCAAGCAGCTGAGACGACAGGCGCATGCCACCGTGCCCAGGTAATTTTTGCACTTTTTGTAGAAATGGGATCTTGCTATGTTACCCAGGTTGGTCTCGAAATCGTGGGCTCAAGCGATCCTCCCACTTTGGCCTCCCAAAGCGCTGGGATTATGGGCATAAGCGACAGCGCCTGGCTGGTTCTTTTATGTGACCTGAACGGGGAGCAGAGTCCTCTATTTGCACCCCTGACCCCCAGATCTGAAGACCTGAAGCAGAGCAGGGCTTTTCCGCCTCAGCTCTAGTGACATTGGGCCCGGCCGTTCTGTGTGTTGGGGGCTGTCCTGGGCGTCATAGGACAGTTAGTGTCATCCCTGGCCTCCACCCACCAAATGCCAGTAGCTCCCCCTCAGCCTTAACAACAGGAAATGTCTCCAGCTGTTACCAGTGTCCCTTCGGGGAGGAAGTCACACATAAAGCCTCTCGCCTGCCTTGAAGCCTCAGGCGGGGACCAGTTTGCAAGTCAGGTGTCAGTGCCAGGGTTGGCTGAGCGCTGCTGTCAACTTTGTGGTCATTCCTTCCCGCACACGGGACAGGCTGCCTCCACTGGCCGGCTCACTGGTGCAACTGTGGGCGCCAGGAGTGGAGTGGGCCCAGCCCATGCATGGCTGAGAGTCCTGGGGTGGGGGAATGGGCACGTTTCCCTCTCGTCCTGCAAACTGCAGCTCCAAGTGCCCTGGAGAGAAAGCAGGCATGGGGACAGAGGGGCCGCAGTGACAAGGGTTCTGGGAGCCCAGGTTTATCTGTACCCCTGGCCCAGGGCCTGTGCCCCCCCACTCTGGGGTTGGCACTCCCTCCCCACAGGAATGGCTTGGCTTTGTTCCCAGAGGGGTCCAAGGAGCCATTGCCCTGCCCTGTCACTCCACATCCCCTCCACCCCACCAACCTGGACCTCAGTTTCCCCAAGGAAGAGACGGTCCCATCAGGGGCCATGTGCTGGGGCTTTTTCCCCCCAAGGAAGCGAGGGGGGCCCCCCCCCCTTGTGGCCCACCACCATCCCCATTCCATCCCCTTCAGGCAGGTCCAGAGGTCCCTCTATGGGGAGAGTGAGTGATGAGAGAACGCAGGCCTGCGGGGAGAGACTCAGCGGGCGGGTTGCCGGCGCTGGCCGACTTCCGGGGCCGGGAGAGGCCCCCTCCGCCATGCTGGCCCTCGACCTCACTGCCCAGCGCTGGCTGAGATGCCCGGCAGCCCTGGAGCCAGGTTGGCTACCAGCCCCCCCATCCCACCCCTGCCCCCGTTGTTCTTCCCTCTGAGAGCTGCCCCTTCGGCCACGGGCTCTTTTCCTGATGGATGGAGGGGTCCCCAGAGGACTTGTTGATGGCTCAGCCGGCCCTGCTGGAGGTGGGAGTAATGGTTTCAGACCCCAGGACATGGGCGCTTCCACACCCTGGTCCCTGCAGCACTGAGGTCACCCCAGGGACCATCCACTTTTACAGATGGGGAAACTGAGGCACGCAGACAAAGACGGACCCTGGATTCTGATCTTAGCAGCAAAGCCCCATCCGCCGGCGTGATCTCACTCGGGACCGGGGCGTGCGTTATGTATCAGCGGCCCCTGGAGGGATCTTGCTGCTCTCCGATGGGAGGCAGCTTTTGAGGAGTCCACCCTTGTGTCCGAAGCCATCCAGTGGGAAGCGAGCAAGCCAAGGTGGGCTCCACACCCTGCACCTGCCCGAGCCCCAGAGGGCGGCAGGGGGCACGCCCAAGCTCTAAGCCATTAGTTTTATTGGCAGGGAGGTGTGCAGGCCACGAGCTCACACACGGCCAGTTCCCTGCTGAGAACTGGTGTTTCTGGGGACGGGAGCCCAGGGGGCTATGCAGTCTCTTGAGGCCGAAGACCTGGTCCTCAGGCCCTGCTGCTCAGCTGGGCGGCTTCCCCTGCGTACTAGACTCGGGTCCCCTTCCCAGGAAACTCCCAGGCCCTGGCAGGGGTAGTAAAGTGCCGATCCTCAGCCAATAGTGGAGGCCACCCAGAGGGGGCAGGTGGCTGCGAGCAGCTTGGGAGGCTCGCCTTTTTTTTTTTTTTTTTTTTTTTGAGGACGGAGGTCTCGGCTCTGTCGCCCAGGGCTGGGTGCAGTGGCCGGATCTCCTCACATAGCAAGCTCCGCTCCCGGGTTCCCCTTCTCCTGCCTCAGGGCTCCCGAGTAGCTGGGATACCAGGCGCCGCCCCCCACCTCGCCCCGGCTAGTTTTTTTGTATTTTTTAGTTAGGACGGGGTTTCACCTTGTTAGCCAGGGTGGTCTCATCCTGACCTCATGACCCGCCGTCTCGGCGACCTCCACAGTGCGGGATTACAGGCTTGAGCCCAACCGCGCCCAGACTTTTTCTTTTTTTTTTTTTTTTTTTTTTTTCTGAGACAGGGTCTCACTCTGTTGCCTAGGCTGGAGTGCAGTGGCGCGGTCACAGCCTCACTGCAGCCTCGACTTCATCGGCTCAAACAGTCTGCCTGCCTCAGCCTCCCGAGTAGCTGGTGCCAAGCCTTTCATGCAACCCTCCTCTGGCCTGGCATTCAGTGCCCCTTCCCTGATAGTTCTGGACTAAGACGTGCTCAAAGTTCTTCCCAGTTTATGGTTAAAAGAAACAGATCATGGCCGGGCGCAGTGGCTCACCCCTGTAATCCCAGCACGTTGGGAGGCTGAGGCAAGCAGATCATGAGGTCAGGAGTTTGAGACCAGCCTGGCCAAGATGGCGAAACCCCGTCTCTACTAAAATACAAAAATTAGTTGAGCGTGGTGGCGCATGCCTGTAATCCCAGCTACTCAGGAGGCTGAGGCAGGAGAATTGCTTGAACCCAGGAGGCGGAGGTTGCAGTGAGCCGAGATCACACCACTGCACTCCAGCCTGGGTGACAGAGCAAGACTCCGTCTCAAAAAAAATAAAGAAAGAAACAGATCACAATGGGGCTTGCCTGTGCACAGGAAGCAAGCTCCCAACGCTGGATTTGAACCCAGGGTTGTCGGGTCTGAAGCTTCAGTCTCGCTTCTGGGATGGACAGGATGGGGGAGGCCAGGAAGACCAGTTTTCTGTCATTGGCATGACAGTGCTTGGGTTCTGGGGGGGACCCCCCTGAGGTCTGGGACTACAGCCTCCAGGCAACTCATCTAGGAATATGGGCCACCCTCGCTTGTCCACTGTCACGGTGGCTCCACGACCTCCGGTGACCTCATTTTTTTTTTTTTTTTTTGAGATGGAGTCTTGCCGTGTCACCCAGGCTGGAGTGCAATGGCATGATCGCGGCTCACTGCACCCTCCGCCTCCTGGGTTCAAGCGATTCTCTTCCCTCAGCCTCCCAAGTAGCTGTGATTATAGGCACCTAACATCACGTCCCGCTAATTTTTGTATTTTTTTAGTAAAGACGGAGTTTCACCATGTTGGCCAGGCTGTTCTGGAACTCCTGACCTCAGGTGATCCACCCACCTCGGCCTCACAAAGTGCTGGGATTACAGCCATGGCGCCTGGCTGGCCTCCCATATTTACTTAGAAATGTGGACTGGGCCAGGCACCGTGGCTCATGCCTGTAATCCCAGCACTTTGGGAGGCCAAGGCAGGAGGATTGCATGAACTGAGGAGTTCAAGACCAGCCTGGACAACATGGTGAGACTCCTGTCTCTACAAAAAACCTAAAAAATTAGCCAGGCATAGTGGCGTGCACCCATAGTCCTGGCTACTTGGGAGGCTGAGGTGGGAGGATTGCCTCAACCCTGGGAGGTCAAGGCTGCAGTGAGCTAGGATCGCACCACTGCACTCCAGCCTGGGTGACAAAGCGAGACTGTGTCTCAAAAAAAAAAAAAAGGGAAGGAGGGGAAGAAGGAAGGGAGGGAGGAAGGGAAGGAAGGGAAGGAAGGGAAGGGAAGGAAGGGAAGGGAAGGAAGGAAGGAAGGAAGGAAGGAAGGAAGGAAGGAAGGAAGGAAGGAGAGGGAGAAATGAGAGGATGGGGAGAGGAGAGGCCAGTGTGGTGGCTCACACCTGTAATCCCAACATTTCTGGAGGCCGAGGCGGGGTGGATTGCTTGAGGTCAGGAGTTCAAGACCAGCCCGCCAACATGGTGAAACCCCAACTTTACTAAAAATACAAAAACTAGCCAGGCGTGGTGGTGCATGCCTGTAGTCCCAGCTACTCAGGAGGCTGAGGCAAGAGAATTGCTTGAACCCAGGAGGTGGTGGTTGCCTTGAGCTGAGATCGCACCATTGCACTCCAGCCTGGGGGACAGAGTGAGACTCTGTCTCAAAAAAAAAAAAAAAAAGGTGGCAGGGAGAGAGAGGGAGAGGGAGCAAAAAGAGAGAGAGAAAGAGGCTGGGTGCGGTGGCTCACACCTGTAATCCCAGCACTTTGGGAGGCCAAGGCGGGTGGATCACAAGGTCAGGAGTTCGAGACTAGCATGGTAAAACCCTGGCTCTACTAAAAATACAAAAAATTAGCTGGGCATGGTGGCGTGTGCCCGTAGTCCCAGCTACTCAGGAGGCTGAGGCAGGGGAATCGCTTGAACCCGGGAGGTGGAGGTTTCAGTGAGCCGAGATTGCACCACTGTACTCCAGCCTGGGCAACAGTGCGAGACTCCATCTCAAAGAAAAAAAAAAAAAGAGAGAGAGAAAAAAGAAAGGAAGAAAGAACGGAGGGAGGGAGGGAGGAAGGAGAGAAAGAGGAAGAAGGAAGGAAGGAAGGAGAGAGAGAAAGGAAAGGAAGGAAGGAAGAAAGAAAAGAAAAGAGAAATGTGTGCTGTAAGCCTGTGGCCGGCCAGGCCCTCCTTCATGGAGTCACACCGCAGTGGAGGCCACTGTGTCAGGTTTTCTGCAGGCAGGTGTCAGAGCCAGGGCTTTAATTCTAGCTGTGTGCGGCATTCAGAGCTTGTGCTCTTAATCCCTACACACAAATGAACACTGTGGGGTGGGAGGGGGGATGCTCTGTGGCTCTGTGGGAGGCCCAGGGAGGAGGTGTTATATGTCCCAGACTTGAGTCCCCAGGGGATAAACGTGTGGAGACTGTGATCCAGGCAGGGGAAACAGCAAGGCTGGCATGGAGGAGACTGAGGGGGATAGCAGGAGGGCAGGGTCCTTGATCACGCCAGGCCTGCAGTCCACAGGGCAATGTGGGGAGGATTTTCCGATTCCAAGACAAACCCCAGCTCTGGGAGAAGGGAACCTGACATGGGCCCCTTGGCACAGTGGCCGCGCCTGTCTAGGTGGCTGATGTCATTATTTACCCCCAAGCTCCCCGCTCCCCATCCCAGGAACAGCCCCAGAGCAGCCCAGCCCAGGGGAGGGACGGCTCCGGATGGAGCAGAAAGTTGCCAGGAAACCCAAGCGGCCGTGCTCAGTGGGGTGATGGGGACCAGGGACTCCCAATCAGAGCCCTCAGTGGCTTTTATTCCTTCATCATCATGGAAAATCACTGCCTGCAAGGGAGGAAGGTGCTGACCCCAGACTGGGGAGGTTGGGGGGGACTAGGCCAGGGCCAGCTGCAGGGCAGGGCAGCCTACACCCCTCTCCCCACCTCCCTCCGGCAGCCCTGGCTCAGCCCAGAGACTCCAGGCTGACTCACTGCAGACAGCTGTGGTCTGGGATGCCTCGGGCTGCTGGAAGAGGAACGGCCTAGGGACAGAAGAGGGGGAGGGACAGCAGGGGACATTAGTTGTGGGTGTCAGACTTGCTGGAAGTGGGGCAAATTCCTCCCACCTTCCACTCTGTCCTGGCCAGAACTGTTGAGCCTGCGGAGACAGGACAGGACCACCAGCCCTCATCCCGTCTGCAGGGGTGGCGTTCCCCAAGCTGCAGGCTGCCCCCGGCCCTGCAGGACAAGCGCCTTTGGGCAGGTGGGTGGGTGCTGAGCCTATGGACCAGGGAGCCAGAAGCGCATTTTACCAGGGCCCCGTTCTGAGCCAGAGAACTGGAACTGGCGAGGATCAGAATCCAGCCACAGTGACCCAAGACTCCTATTTCTCTCTGTAAAATGGGTGGCTGTCACCCTCCCTCCCTTCGGCGACCACCAGGGCAGAACAATAGATGGTCAGGAAACTCTGAATGTCTGCAGGTCTGTGTCACCCTCAAAGCAAAGCCCTGGTACAGGCTCCCAATGCAGCAGCCAAGGCTGGATACCAGAATCTTCCATCACCTCTGACCTCTCCTCTGGGTCATGCCCCACCCGTGCTGTGCACCCGGTCCCCCCACCCCTGCCTGGGGATGCACCCCGGTCCTGCCCACCCTCCCGTCTCAGTCTCAGCACCCTCGAGCCGCCACCTCCCAGGCCTTCCCGTTTTCCTGGCCATCTGAGCCCGCTTATCCTGTTTGCCACTTGGTTGAGCACCAATTTCGTCAATCAAGCAATTATCGAGCGCCTGTGTGCAGGCTCCGGGACGCTTCCTGTGTGGGCTGCTCCGTTTTCCCTCCCAGGGGCGTTTTGGAAGCTTCCCAAAACAAAAGGCGGAAGGCAGGAAGGAAGTGCCACCCTGTGGACGCGGGAAAGATGACAGGCCCTGCCTTTGTCTCTGGGCGCCTGCGCAGCCGCCATCCCATCCCACTTCCAGAGCCCCTGGGGAGGGGGAGATTAGCTTTGTCTCCATTGTCGGGTGGGGAAACTGAGGCTCTGAGGTGCCCGTCACCCAGCGAGTCAGTGGCAGAGCCAGGATATGAACCCAGGTGGCCTGGTCAGTCTGCTCTTTTTGGATTTGTGTGGTGTTTTGTTTTGTTTTTTGAGACAGAGTTTCGCTCTTGTTGCCCAGGCTGGAGTACAATGGTGGGATCTCGGCTCACCGCAGCCTCCGCCTCCCAGGTTCAAGCAATTTTCCTGCCTCAGCCTCCCGAGTAGCTGGGATTACAGGCATGCGCCAATACGCCCGGGTAATTTTGTATTTTTAGTAGAGACGAGGTTTCTCCAGGTTGGTCAGGCTGGTCTCAAACCCCCAACCTCAGGTGATCTGCCCAGGTTGGCCTCCCAAAGTGCTGGGCTCAAGAGATCCTCCCACGTCAGCCTCCCAAGTAGCTGGGACTACAGATGTGCACCATCACATCTGGCTGGTAATTTTAAAATTTCTTTTTTGTTGTTGTTTGTTTTTTTGAGGCAGTCTCACTCTGTCACCTGGAGTGCAGTGGCACGATCTTGGCTCACTGCAACCTCAGCCTCCCGAGTTCAAGTGATTCTCCTGCCTCAGCCTCCCGAGTAGCTGGGATTACAGGTATGTGCCACCACACCTGGCTAATTTTTGTATGTTTAGTAGAGACGGGGTTTCACCATTTTGGTCAGGCTGGTCTTGAACTCCTGACCTCAGGTGATCTGCCTGCCTTAGCCTCCTGGAGTGCTGGGATTATAGGCATGAGCCTGGAAATTTTAGAACGTTTTTTAGAGATGGGGTCTTGCTATATTGCCCAGACTGCTCTTGAACTCCTGGGCTCAAGCAATCCTCCTGCCTCAGGCTCCCAAAGTGCTGGGATTACAGGCATGAGCCGTGACTCCCAGCCATGTTTGTGGGCCTAACCACCCCAGTGTCGTATCACCCCCGGGCCGACCCTGTCCCTCCTTTGATCCACCCAGTAAGGCACCATTGCCTGGGCTTCATCAGCCCATCCCTGTTGGGTTCAGCCTGTGGGAGGCAGTGGTGGGAGCCTGGAGAAGGGGATGGGCTGGACTCTTTCCCCACTCCCTCTGCCAGGGACCACATGTGCAGCAGTTCTTTCCCTCCTATGAGTTTCTGGCTCCCACCAGCTCCCAGGCTCCAGAAACCACGTCTTCCCTCTCCTTGTTTTGTGGTGGTGGCGCTTTCTGCTGTTGCTTATTTCTGGGTTACCTCACTGTCCCCCCGTTTCATCTTGAACATTTTTTGTGATTTTAATTGTAGTCCAATACACATCACATAAAATTGACCATGTTAACCCTTTTTTTTGAGACGGAGTCTCTCTCTGTCGCCCAGGCTGGAGTGCAGTGGCGTGATCTCAGCTCACTGCAACCTCCACCTCCTGAGTCCAAGCGATTATCCTGCCTCAGCCTCCCAAGTAGCTGGGATTACAGGCACCCACCAGCATGCCTGGCTAATTGTTTTGTATTTTTAGTAGAGGCGGGGTTTCACTATGTTGGGTAGGCTGATCTTGATCTCCTGACCTCATGATCCACCCATCTCAGCCTCCCAAAGTGCTGGGATTACAGGCGTGAGCCACCGCGCCCATCTTTCCTCTTTCTTTTATCCCCTGTAGTGTCCCACAAGCCTACAACAGAGGGTGGTTCACAGTAAGCACTCAGCGAACATTTGTCGAGTGAATGAATGGACGAGCAGAGGACTTGACAAAATCTCCAACTCAGAGAAGCGACAGCAGAGAACACGCTCACCAGGTCAGCCGTCACAGCACAGGCCAGGTACCGTGGCAGCCCATGGAGACTGCATCTTGCCCAGAGTTCTGGGAAAATCTGCCCCTTCTGGGTCCTTCTCCTGGGGAGTCCAATCCACGAACAGATGAAAGAAGGAAGTGAGGGCTGGGTGTGGTGGCTCACACCTGTAATCCCAGCACTTTGGGAGGCCGAGATGGGCGGATCACAAGGTCAGGAGATCGAGACCATCCTGGCTAACGCAGTGAAACCCCGTCTCTACTAAAATACAAAACTAGCCGGGCGAGGTGGCAGGCGCCTGTAGTCACAGCTACTCGGGAGGCTGAGGCGGGAGAATGGCGCAAACCCGGGAGGCGGAGCTTGCAGTGAGCTGAGATTGGGCCACTGCACTCCAGTCCGGGCGACAGAGTGAGACTCCGCCTCAAAAAAAAAAAAAAAAAAAAAGAAGGAAGTGAGGCTGGCCTGGGCGGTGGCTCACACCTGTAATCCCAGCACTTTGGGAGGCTGAGGTGGGCAGATTACCCAAGGTCAAGCCTGACCAACATGGTGAAACCCCGTCTCTACCAAAAATTCAAAAATTAGCCAGGCATTGGCTGGGTGCGGTGGCTCACGCCTGTAACGCAAGCATTTTGGGAGGCTAAGGTGGGCAGATCACGAGGTCAGGAGATCAAGACCATCCTGGCTAACACAGTGAAACCCCGTCTCTACTAAAAATACAAAAAATTAGCCGGGCATGGTGGTGGGCGCTTGTGGCCCCAGTTACTTGGGAGGCTGAGGTGGGAGAATGGCATTAACCCAGGAGGCAGAGGTTGCAGTGAGCTGAGATGGCGCCACTGCACTCCAGCCTGGGTGACAGAGCAAGACTCCATCTCAAAAAAAAAAAAAAAAAAAAAAATTGCCAGGCATGGTGGCACTCGCCTGTAATCCCAGCTACTAGGGAGGCTGAGGCAGGAGAATTGCTTGAACCTGGGAGGCGGAGGTTGCAGTGAGCCAAGATCATGCCACTGCTCTCCAGCCCGGGGCGACAGAGCCAGGCTCCGTTTTAAAAAAAGAAAAAAGAAAGAAATGAGCAAACAGAAGAAAGTGCATCGGGTTTAGACAAACTGGTTCATTTAAGAAATTTAATTGATCACAGTAAGACATTCAGGCTACAAAAACCTTCTATACAGTGGTTTAAAAAGTGACACCTATCTCCCAGAAGCCACTCATACATACAGCGGGGACATCATTCTCCTGAAAAGCGTTGCACACAGTCCAGTTCGTGCAAATAATCTTTGTACATAAAGAAGAGGCATTTCAGAGACAATAACCCACTACGCAGGGCACCGAGAATAGTCACTGAACAAATACAGCAACCAGGATTTGCATAAATAAATAGATTTTATGTATACGTATATATATATATATAAGTGATAACAGTTTCAACCAATATACAAAGTGCAAACATAACAAAAAACCCCCACTATCTGTACAGGGACGCATTTACATGCTCCGAAACCAGAAAGGCTTGTCATGGTTCCCTGCATTGCGGGGGCACAGTGTTTCGTCCCTGGGGACAACGGCCAAGCCCTTGTGACATCTTCACACCGGGAATCTGAGGGAGGCTGTCACTCTCTCGGGTCATCAGTGCAACAGTAACATTTAGGGCAATTTCAGAAAGAACCTGAAGTCCAGTCAAACGATCCAGACCGGAGGATTTATTTTTTTTTTAGAGTTTTATTTATGAGATAGGGTCTTGATCTGTTGCCCGGGCTGGAGTGCAGTAGCTCAATCGTGGCTCACTGCAGCCTCTACCTCCTGGGCTCAGGTGATCCTCCTGCCTCAGCCTCCCGAGTAGCTGGGATTACAGGCATGTACCACCGCACCCAGCTGATTTTTAACTTTTTGATTTTTGTAGAGATGGGATCTCGCTTTGTTGCTCGGGCCTGGTCTTCAACTCCTGAAAGTCTTCCCCTCCTGTGTCCTTCTCCTGGGGAGTCCAATCCACAAACAGAGGAAAGAAGGGAGCGAGGCTGGCCTGGCACGGTGGCTCACACCTGTAATCCCAGCACTTTGGGAGGCTGAGGTGGGCAGATTACCCAAGGTCAGGAGTTCAAGACAAGCTTGACCAACATGGTGAAACCCCGTCTCTACCAAAAATTCAAAAATTAGCCAGGCGTTGGCTGGGCATGGTGGCTCACGCCTGTAATGCAAGTACTTTGGGAGGCTAAGGTGGGCAGATCACGAGGTCAGGAGATCAAGTGATCCTTCTGACTCAGCCTCCCAAAGTGCCGGGATTACAAGGGATTACAGGCATGAGGCACCTGTGTCTGGCCAACTTCATTTTTTAAGAGATGGGGTCTTACTATGTTGCCCAGGCTGGAGTGCAGTGGCATAATCATAGCTCACAGCAGCCTCAAATGCCTGAGCTCAAACCATCCTCCCACCTCCGCCTTGCCATGCTTGGCCAGAGGCCACAGGCTGCTGATGCACCAGGCATGTTTTTTGTTTTGTTTTGTTTGAAACAAGTTTCGCTTTTGTCACCCAGGCTGGAGTGCAATGGCACGATCTCCGCTCACTGCAACTTCCAACTCCTGGGTTCAAGCGATTCTCCTGCCTCAGCCTCCCGAGTCGCTGGGACTACAGGCGCCCGCCACCACACCCGGCTACCTTTTGTATTTTTCGTAGAGACAGAGTTTCACCATGTTGGCCAGGCTGGTCTCGAACTCCTAACCTCAGATGATCCGCCCTCCTCGGCCTCCCAAAGTGCTGGGATGACAGGCGTGAGCCACTGCGCCCGGCCTCACCATGCGTGTTTTAAACACATACCCATCAGTGACAAGATCGGGGAGGTGAGTGGCTTGGAGGCATTTGCAGAGTAGTGGAGGCACTAGGTGAGCAGACATAAAGAAGACAATGGCTGTCACGGCTTTGAAGTCCTGGTCAACCTGCCCCGCTCTGTCTCTGGCATTCATTGACACGGGCTTTCCCTGGCCTGGGATCCCATCCCAACACACACGACAGAAAACAGTGCAAAATAACACAGATGCTGAATTTACACAATGTACAACTCTGAGCTGAGAAAGTGCAAGGAGACCACAGGAATGGAGGTGGGGTGGGGAAGACGGGCACCAGGCTGGCGTCCTGACAGCCACACCTGGGTGCAGGCCACGTGTCCTCATGGCCAAGGTAACCGGGTGTCTCAGGCACTTAATAAATATCAAGGGTGACCAGAGACTCAGGCTCTCCCTCTGGGAAGTAGCATCATTTGGTGAATGAGTTTGGTCTCGGTGCCACCACGGATTCAGCCAGATCAGTTCCGACGCCATGAATCCCTTTCCTGGTTTGAGGAAGGTACAAGCCCAGCTTGAAAGACACTGGGTGGGCCATGATTCGGGGGTGACAGGGCAAAGGCTAACTTGGCTGTTGAGCAAGGCTTGCATTGAAGAGGTAAACACGTTGACTCCTGAGTTTAAGGGTTCGGCTTAGAGATTGGTGGACGAGGCAGGGCTGGGGGGTCCCGTTGGTGACATCTGCTGTCGTGTGTTGAAAGCCACTTGCTTCTCTGGACCTGACATCCCCTGCCCTTTCATCTTCCATGTTTGAGGATTGTGTCACGGTGGAAACTCAAAACTTCGAAATGGAGGTGTCATCCTGGCACCCCTGGGCCTGTTTCTCTTCTCCTTCACAAGGAAAGAAAGAAACCAAAAATCCCAACCCAAGCCACTGCATGGACACTGTCCGAAGCCTGTTCTGCCTCCCAGATGAATAAATATATAAAACAAAGCTCTGGCAGGCAATGCTTTGGTCTTCTCTTTGACTGAAACGAGGCCGGCAAGGTCTCAGGAAGAGTTCTGGGCAGGGACGGGACTCCAGGCAGATGTTCACGCCACGTCATCCTCCAGACTGACCATCTGTCTCTGCCAACAAATGGTAAACAGCGGAAACTATCAGTCCAGCATTCAGGAAACTCGGCCGGAGGCCACTTACTTCTCACCTCCTGGGCTCGGCAGCCTCCCACATCCTGATCCCTAAGCATGTTCCCCCAGGAGCCGCCAGAGGGAGACGGTGAGTACATGATTCAGTCACTTCCCACCGCTCTCAGGGCAAAAGCCAAAGTCCTCCCCGGTGGCCCACAAGGCTCTGCACAACCAGCCTGGTCGCCTCCTGCCTTTTTACCCCTCTCTTTGCTCTAGCTACAACGGCCTCAAACCCAACAGGCACGGTCCAGCCTCAGGGCCTTTGCACAGGCTGTTCCTCTGGCTCAGAGAAGCCTACCTACCCTAAACCCCTTGTCTGAAGATCAAGGTGGGCATGGTGGCTCATGCCTGCAATCCCAGCATGTGGGGAGGCCAAGGCGGGTGGATCACTTGAGGTCAGGAGTTCGAGACCAGTCTGGGCAACATGGCGAAACCTCATCTCTACTAAACATACAAAAATTACCCGGGCATAGTGTTGTAATCCCAGCTACTCAGGAGGCTGAGGCTGAGGGATGAGAATTGCTTGAACCCACCCAGGAGGCAGAAGTTTCAGTGAGCCAAGATCGCAACACTGTACTCCAGCCTGGGTGACAAAGCAAGACCCTGTCTCAAAAAAACAACAACAACAACAAAAAATACGCACAAAAAAACCGCCTCTCCCTTCCTCCCTCCCAGCCCTCTGGAAACCCTTCTTTGAGTTTTGTTTTGTTTTGTTTTTTTAAGAGACAAGGTCTTGCTCTGTCACCCAGGCTGGAGTGCAGTGTTGCAATCACGACTCACTGCAGTCTTGACCTCCTGCTTTAGCCTCCCTAGTAGCTGTAACTATAGGCACTTGTCTGGGCTAAATTTTTTATTTTTTTGCAGAGATGGGGTCTTGCCATGCTGCCCAGGCTGGTCATGAACTCTGAGCTCAGGTGATTCTCCTGCTCAGCCTCCCCAAGTTCTGGGATCACATGTATGAACCACCGTGTCCAGCCTCTGAACTCCTTTTTTTTTGAAATGGAGTTTTGCTCTTGCCACCCGGGCTGCAGTACAGTGGCATGATCTCAGCTCACTGCAACCTCCGCCTCCCAGGTTCAAGCGATTTTTCTATCTCAGCTTCCCAAGTAGCTGAGATTACAGGCGCCTGCTACCACGCCCAGCTAATTTTTTATATTTTTAGTAGAGACGGGGTTTCCTTATGTTGGGCAGGCTGGTCTTGAACTCCTGACCTCAGGTGATCCACCACCTTGGCCTCCCAAAGTGCTGGGATTACAGGCCTGAGCCGCCACACCCGACCTCTGAACTCCTTTTGACTTTCTTTGCTCTGTCACCATCTGATGGAACTCTATTCGCTGATCCAGCGTTCCTCTACATCACCGAGGCTGTTGTCCGCTGACATTCTGAACGAGCGCACAGAAGCATTCACCTAATGCTGTCCTCGATCTGGAGGGCTGGGGAAGCCTCAGCCTGGTCCCTTGAGAATCGTATGCCTCCAGCCGGGAGGGGGCCGCCATGGGCTCTGGCCTTCTAGAGGGGGTCACTCACCGAGGGGTAGCTGTAGCCGTCCTGGTTGCGGCAAATGTGGACCTCATCCTCTGTGGTCTTCTGATAGACAGGGTTGTCAAAGTTGATGCTGTTGATGCTCTTCAGCCGCCAGTTCTTCCAGAGGAGGAAGGCCCCCAAGCAGAGGAAGACAAGGAGCACTGTAGGGAGAGGCACACTCTGTCACACAGCTCCCCTCAAGACAAGAGACCCAGCTCCATGGCTGGAGCAAAAACACGGGCATCATACTATAACCTGGACTCCTGGTCTTTTATGTTTGTTTAGAGATAGTCTTGCAGGCTGGGTGCAGTGGCTCACGCCTGTAATCCCAGCACTTTGGGAGGCCGAGGCGGGCAGATCATGAGGTCAGGAGTTCGAGACCAGCCTGGCCAACATGGTGAAACCCCCGTCTCTACTAAAAATACGAAAATTAGCTGGGCATGGTGGCGGGTACCTGTAGTCCCAGCTATTCGAGAGACTGAGGCAGGAGAATTGCTTGAACCCGGGAGGCGGAGGTTGCAGTGAACTGAGATCACACCACTGCACTCCATTCTGGTGACAGAGCAAGACTCCGTCAACAAAAAAAAAAAGAGAGACAGTGTCTTGCTCTGTGCGCCAGGCTAGAGTGCAGTGGCATCATCATAGCTCACTGCAGCCTCAACCTCCTGGCCTCAAAGGATCCTCCCAACTCAGCTTTCTGAATAGCTGGGACTATAGACATGCACCACCATGTCCGGCTACTTTTTTTTTTTTTTTTTTTGCGTTGACAGTGGGGGCTCACGCCTGTAATCCCAGCACTTTGGAAGGCCAAGTTGGGTGGATCACTTGAGGTCGGGAGGTTGAGACCAGCCTGGCCAATAAGGTGAAACCCCATCTCTACTAAAATTACAAAAACCAGCCAGGTGTGGTGGTGAGTGCCTGTAATCCCAGCTACTCGGAAGGCTGAGGCAGGAGAACTGCTTGAACCCAGGAGGTGGAGGTTGCAGTGAGCCAAGATCATGTCACTGCACTCCAACCTGGGTGACAGGGCAAGACTCCATCTCAAAAAAAAAAACACCAAAAAAACACCAAAAAGAAAAAACAAACAAACAGAAAATAGGCCAATCTATCCATAAGAATTTTATCTATTTATTTTTTTTGAGACGGAGTCTTGCTCTGTCGCCAGGCTGTGGTGCAGTCTCAGTTCATTGCAACCTTGACCTCCCAGGTTCAAGCAATCCTCCTGCCTCAGCCCCTCAAGTAGCTGGGACCACAGGCAAGTGTCACCTGCCCAGCTAATTTTTGTATCTTTTGTAGAAATAGGGTTTCGCCATGTTGCCCAGGTTGGTCTCGAAGCCCTAAGCCCAAGCGATCCACCCACCTCAGCCTCCCAAAGTACTGGGATTACAGGCATGAGCCACGGCGCCAGCCTCGTAAGTATAAGGAATATCTAACCTGAAGCCCACTGGGTGAGCCACACCCCAGAAGTAGCTGACTTCTTCCGTATTTCTGTCCAGGATTAGCCACACACAAGGCTGTGACTTTTTAAGAAATAGGAACCGGGGTACAGTGGCTTGTACCAGCTATTCGGGAGGCCAAGGTGGGAGGATCACTTGAGCCCAGACATTGAGGCTACAGCAAGGCATGATTGCGCCACTGCACTCCAGCCTGGGTGACAGAGCAAGACTCTGCTCTAAAAAAAATTAAATTTCTTTTTTCTTAAAATTTAAGAAAAAAAGAAAAAAGAAATGTGATGTGAGTTAGGATAAGCATGAGCGAGGCAGCGAGAATGAGCCTCTCCACACAGTCCCCTGCAAGAGAACCAATTCCCCAGAAGGCACTCAAGTCTGGGTGAGGCCATTTCCGCAGCACAGGACCCAGCTCCACGTCCTCCATCTGACCCCTTAGCTGTCTGATCTTGTCACTGTCAGCCCGAAGCCGGGAGAGGCTGTCGGGGTGATAAAGGACACTCAGTGGGGCTGTACCCTGCCCCGGAGAAAAGGTGAACAGGCCCAGCCGGCCAGGCACGAGGTCACATTGCAGGAGGCTGTGACCTGGGGGATGCTGGGGGACTGGCCCGCACTTACCAATGGGGAGGATGATGGACAGAGCCCCCACACTCTTGGGTTTCTTCTCATTTCCTCTGCCAGCAGCATTGCCCAGAGCTGCAGGAGAGAAGCAAGAGTGAGGCCCAGGTCTAAAGGGAGACCACCAAGAAATGGAGCAGGCAGAGGACGGCACTGACAGCCAGG
Source organism: Rhinopithecus bieti (assembly GCF_001698545.2). Classification (NCBI taxonomy): domain Eukaryota; kingdom Metazoa; phylum Chordata; class Mammalia; order Primates; family Cercopithecidae; genus Rhinopithecus; species Rhinopithecus bieti. The sequence continues at coordinate 516,378 of NW_016804637.1, forward strand.
AAAGTGCCCAGCACATCTCCCTGGGCACTTGGAGAATTTCCCAAGTCTGCGAGAGGCCACACGGGCTTATTTATGAGTTATCAAAGTTGTGGGACTCAATTCCAGTTTAAGAAGGTTTTTTTGGGGGGGAGGATAGAAATAGGGGTCTGACTATGTTGCCCAGGCTGGTCTTGAACTCCTGGCCTCAAGTGATCCTCCTGTCTCAGCCTTCCAAAGTGTGGGGATTACAGGCATGAGGCACCGAGCCCAGCCTGAGAAGGTTCTTGAGCCTCACATTGATGAGTCTTTAGGGGAGGGCCGCAGAGGCTTTCATTCCAGGCGGTTGACAAGGTCGCAGGTGAAATTTTTGTCAACTTATCTCTGCATTTTATTAAAACGAGCATATTTTGGTCCGGGCGTGGTGGCTCACGCCTGTAATCACAGCACTTTGAGAGGCTGAGGCGGGTGGATCACCTAAGCTCAGGAGTTCAAGACCAGCATGATCAACATAGTGAAACCCTGTCTCTACTAAAAGTACAAAATTAGGTGGGCGTGGTGGCGGGCACCTGTAATTCCAGCTACTCGGGAGGCTGAGGGAGGAGGATCACTTGAACCCGGGAGATGGAGTTGCAGTGAGCCAAGATCTCGTCATTGCACTTCAACCTGGCAACAGAGCGAGACTCCATCTCAAAAAAAAAAAAAAAGCCAGGCCCAGCGGCTCAAACCTGTAATCCGAGCACTTTGGGAGGCTGAGGTGGGCAAGTTGCCTGAGGTCAGGAGTTCAAGACCAGCCTGGCCAACACGGTGAAACCCTGTCTCTACTAAAAATACAAAAATTAGCCAGGCATGGTGGCAGGCACCTGTAATCCCACCTACTCAGGAGGCTGAGGCAGGAGAATCACTTGAACCCAGCAGGCAGAGGTTGCGGTGAGCCGAGATCGTGCCACTGCACTCCAGCCTGGGCAATACAGCAAGACTCCATCTCAAAAAAAAAAAAAAAAAAAAAGAAAAGAAAAACAATGAGTGTATTTTGAAGGGGACAGGGGAGCCACCTTCGGACCCCACAGTACCCAGCATGCTCAGTCCTGAGGTTGAATGGCACGGAGGCTGATTGTCCTGCATCAACTGTCCCAGGAATTATGGGATGGGGATAACCTTGGTACAGAACCATGCAAGTGGACCTGGGCCATTCAACATAAAGGCCCTGGGCAAGTCAACATTTCAAGTCCACTAGAGCTAGGCACGGTGACTCACGCCTGTAATCGCAGCACATTAGGAGACCACGGCAGGAGGATCACCTGAGGCCAGGAATTTGAGACCAGTCTGGGCAACATAGCCAGAACCCCCTCATCTCTACACGAATGAATGAATGAATGAACGAACGAACGAATGAATGAATGAATGAATGGATGAATGAATGAATGAATGGATGAATGAATGAATGAATGAATGAATGGCTTCTTTGCCAAATTTGAGGAGTTCTGGATGGGCCGGTCTGGAATTCTAGCAGTGCCCCACCTCCCCCAAGAAAGAAGGTTTCCTGGCCTCTCCCAGGCAGTTACCATTTTATGCTGCTTGTAACTGAACAAAGGTTTCAGCTACTCTGGGGAAAAAAAAAAAAAGAATGGTCTGAAATTTGCTGATGTGCCATTTTTTTTTTGTTTGCTAGAAGTCCAGGCGCACCATTTCCCAGCAGCTCAAAGCAGGTTGGGCGCCCTCTGGTGGACAAATGAATGACGTCCTGACCCGTACCTGGGTCTCATCACATCCAGGGAGGACAGTGAGGCCAGGTCTTACAGGATGAAGACAGCCAGACCCTCACCCCAGTGCCCAAACTAAAGGAGGAGCCAAAAAGGTTAGGAATCCGATAATTTTTTTTTTTTGGGGGGGGGGGGGCGGGGACGGAGTATCACTCTTGTCCCCCAGGGTTGGAGTGCAATGTTACAATCTCAGCTCACTGCAAACTCCGCCTCCAGGATTCAAGCGATTTTCATGCTTCAGCCTCCTGAGTAGCTGGGATTACAGGCGTGTGCCACCACGCCTGGCTAATTTTTGTGTTTTTAGTAGAGACAGGGTTTCACCATGTTGGCCAGGCTGGTCTCAAACTCCTGACCTCAGATGATCCGCTCGCCTCAGCCTCCCAAAGTGCTGGTATTACACGCGTGAGCCACTGTGCCCTGCCCAGGAATCCAATAATATTCTAATGCATTATTTTTATTTTTAGAGATGGGAGTCTTGCTATGTTGCCCGGGCTGGACTTCAACTCTTGGGCTCAAGCAAGTCTCCTGCCTCAGCCTCTGGGTGTAGCTAGGACTGCAGGCATGCACCTCCACACTGACCTTTCATATGTTATTTTTTAAAATTTAAAATTAATGAAAAAATCCCCCAATGAACAAAATATCAACATTTTCAAGGATAGGCTATGATCTTACACCTGCAGGATTCGGCCTCACTGGACCACTGGCTCCAATAAAACTTTATTTACAAAAGTAAGTGGCCAGACCTTGGCTATACTGTGATGATTTGAAAAAAAAAAAAAAATTTTTTTTTGGAGACAGTTTTGCTCTGTCACCCAGGCTGGAGTCCAGTGGCATGACCTTGGCTCACTACCTCCCAGGTTCAAGCAATTCTCTACCCTCAGCATCCCAAGGAGCTTGGATTACAGGCGCCCACCACTATGCCCAGGTAACTTTTGTGTTTTTTTAGTAGACTGGGGGTTTCACCATGTTGGCCAGGTTGAACTCCTGACCTCAAGTGATCTGCCCGCCTTTTCTTCCCAAAGTGTTGGGAATACAGGCGTGAGCCACCACGCCTGGCCAAAATTTTGTTTAAATTGCATTAATCTCAGCACTTTGGGAGGCCAAGGTGGGCAGATCGCTTGAGCCCGGTTGGAGACCAGCCTGGGCCACAAGGCGAAACCCGTCTCTACAAAAAAATTCAAAAATGAGCTGGGTGTGGTGGCTCATGCCTGTAGTCTCAGCTACCTGGGAGACTGAAGCAGGAAGATCACCTGGTCCCTGGGAGGTTGAGGCTGCAGTGAGCTGTGACAGTGCTCTATCACTCCAGTCTGGGGTACACAGTGAGACCGTGTCCCAAAAAAATAAAAATAAAAAAGTTTTGGCCAGGCATGGTGGCTCACGCCTATAATCCCAGCACTTTGGGAGGCCAAGGCGGGTGGATTACGAGGTCAGGAGTTCAAGACCAGCCTGCCTAACATTGTGAAACTGTCTCTACTAAAAATACAAAAATATTAGCCGGGCATGGTGGTGGCCACCTGTAGTCCCAGCTACTTGGGAGGCTGAGGCAGGAGAATCGCTTGGACCTGGGAGGCGGAGGGTGCAGCGAGCCAAGATGGCGATACTGCTCTCCAGCCCGGGCGACAGTGAGAGGCTCCGTTTCAAAGAAAAAAAGAATTTTTGGCCGGGCGCGGTGGCTCAAGCCTGTAATCCCAGCACTTTGGGAGGCCGAGACGGGCGGATCACAAGGTCAGGAGATCGAGACCATCCTGGCTAACACAGTGAAACCCCGTCTCTACTAAAAATACAAAAAACTAGCCGGGCGAGGTGGCGGGCGCCTGTAGTCCCAGCTACTCGGGAGGCTGAGGCAGGAGAATGGCGTGAACCCGGGAGGCGGAGCTTGCAGTGAGCTGAGATCCGGCCACTGCACTCCAGCCCGGGTGACAGAGCAAGACTCCGTCTCAAAAAAAAAAAAAAAGAAAAAAAGAAAAAAAGAATTTTTAAAAATATATTGCATTACCATGTTGAATAGTTGGGTTTTAAAAGGAAAAAATACTAGTTTATTATTTATTTTGTAGTAGAGATAGGGTCTTGCTGTGTTGCCCAAGCTGGACTTGAACTCCTGGACTCAAGCCATTCTCCCACCTTGGCCACCCAAAGTGCTGGGATTACAGGTGTGAGTAACCAAAAAATAAATTGTAGGCCCGGTGCGGTGGCTCACGCCTATAATCCCAGCACTTGGTGGGGGCCGAGGCGGGCAGATGACTTGAGGTCAGAAGTTTGAGACCAGCCTGACCAACATTGTGAAACCCCATCTCTACTAAAAATGCAAAAATTAGCCAGGCATGGCGGCGATGTCTGTAATCCCAGCTACTCTACTTGGGAGACTGAGGCAGAAGAATCGCTTGAACCTGGGAAGCGGAGGTTACAATGAGCCGAGACCGCGTCACTGCACTACAGCATGGGTGAGAGCGAGACTCTGTCTCAAAAAAAAAACAAAAAAACAAAAAAAGGCCAGGTGTGGTGGCTCACGCCTGTAATCCCAGCAGTTTGGGAGGCTCAGGCAGGTGGATCACCTGAGGTTGGGAGCTCACGACCAGCCTGACCAACATAGAGAAACCCCGTCTGTACTAAAAACACAAAATTTGCCAGGCATGGTGGCGCATACCTGTAATCCCAGCTACTCGGGAGGCTGAGACAGGAGAATCGCTTGAACCCAGGAGCCAGAGGTTGTGGTGAGCCAAGATCATGCCACTGCACTCCAGCTTGGGCAACAAAAGCAAAACTCCATCTGAAAAAAAAAAATTGTAAAATTCTGTTAAAATATACTGGATTCCTTAGCCTTTTGGAGCCTCTGTGAAAAGCTGCGTACTGAGGAATCCCTCCCTCTCCTTGCCTGAGTCCTGGCATTTTTGGGCAGATGCCTGAAGGTGAGGCAACGAATGTGCCTTGATAAAATTTCAGGACCCAGACTGTGTGTGGCTGACTTTGGGAACCAGGAGCTTAAAGCACCCGGCCCCTCATATGATTTGGCCCATTTAATCCTTGCAAAGAGGGCAAGAACTGGTATTAGGCCCACTTTACAGATAGGGAAACTGAGGGCCCAGAGACACGTGGCCCAAGTGAGAGAAGGTCAGCAAGGAAGTGAGGACGCCACCTGGACTCCATCTCGTGACCAAAATGTTGGTGGCCACTGAAGGGGCCCATCTCCTGGGGAAGAGGGGCCCAGGGAAGGCCCAGCCTTTACCTTGGTGAGACATCGTCACTGTCTCTGCGGTGGTGAGACCAGGGGTGGCCTCAGGCAGCCGGGAGGTGTTGGGAACAGGCCGGGTAGTTGTGTGCTGTGTCGCTATGGCTTTGGAGCTGACCAAGAGCCTGATGGTGGAGGTCTCCTGGGTGGCCACTGCAGCCTCAGCCTCTGAAAGAATAAATAAACGTCTTCTGAGTGCCACTTGCCTGCAAGCCTGTCTCATAAGTGTGCGCCTAATGAGAAGTCTCACATGACCTTGGGAGGCCAAGGCAGGAGGATCTCTTGAGTCCAGGAGTTTAAGACCAGCCTGGTCAACATGGCAAAATCCCATCTCTACATACAACAACAACAAAAAAATTAGCCAGGTGTGGTGGTGCACGCCTGTACTCCCAGCTACTCAGGAGGTTGAGGTGGGAGGATCGCTTGAGCCCAGGAGGTAGAGGCCGCAGCGAGCTATGATCCCATCACTGCACTCCAGCCTGGACGTCAGAGTGAGATCCTGTATCAAAAAAAAGAAACCAAAAAATAAAAAAATAAAATAAAGGCCGGGCGCAGTGGCTCAAGCTTGTAATCCCAGCACTTCGGGAGACCGAGACGGGCGGATCACCTGAGGTCAGGAGTTCGAGACCAGCCTGACCAACATGGAGAAACCCCGTCTCTACTAAAAATAGGAAATTAGCCAGGCGTCATGGCACATGCCTGTAGTCCCAGCTACTCGGGAGGCTGAGGCAGGAGAATCGCTTGAACCCAGGAGGCGGCGGTTGCAGTGAGCTGAGATCATGCCATTGCACTCCAGCCTCGGTAATAAGAGAGAAACTCCGCCTCAAAAAAAGTGCTCACGCCCCTAATCCCAGCAATATGGGAGCCCGAGGCGGGCAGATCACGAGGTCAGGAGATCGAGACCATCCTGGCTAGCATAGTGAAACCTCATCTCTACTAAAAAATACAAAAAATTAGCCAGGCATTGTGGAACGTGCCTGTAGTACCAGCTACTGAGGAGGCTGAGGCAGGAGAATCACTTGAACCCAGGAGGCAGAGGTTGCCATGAGCCAAGATCCTGCCACTGCACTCCAGTCTGGGCGACAGAGCAAGACTCCATCTCAAAGAAAAAAAAATAATGGAAAAAAGAGTATTCAAAATAAACACCATGAATATCTACTTTGTGATCATATTGTTTCTTTTTCTTTTTTCTTTTTTCAGATAGGGTTTCACTTTGTCCCCCAGGCTGGAGTGAAGTGGTGTGATTATAGCTCTCTGTAGCCTCGACCACCTGGGCTCAAGCAATTCTTACACCTCAGCCTCCCAAGTAGCTGGGACCACAGGTGTGAGCCACCACATCTGGGTCATATTGTTATTTGTTGTTGTTCAAAAGGAGATTCAATTCGCTTGAGGGAGGTGTTGGCCTCAATTGAGACTTTCTCAGAGGATGAGAAAAGTCAACAAAGGGGGCCCGGCACGGTGGCTCACGCCTGTCATCCTAGCACTTCGAGAGGCAGAGGTGAGTGGATCACCTGAGGTCAGGAGTTCGACACCAGTCTGGCCACCATGGAGAAACCCTGTCTGTACTAAAAATACAAAAATTAGCCAAGCGTGGTGGTGCATGCCTGTAATCCCAGCTACTTGGGAGGCTGAGGCACAAGAATTGCTTGAACCCAGTAAGAGAGGCAGCAGTAAGCCAAGATGGCACCACTGCACTCCAGCCTGGGCAACAGAGCAAATCTCAAAAAAGAGAAATAAAAGTCAACAAAGGGGACCATTTCCTCCCTCAGGGCCCTTGTCAGAAATCATATCACCTCTTCAGGGGTCTGGGAAAGAGGAAACCAGGCATCAAAGGGGAACTGGGTAAATGTCCAGCCCAGTGCTGACGTGTCCATCCAAGAAAAGAAAAGTATGGTTATCCCGACTCACGAGTCCTCACAATGACTTAGAGGTACCCATTTCACAGAGAAGCAGAGAGAGGCTCAGGAGGGGGCAGTTGGAGGACACAGGACACAGAAACAAGGCGTGTGCCGCACCTGTGAGGCAGCTCCTCATGTCCTTGGCCAGCAGCATGCCGTCCGGGCAGGCGCAGGTAAACTTGGGCGACTGGGGGTTGATCTGTGGGGCAGGGAGGCACAGATACTGGCAGCCGCCATTGCTCAGCGTGGTCCTCTCACACCAGTTCACTCCTGGGGCAGAAGAAGCAGAGTCAGGGCAGGAACGAGATCATCAGATGGACTAGAAGATTCCAGAAATTTCCAGAACATTCCAGAGTTTCCACAAGGAGGTTTCAAGGTGGGTGGTGGGGCTAACCCACGCTTACCTCTTGGCTGGGTGAGGTTGTGGAAGAGGACCATATCCTCTGGGGACAGTAGGTTTTCGGCCAACAAATTGACATCGGAACCTGTGAGGCGGTTGGCACTGAAAATGGCTTCGTTGATGATATCTGTCCAAAATACTTTGTCCTAAACAGGCAGCAAGGAAGATGACAAATCCCATTAAACACTGGGATGAGACACAGGCCACCCTCTCACCACAACTAGTTTTTTTGTTTGTTTGTTTGTTTTTTGAGACAGAGTTTCACTCTTGTTGCCCAGGCTGGAGTACAGTGACCCAATCTCGGCTCACTGCAATCTCCACCTCCCGGGTTCAAACGATTCTCCTGCTTCAGCCTCCTGAATAGCTGGGATTACAAGTGTGTGCCACCACGCCTGGCTATTTTTTGTATTTTTAGTGGAGATGGGGTTTCACCATGTTGGCCTGGCTGGTCTCGAACTCCTGACCTCATGATCTGCCTCTCTCAACCTCCCAAAGTGCTGGGATTACAGGTGTGAGCCACCATGCTTGGCCCACAACTAGTTTTTTTTTTTTTTTTTTTTTTT
>NW_016804637.1:524497-532977 GCF_001698545.2 Rhinopithecus bieti
AATTTTAATTGTGGTAAAAATATACATAACATAAAATGTACCATCTCAGCTATTTGTAAGTGCACAGTTCAATGGCCTTAAGCAGATTCACATTGTTGTGCAAGTATCACCATCACCACATCCATTTCCAGAACTTTTTTCTTTTCTTTTCTTTTTTTTTTTTTGAGACAGAGTCCCACTCCGTCGCCCAGGCTGGAGTGTAGTGGCATGATCTTGGCTCACTGCAGCTTCCACTTCCTGGGATCAAGCAATTCTCATGCCTCGGTCTCTCGAGAACCCGGGATTACAGGTGCCTGCCACCACACCTGGCTACTTTTTGTATTTTTTGTAGAGACAGGGTTTTGTCATGTTGGCCAGGCTGGTCTCGCACTCCTGGACTCAAGTGATCCTCCTGCCTCAGCCTCCCAAAGTTCTGGGATTATAGGCGTAGGTTGCCGTGTGCAGTTTAAACCTCTTTTCTTTATAAATTACCTGGCCTCAGCTATTCCTTTACTAAAATGCAAATGGACGAACACTTTCGTCCCCCGGGGGTACCCCACTTTTGGCTCTTGGTAATCATGCTGCCAGGAACGTGGGGTTATATAAAATAATGCCATTTCCTTAGAGCAGGTTTCCCCACCGTGGCTCTATCTAGGGCCTGCTACTTCCCTGTTCTGGGCGTTCAGCAACGTCACTGGCCTCTACCCACTACATGCCAACAGTCTTTCCCATTGACTTGTGACAACCAAAAAATCTCTAGAAATTGCCAAATGTGCCGAGAGCCAAGATCACACGTGACTGAGGATCACTGCCTTTCACCGCTCTCACTAAAAAGAATACAAAGCACCAGGCGCGGTGGGTCACGCCTATAATCCCAGCACTTTGGGAGGCAGAGGCGGGCGGATCACCTGAGGTTGGGAGTTCGAGACCAGCCTGGCCAACATGGAGAAATCCTGTCTCTACTAAAAATACAAAATTAGCCGGGCGTGGTGGTCCATGCCTATAATCCCAGCTGTTGGGGAGCCTGAGACAGGAGAATCGCTTGAACCTGGGAGGTGGAGGTTGCGGTGAGCCGAGATCACACCATTGCACTCCAGCCTGGGCAACAAGAGCAAAACTCCGTCTCAAAAAAAAAAAAAAAAAGAAAGAAAATAGAAATAACTCAGGTCTAAGACCTCCTCCTAGTCACGATCAGTTTTCCGCATTCGTCTTGGCTTGAGTGATCTACACAGTCTGTGTCTATCTGCCATCTAAGTACTTGCATCTCGTACGTAAGCCGCACCTCAAAGATGGCCAAGGAGAAGGGGTGGGCCAGCCTCTTTTCGTCCTCCAAGACGGTCTTCCGGTTGCCCCCGTTGACGTCGATGCTTGAGATGGAGTGAAGTTTAGAGTCAACCCAGTAGAGGCGGCCACTGGGGAAATCTAGAACACGCAAGTGGATAAGGAGAGGTCACACGCCAATGCCAGTCCCAGAGGGGCCTGGGGGCCTGGCCACGCTGATCCGGGCAGGAAGAACCCCCCAGGGACCGGGCAGAGAAGTACCTGGAGAAGCAGCTCCAACCATGTGTGAGCCTGAACCCCTCCCCTGTGACGCCCTCTCCAACGGGCAGGTAGGGGAGCTGCAGGTCCGAAAAACTTCAGGGAGGCTGGGTTTGGCGGCCCACGCCTATCATCTTAGCCGTTTGGAAGACTGAGGTGGGAGGGACGCTTGCACCCTGGAGTTTGAGACCAGCCAGGCCAACATAACAAGACTTTGTCTCTTCCCAAAACTAAAATAAAATTAGTCTGCGTGGTGGCACGTGTCTGTAGTCTCAGCTACTCAGGAGGGTGAGGCAGGAGGATCACTTGAGTCTGAGAGGTGGAGACTGCAGTGAGCTACGATTGCACCACTGCACTCCAGCCTGGGTGACAGACCAAGACCTCATCTCAAAAACAGAAAAAACAGGCCGGGCGCAGTGGCTCAAGCCTGTAATCCCAGCACTTTGGGAGGCCGAGACGGGTGGATCACGAGGTCAGCAGATTGAGACCATCCTGGCTAACATGGTGAAACCCCATCTCTACTAAAAATACAAAACCTAGCCGGGCGAGGTGGCGGCGCCTGGAGTCCTAGCTACTCGGGAGGCTGAGGCAGGAGAATGGCGTGAACCCGGGAGGCGGAGCTTGCAGTGAGCTGAGATCCGGCCACTGCACTCCAGCCCGGGTGACAGAGCGAGACTCTGCTTCAAAAAAGAAAAAAAGAAAAAACAAAGAAAAGAAAGAGGGACACCTTCAGGGAGCAGCTTGGGCTTGTCCCAGAGCCACCTGGCGACCCCCATCCGTCCTTCAGCCTGTGCCGGCCCTGGCTGGGACAGCCGTCCTGCGGACATACCGAGGGTGATGCCATTGGGCCACTGAATGTTCTCGGTCACCAGCGAGTAGATGTCCACACCGTTCAGGCCCCCTTTCTTGATCTTGGCGGGAGTTCCCCAGTCAGTCCAGTACATGAAGCTGGTGGGAGGGCAGAGAATAGCTGTGAGGCTGGAGGGTGGGGGAGGATCCCAGCCAACACGTGCAACAAATTCTGGCAGAAACAGCCAGGCTCAGGCTTGGGAAATAGCCCTGCTGGGAACCCCAGACTCCAAATATGGTTTGTTTGGGGTTTTTTTGAAACAGAGTCTGTCTCTGTCGCCCAGGCTGGAGTTCCGTGGCACGATCTCGGCTCACTGCGCCCGCCACCTTCCAGGTTCAAGCGATTCTCCTGCCTCAGCCTCCGGAGTAGCTGGGATTTCAGGCACGCACCACTACACCTGGCTACATTCTTGTATTTTTAGTAGAGACGGGGTTTCACCATGCTGGCCAGGCCCAGGAGGCTGAAATCAGAGAATTGCTTGAGCCCAGGAAGCTGAGGCTACAGTGAGCTATGATCACACCACTGCACTCCAGCCTGGGTGGCAGACTGAGACGCTACCTCGAAAGAAAAAGAAAGGAAGAAACACAAGAACACAAGCCACGCACAATGACTCGCGTGGGCCACATGTACCCCACCCATTGTTCTGTGGCAACAGTGAGCATTGTCTTCTTTAAAAGAGATCCAGGGTTGGGTTGGGCACAGTGGCTCACACCTGTAATCCCCGCTCTTTGGGAGGCTGAGGTGGGCGTATTACTTGAGGCTAAGCATTCAAGACCAGCCTAGCCAACATGGTGAAACCCAGTCTCTACTGAAAATACAAAAAATTAGCCAGGTGTGGTGGTGCATGATTGTAATCCCAATTAGTTGGGAGGTTGAGGCAGGAGAATCACTTGAACCTGGGAGGTGGAGTCTGCAGTAAGCCAAGATCTTGCCGCTGCAATCTAGCCTGGGTGACAGAGCAAGACTCTGCCTCAAAAAATAAAAAATAAAAAGGGGGCCGGGCGCAGTGGCTCCTGCCTGTAATCCCAACACTTTGGGAGGCCGAGGCGGGCGGATCACGAGGTCAGGAGATTGAGACCATCCTGGCTAACACGATGAAACCCAGTCTCTACTAAAAATACAAAAAACTAGCCGGGCGTGGTGGCGGGTGCATGTAGTCCCAGCTACTCGGGAGGCTGAGGCAGGAGAATGTCGTGAACTTGGGAGGCGCAGCTTGCAGTGAGCCTAGGTCGGACCACTGCACTCCAGCCTGGGCGACAGAGCAAGACTCTGTCTCAAAAATAAATAAATAAAAATAAAAAGGGACACTGGCCCTAGCGGGCCCACCTTCACCCGCAAGCAAGTTCTGTTCCATCTAAATGATGCTCTCTTCCCTGCTTTCCCCTTCCGGACACCGAGTGTGCCTTCTCCAGTGATCTCTGCCCAAGACCGAACATTCACCTCCTGATGGCGGCTGTGAGGACAGTGTGTATCCCGGCTTGTCAGCGCCTCACTGAAACTGAGATGCCACCTCTCACGTGCTCAGGTGGCAGATGTCGCCTGACAGGTACAGAGTACGCCAGGCAGGTGGCAGAGGCGATGCTTCTTGCCAGGGGACACAGGTCAGAGTGTCTTGCCCCAGGAGCTGCTGAGTCAGCCATGGGCTTGGAAGATACCATTCTGGGGCCTAGCCACTAACCACTAACCACTAACCACTAACCAGTTCTTTTTTTATTTGTTTATTTGAGACGGAGTGTCGCTCTGTCACCCAGGCTGGAGTGCAGCGGGGCTGTCTTGGCTCACTGCAACCTCCGCCTCCTGGGTTCAAGTGATTCTCCCGCCTCAGCCTCCCGAGCAGCTGGGATTACAGGTGCTTGCCACCACACCCGGCTAATTTTTGTATTTTTAGCAGAGATGAGGTTTCACCATGTTGGTCAGGCTGGTCTTGAACTCTCGACCTCAGATGATCCACCCTCCTCAGCCTCCCAAAGTGCTGGGATTACAGGCACTTTAAGCCATGATGCCCAGCCCACTAACCAGTTCCTGAAGCCCCTTCCTGCTCCCTCCCTTCCCTCTGCACCCCTCAGCGTCGTGGATACACACCCATGAACAGGATCCACCACGATGGCCCTTGGCTTAGAGCCGTTCTCTCTGAATAACGTTTTCCTCTTCACACCCTTGGTATCCGCAACGGAGACAGTGCCCAGGACAGAGTCGGTCCAGTAGATGTTGCTGTGGATCCAGTCCACAGCCAGCCCGTCAGGGGCCTGGAGGTCCCTGCTGATGACGGTGTCGTAGGAGGAGACGCCATGGGCTCTGTCAAGCTGGGTGCTGAGGCAGGAGGAGAGGAGGGCGTCAGGGCCGGGAGTTCTCATCTCACCTGTGGGCCAAGGCTGCAGGCAGGGGCGACGCTCACCTGTAGATCATTCTCTGGGACAGGTCGGACCAGTAGATTCTATTGCTGGCCACCTCCGTGTCCAGAGCGACTACGTTCCTCAGGTTGGGGATGAGGCTGGTGTACTCACTCCGGTCCAGCGTCATCTTCCTGACCTCGTGACGGTTGGTGAAGATGAGGTAGGCGATGGAGCCTGGGGACCCGGGGAGCAAGGTCAGGGGAGCAGAGGGAACCAGCGATGGAACCAAGAGTGCCTCCCCATCCCCTCGTGTCACCCTGCAGGGTGCAGCTGAGCCAGAGGAGGCACCCAGAAAAACAGGGTGGAAAAGAACCTCCTGACGGGAACAGGCACAGTGGCGCCTGCCTGCAATCCTAGCACTTGGGGAGGCCGAGGGAGGAGGATCACTTTTTCTGGGAGTGTAAGGCTAGCATGGGTAACACAATGAGACTTTATTGCCACACACACACACACACACACACACACACACACACACACACACAAATTAGGTCAGGCACGGTGGCTCAAGCCTGTAATCCCAGCACTTTGGGAGGCTGAGGTGGGTGAATCACTTTATGTCAGGAGTTTGAGACCAGCCTGACCAACGTGGTGAAACCCCGTCTCTACTAAACGTACAAAAACTAGCCACATTTGGTAACGGGAACCTGTAATCCCAGATACGTGGAAGGGTGAGGCAGGAGAATTGCTTGAACCTGGGAGGTGGAGGTTGCAGTGAGCCAAGATTGTGCCTCCACATTCCACATTCCAGCCTGGGTGACAGAGTGAGACTCTGTCTCAAAAAAAAAAAAACACAAAAAAAACACAAAAAAAACAAAAAACAGTTACCCAGGCACGGTGGCACATGCCAGTAATCCCAGCTACTCCAGAGGCTGAGGTAGCAGGATCGTGTGAACCCAGGAGGTCAAGGCTGCAGTGAGCTATGATGGAGGCTGCACTGCACCACAGGCTGGAAGACAGAGCAAGACCCTGTCTCTAAAAAATAATAACAGCCAGGTGTGGTGTCTGTAATCCTAGCACTTTGGGAGGCCAAGGCAGGAGGATCACTTGGGTTCAGGAATTCAAGACTAACCTGACCAACATGGTGAAACCCTGTCTTTACTGAAAATATGAAAATTAGCTGGGCATGGTGGCATGCACCTGAGGTCCTGGCTACTCCAGAGGCCGACGTGGGAGGATCAACCAATCCTCCTGGCCTCAAGCGATCATCCCGCCTCAGTCTCCCGAGTAGCCTCAAGTGATCCTCCTGCCTCAGCCTCCAGAGTAGCTGGGACCACAGGTGTGCAGCACCATACCTGGCTAATTTTTCCTTCTTTAACCCCTTGAAATCACTCCCCAGGTTGTCCCCGAAAGGAAAGCCAGTTCCTGTTCCACCAGCAGGGCTGAGGGGTTCGTTAACTAGATATTCCTAGAAACGAGGATATATGCAGTCATCCCTGGCAAGCCCAAGTCCTAACAGGGCAGTGGACTCCCCTGCCAGAGCCCTTGGGAGCAAACAGCCTCCTGGCCAGGAGATATGAGTCTGTGCAAAGTTCAGATGATGAAACTCCTCACCGTTTCTGCCTGCAAGGGGTGAGGCCAACCCTACCTGCCGCCTTCCCATGCTCACCCACAGCCTTGCAGGCCTTGGTGTGGGGGTCCAGCTGGAAGCCTTCCTCACACTGGCACTTGTAGCTCCCTTCCAGGTTCACGCAGAGCTGGCTGCAGGTGTCGGGATCCTGACACTCATCGATATCTGGGAGGCAGAGAAAGAGGCTTGGTGGGGGGACTCCTCCCCAATGGCTGGAGACGGAGCAATGGGACCCAGGCCAAAACCCACACCTTCAAAGGCAGCCAGGGGACAGCCCGGCCTCTCAGGGGATGTAATCAAGGAAACAGCCACGTGTCATCCCCAGCCATGATGTGACCTTACCACTCACCACAGGAACCCAACCAACAGTGTGAAGCTGTATCAGCTGAAATTTCTCTTTTTTTTTTTTTTTGACGGAGTTTCACTCTTGTTGCCCAGGCTGGAGTGCAATGTCACAATCTCAGCTCACTGCAGCTTCCACCTCCCAGATTCAAGTGATTCTCCTGCCTCAGCCTCCCGAGTAGCTGGGATTACAGGCGTGCGCCACCACGCCCAGCTAATTTTGTATTTTTAGTAGAGATGGGGTTTCTCCATGTTGGTAAGGCTGGTGTCGAACTCCCGACCTCAGGTGATCCGCCCGTCTCGGCCTCCCAAAGTGTTGGGATTACAGGCGTGAGCCACCGCGCCCGGCCTGAAATTTCTTAATTATTAATCCCCAGAGGCAAGAACCTCTGGCCAGCCAATGCTAATTTTCCATGCCGGTGGAATCTCATGAAGCCCTACTAACTGCTTTCAGGCCCGCTTAACAGATGGGGAAACTGAGGCATGAGGGGTTTAGTCGCCATGTCAGGAAGTGCAGGGGAGGCCCAGGGCTCAGTCCCACCCGGGAATCACCTTCGCATCTTCGCTGGGCCACCAGCTGGAAGCCGTCGGGACACAGGCATTCGTAGCCGATCTTAAGGTCGTTGCAGACGTGGGAACAGCCACCGTTGTTGTCCAAGCATTCGTTGGTCCCTGCACAGGGCCAGGGGACACAGACTGGTCACTTTCAGTCCCCCACCCATCCCTTCGCTGCCAATCTTGGCTCACTACAACCTCCACCTCCCGGGTTCAAGGGATCCTCATACCTCAGCCTCCCGAGTAGCTGGGACTACAGGCATGCGCCACCATGCCCGACTACTAATTTTTTTGTATTTTTTAGCAGAGACGGGGTTTCTCTCTCTCTCTCTCTTTTTTTTTTTAGACGGAGTTTCACTCTTGTTGCCCAGGCTGGAGTGCAATGGCACGATCTCGGTTCACTGCAACCTCTGCCTCCTGGGTTCAAGTGATTCTCCTGCCTCAGCCTCCCGAGTAGCTGTGATTCCAGGCACCCACCACCACAACCGGCTAAGTTTTTGTATTTTTACTAGAGATGGGGTTTCACCACCTTGGCCAGGCTGGTCTCGAACTCCTGACCTCAGGTGATCTGCCTGCCTCGGTCTCCTGAAGTTCTGGGATTACAGGCGTGAGCCACCACACTTGGCTCCGTAAAATAAGCCAGCCAAAAAAGGAAAATGCTGTCTGATTCCACTCAAAAGAGGTCCCTAGAGCCATCACATTCATAGAGACATAGAATGGTAGGTGCCAGGAGTTGGAGAGGGGATGGGGAGTGAGTGTTTCATGGGGACAGAGCTTCAGTTTGGGAAGATAAAAGATTTCTGGAGCCAGGCGCAGTGGCTCATGCCTGTATTCCCAGCACTTTGGGAGGCCGAGGTGGGAGCATCACTTGAGGTCAGGAGTTCGAGACCAGCCTGGCCAACATGATGAAACCCAGTCCGTCTCTACTACAAATTCAAAACTTAGCTAGGCATGGTGGTGGGCACCTGTAATCCCAGCTACTCAGGGGGCTTAGGCAGAAGAATAACTTCAACCTGGGAGGTGGAGGTTGTAGTGAACAGAGATCACACCACTGCACTCCAGCCTGGGTGACAGAGTGAGACTCCATCACAAAAAAAATTTTAAAAAAGAGTTCTGGAGATGGTGGTTGTGATGCTGTACAACAGTGTGAATGTGCTAATGGCACAGAACTGTGCACTTACTAAGGTTTAAGAGGGTAAATTTTATATTACATGTTTTTTGCTGCAGTTTCTTTTTTTTTTTTTTTTTTTTTTTT
>NW_016804637.1:533370-537984 GCF_001698545.2 Rhinopithecus bieti
TTTTTTAGTAGAGACGGGGTTTCACCGTATTAGCCAGGATGGTCTCGATCTCCTGACCTCGTGATCCGCCCGTCTCGGCCTCCCAAAGTGCTGGGATTACAGGCTTGAGCCACCGCGCCCGGCCAGTTTCAATATATATATATAAAACAACAAAAGTCTGGGCACTGTAGCTCATGCCTGGAATCCCAGAACTTTGGGAGACCAAGGCGGGCAGATAGCTTGAGCCCAGGAGTTCAAGACCTGCATGAGCAAACATTTTTTTGTTTGAGGTGGACTCTCACTCCGTCGCTCAGGCTGGAGTGCGGTGGTGCGACCTTGGCTCACTGCAACCTCCACTTCCTGCATTCAAGCGATTCTCCTGCCTCAGCCTCCCGAGCAGCTGGGATTACAGACGCGCGCCACCATGCCTGGCTAATTTTTTGTATTTTTAGTAGAGATGGGGTTTCACTATGTTAGCCAGGATGGTCTTGATCTCCTGACCTTGTGGTCTTCCCACCTCAACCTTCCAAAGTACTGGGATTACAGCCATGAACCATCCCGCCAAGCCTAAAAATGGATTTTCCATGTTTAAATACTTGAGAAGAAAATAAAATAAAAGGGAAATCATTTTCGTGACACAAAACAGTGATACGGAATTCCAATTTCAGTGTCCATAAATAACGTTTTCTGGGCCCACAGCCACATGTATTGGTTTGCATTCTGTGGGTGGTGGTGTTCACCCAACAGCCATGTTGAGAAACTGCACCAGAGACCGTATGGCCCACAGTGTCCAAAATATTTACTTTTTTTTAGAGATAGGGTCTCTTACTCTGTTGCCCAGATTGAAGTGTGGTGGTGTGATCACAGCTCACTACAGTCTGCAACTCCTGGGCCCAAGCGATCCTCCTTCCTCAACCTTCTGAGTAGCTGAGACTACAGGAGTGTGCCACCGTGCCCAAGCCCTCTCTGGTACATGACAGAGAAAACTTCCCACTGTGTTCTCTGTACTGTACAGTTATCCTAATAGGGTCTTTCAGTATCCACCACAGAGGGTTGGTAAAAAAAAAAAAACCTCACCAGGACAAGGTGGCTCACGCCTGTAATCCCAGCACTTCAGGAGGTGGGTGGATCACTTGAGGTCAGGAGTTCGAGACCAGCCTGGCCAACATGGTGATACCCTGTCTCTACTAAAAATACAAAAAGTAGTACAGCACGGTGGCATTCACCTGTAATCCCAGCTGCTTGGGAGGCTGAGGCAGGAGAATCGCTTGAACCCGGTAGGTGGAGGTTACACGGAGCCACGATCACGCCATTGTGCTCTAGCCTGGGAGACGGTGCAAGACTGTCTCAAAATGAAAAAAGGAGCCTTTTGCACAGGGTGGGCAGAGTGGAGTTCCCAAAACCCTACAGCACTCATTTCTCAGTTCCATTCCTGGCTCCCCACAAACCCTGCAAGCCGCCTGCACCCTGAGACTCACCACACTCTTTGATGGGTTCATCTGACCAGTCCTGGCAGTCTCTAGCCATGTTGCAGACTTTGTCCAGGCTGATGCATTCGCCGCTGTGACACTTGAACTTGTTGGGCCCTTCGCAGAGTGTCACTGTAAGAGCCAGAAAGAGGAAGGAGGAAGGTCAGGTGTGTCTGACCTGCAGTCTGCTTGGCACTCATTCATATAATAGTTTATTCACATAAGAACGCATGCAAATGGATTAATTAAGAAAGCGCATCGGGCATGGTGGTTTGCGCCTGTAATCCCAACACTTTGGGAGGCTGAGGCAGGCAGATCGCTTGAGCCCAGGAGTTCGAGACCAGCCTGGGCAATATGGCAAAATTGCATCTCTACTAAAAATACAAAAAAATTAGTCCTGGGGTGGTGGCTCATACCTGTAATCCCAGCACTTTGGGAGACCGGGACAGGTGGATCACCTGAGGACAGGAGTTCAAGACCAGCCTGGCCAACATGGTGTAACCCTGTCACTAATAAAAATATAAAAAATTAGCCTGGCATGGTGGCATATGCTTTTAATCTCAGCTACTCGGGAGGCTGAGGCAGGAGAATCACTGGAACCCCAGAGGCAGAGGCTGCCGTGAGCTGTGATTGCGCCACAGCACTCCAGCCTGGGTGACAGAGCGAGGCTCCATCTAAAAAAACAGGAAGTGATGCTCTGGGAAGTCAGGTCACTGGCCCACAGACACACAGCTGGTGCAGAGTTGACCAGGGAAGCACCCTCTGGCTTCACAAATCATTTGCAAGCAGCAAGGCACGGAGAATGGGGGATGGGAAAGCAGATGGCCAGCGCTCACTGTTAATGCAGCCAACTTCATCACTCATGTCCTTGCAGTCATATTCCCGGTCACACTGCCGGCTGCCATGGATGCAGGTTCCATCAGAGCACTGGAATTCGTCAGGGCGACAGGTGGCCACAGCTGAAAAACAGGACACAGTGTGTTGATTTTCTTAAGAAGAGACAACCAGAGAAAAAGCAGGGCCCTTAGCAGGGTGCAGTGGTTCACACCTGGAATCCCAACAATTTTGGAGGCCAAGGCAGGAGGATCGCTTGAGCCCAGGAGTTCAAGACCAGTCTGGCCAACATAGGGAGACCCCTGTGTCTCTACAAAAAATTGGTCAGGCTTAGGCCAGGCACGGTGGCTCACGCCTGTAATCCCAGCAGTTTGAGAGGTGGGCAGATCACAAGGTCAGGAGTTCGAGACCATCCTGGCCAACATAGTGAAACCCCATCTCTACTAAAAATACAAAAAATTAGCTGGGCATGGTGGCACGTGCCTGTAATCCCAGGTACTCGGAAGGCTGAGGCAGAGAATTCGCCTGAATCTTGGAGGTGGAAGTTGCAGTGTGCTGAGATCACGCCATTGCACTCCAGCCCAGGTGACAGTGCGAGACTCTGTCTCAAAAAAAAAAAAAAAAAAAAAAAATTGGCCAAGTTTGGTGGTGCAGCCTTAGTTTCAACTGCTTGAATTGCTTGGGAGGCTAAAGTGGGAGGATCGCTTGAGCCAAGGAGATCAAGGTCGCAGTGAGCCATGATGGTGCCACTTTACTTCAGCCTGGGTGACAGAGCAAGACCTTGTCTCAAAAAAACAAAAAGAGGCTGGGTGCAGCAGTGCACGCCTGTAATCCCAGCACTTTGGGAGGCTGAGGCAGATGGATCATCTGAGGTCAAGAGTTTGCGACCAGCCTGACTACCATGGTGAAACCCCATCTCTACTAAATACAACAAAAAATAGCTGGATGTGGTGGTGCATGCCTGTAATCCGAGCTACTTGGGAGGCTGAGACAGGAGAATCACTTATACCTGGGAAGCAGAGATTGCAGTGAGCCGAGATCGCGCCATTGCACTGCAGCCTGGGCAACAAGAGCGAAACTCCGTCTCAAAATAAAAACAAACAACAAAAAACAACCAGCACCTTCTAAACAGTGATTTCCCAATAAGCCAACAGGAACCATCGCCTGGGGCCTCATGGATGCAGGAAATTTAGAGATGAAAATCAGAGTGAGACTCCATCTCAAAAAAAAAAAAAAAGAAAAAAACATGAAATGGGAACACTTTCTTGGCATGTTGTTCGAAATCCATTTCAGCACCTAAATCACCACACGTCCCACACACGGGGGAGCCCAGGGACAGGTGATAGGACGCCCCGCCCCAGGCCCCGCCCCGTCCCAGGCCCCGCCCCTGCGCCCCTGTCCTTACGGCAGTTCTCCTCGTCAGACTTGTCCTTGCAGTCGGGGCCTCCATCACAGCGCCAGCTGGAGTGGATGCACTCGCCACTTCGACAGTGGAACTCGAAGGCCGAGCAGGGGCCACTGTCCCTTTTGGGCACTTCAAGACCCTGACAGCGCTGGGGCCACTCATCCGAGCCATCTTCACAGTCAGGGTCGTTGTCGCAGGCCCACAGCTGGGGGATGCAGGTGGAGCTGTTGCACTGGAAGCTGGCGGGGCCGCAGGTAAGCACCGGGCAGGAGGCCTCGTCCGAGCCGTCCAAGCAGTCCCGGTCTGAGTCACAGACGAACTGCCGGTAGATGCATTTCCCATCGTGGCACCGAAACTCGTCCTGGGAGCACGTCTTGGGGGCTGCGGGGATGGATGGGCTGTGACCACCGTCACCGTGAAGTCTCCCAACACTAGCCCATTCCATAGCCGGGGACGCTGCCCCAGAAAGGCCAGGCTCCTGGAGAGGCGGGCTGGGGAGCAGTCAGGGGCCATGGACTCTGAACCACTGCCCTCTCAGCGCCTCCGTTTCCTCATCTGTACACATCTGCCAGCACTGCTCTGAGGACTGGTGCGTTAATAGGTGTAAAGCTGTTAAACTGAGAGCTGCAAGATCGTGGCACCATGTATAGAATTCCTGCCTTATTCTGGGTTGAGTATCACTTCTCTAAATGAGTGAGCCGAGACTGCACCACTGTACTCCAGCCTGGGCAACAGAGTGAGACTCGGTCTCAAAAAAAAAAAAAAAAAAAAAAAAAAAAAAAAAAAACAAGACAGTTGAGGGTAAAGAAACGCAGATTTATTCGAGAAAGTAGGAAAATATCTTGCAAGAAAGCAATGAGCAGGTCAGCAAGAGAGGAGCTGACTGCCAGGAGACAATGGCTTGCTGGGGATTTTTTTTTTTTTTTT
>NW_016804637.1:541609-556248 GCF_001698545.2 Rhinopithecus bieti
CGACAGAGCGAGACTCCGCCTCAAAAAAAAAAAAAAAAATTGGACATTAGGCTGAGTGCAGTGGCTTACATCTGTAATCCCAATACTTTGGGAGGTCGAGGCAAGAGAATCGCTTGAGCCCAAGAGGTCAAGGCTGCAGTGAGGTATGACTGTGCCACTGGACTCCAGCCTGGGCAACAGAATTAGACTCCATCTCTTAACAACAACAACAACAAAAAAGACATTAGGTTATGCAAAGTTTTGGACTGAGATAGCGGTGGTGGCCACACAGCACAGCATTGCAAATGTATTAATGCCACTGAGCTGGTTAATTTCATGTTATGTGAAATTCACATCAATGGAAAAAAAGCCATTTAATGGCTTTAAGGAAAGCTCCAATAATTCATTCTCTCCCCACCTCCTAATTAATGATTGGATACATCAAAATCCCCTGGCCACTTTTCCAGTTGCCATCATCAAAAAGGGGTTAAGAATTGTGTCACAGGCCAGGTGTGGTGCCTGTAGTCCCAGCACTTTGGGAGGCCGAGGCCAGAGGATCACTTGAGACCAGAAATTCAAGACCAGCCTGGCCAACATGGCAAAACCCTGTCTCTATTACCAAAAAAAAAAAAAAAAAAAGTGCATCATGCCCAAAGGGAACTCACAGCACGTCTCTTGGGACTCATCAGAGCCATCCTGGCACTCAGCGGTGCCATCGCAGACCCACTTGTAGGAGATGCATTTCCCGTCTTGGCACTGGAACTCGTTTCTCTCACATCTGTCGCCCACTGAGAGAGAGGAAAAGGAGAAAGGGTCTAGTCAACGCCAGAATCCGAAACTGACCACGTTTCCTGTGTCTGTTTCCTGCCAACTATAGAATTAACCAGAAATATCATCCAGTTAGGAACAGTCTGATTCCCAGGAAATTAAGCAACCAAAACAACTGAAATTTTATGAACCCCAAAATACAGTGGAGGACACAAGGAAGACACCCAAGAGAGACAGACACTTGTCAACAAAGGCTGCTGTTGTTGATTCCAAAACATGGGCTCCATATTTTGTTGATTCCAAATTAGAACTTCCATGCACATTCATAAAGAAAGGAAGAGTATTTAGCATATTAAAAACCTGTACTGCAGCTGGGCGCGGTGGCTCACACCTGTAATCCCAGCACTTTGGGAGACCAAGGTGGGCAGATCACCTGAGGTTGGGAGTTTGAGACCAGCCTCGCCAACATGGTGAAACCACATCTCTACTAAAAATACAAAATTAGCTGGGCGTGGTGGCACATGCCTCTAATCCCAGCTACTCAGGAGGCTGAGGCAGGAGAATCACTTGAACCCAGGAAGCGAAGGTTGTGGTGAGCTGAGATGGCACCATTGCACTCCAGCCTGGGCAACAAGAGCAAAACTCCATCTCAAAAAATACCTGTACTGCCCAGGCGAGTTGGCTCATGCCTGTAATCCCAGCACTTTGGGAGGCAAAGGTGGGTGGACTGCTTGAGCCCAGGAGTAGGAGACCAGCCTGGACAACATAGTGAGGCCCTTATCTATTATAATTTTTGAAAAGTTAAAACAAACAAAACCTGTGCTGTTCTATCCACCTGACCATTAAAAAAACAAAAACAAAAAACTTGTAAACAGTCATAAAGAAAACTCACAGACACAGCATAATCATTAAGGTGAAAGAAAACTTGAGTTTTCTTCAGTAGGTAGGGAAGAAATACTTAGATAAAGAATAATGAGAAATTATAAATGTAGAGGTCAGAGAACACAAATTTAGCAGTGAAGATAATCATGTATCTGAAGATCAGATCAAAAGAAAGGGGAGAGAAACATTAACAAAAGATACAATAAGAGAAAACTTTTCCTTAGAAAACCAAGACTTGGGCCGGGCGCAGTGGCTCAAGCCTGTAATCCCAGCACTTTGGGAGGCCGAGACGGGCGGATCACGAGGTCAGGAGATCGAGACCATCCTGGCTAACATGGTGAAACCCCGTCTCCACTAAAATACAAAAAACTAGCCGGGCGACGTGGCGGGCGCCTGTAGTCCCAGCTACTCGGGAGGCTGAGGCAGGAGAACGGCGTGAACCCGGGAGGCGGAGCTTACAGTGAGCTGAGATCCGGCCACTGCACTCCAGCCTGGGCGGCAGAGCTAGACTCCACCTCAAAAAAAAAAAAAGAAAAAAAAGAAAACCAAGACTTGGATTATTACATGAAAATGAGAACAAAATAATTGTTTGGAAAATTTCCCAAAACACACTTACACCTTGGAAAAGAGATCAAAATCTTATTGAATGTATTTAGTTTTCTTCTATCTTCTTTTCTTTGAGACAGGGTCTCACTCTAGAGTGATCAGTGGAGCGATCATGGCCCATGCAGCCTCAAACTCTGAGGCTCAGGCAGTCTTCCCATCTCAGCCCCCTAAGTAGTTGGGACTAAAAGCGCTCACCACCATGCCCAGCTAATTTTTTTACTTTTTGTAGAGATGGGGTCTTACTATGTTACCTAGGCTAGTTTTGAACTCTTGGGCTCAAGCAATCCTCCCACCTCAGCCTCCCAAAGTGTTATGATTATGGGTATAAGCCACCACGCTCGGCCTGTATTTAGTTTTATATATTAAATTTGGATTTAGAATATACTTTTTTTTTTCTTTTTTTGAGACATAGCTTCACTCTGTCACCCAAACTGGAGTGCAGTGGCAGGGTCATGGCTTACTGCAGCCTGGATTGAACCTCGTGGGCTCAAGTGATCCTCTTGCCTCAGCCTCCTAAATAAATGGGACTACAGGCTCATGCCACCATGCCCCAGCTAATGTTAGAATTTTTTGTAGAGATGTGGTCTCACTATGTTGCCCAGGCTGGTCTCAAACTCCTAAAGTGATCCTCCCTCCTCAGCCTCCCAATATGCTGGGATTACAGGCACGAGCCACTACACTGGACCCTCTAATACCTTTCTATGAAAGATTCTAGTTCTGTGAACTAGAATCAAAGCAACTTTTATAAATCAAAGTAGAAACTTTGATTCCCTATGTAAACTAAAACAATAAAGGCAATAACAAACTATTATTATTATTGTTGTTGTTTTTTTGAGACAGAGTCTCACTCTGTCACCCAGGCTGGAGTGCAGTGGTGCAATCTCGGCTCACCACAACCTCTGCCTCCCAGATTCAAGCGATTCTCCTGCCTCAGCCTCCCGAGTAGCTGGGGCTCACTGGCAACTGCCACCATGCCTGGGTAATTTCTTGTATTTTAGTAGAGATGGAGTTTCACTATATTGGCCAGGCTGGCCTTGAACTCCTGACCAAAGTGCTGGGATTCTAGATGGGAGCCACCGTGCCCGGCTGCAATAACAAATTATGATTGCTTATCTCAGCATGCACTATGCATTTATTATTACTATAATAAGGTAATAAGACCAAGAAGAAAAAAAAATCTGCCTTTTTTTAAAATTTTATTTTCTTTTTGACACAGAGTCTTGCTCTGTCGAGTGCAATGGTGCGATCTCAGCTCACTGCAAACCTCTGCCTCGGGGTTCAAGTGATTCTCCTGACTTAGCTTCCCAAGTGGCTGGGAATACAGGCGCGTGCCACCACACCCAGCTAATTTTTGTATTTTTTGTAGAGACGGGGTTCACCATGTTGCCCAGGCTGGTCTCGAATTCCTGACCTCAAGTGATCCACCTGTCTCAGTCTCTCAGTGCTGGGATTATGGGTATGAGCCACCACAGCCGGCCAAGTGTGCCTTTTATCTTTGTGAAGATGTAACAGATGCTCTCCAGGAAAATCACATACAAGGGTTTTTTTTTTGTTTTTTTTTTTTTTTGTTTTTGAGACAGAGTCTTGTTCTGTTGCCCAGACTAGAGTGCAGTGGTGTAATCTTGACTCACTGTAACCTCTGCCTCCCAGGTTCAAGCGATTCTCCTGCCTTAACCCTTCCAAGTAGCTGGGATTACAGGCACACGCCACTGTGCCTAGCTACATATGTACATCGATAACTTCTGACCGATGGTTGAATCTTTGGGAGGCCGAGGTGGGTGGATCACCAGGTCAGGAGATCGAGACCATCCTAGCCAACATGGTGAAACCCCATCTCTACTAAAAATACAAAAAATTAGCCAGGGGTGGTGGCACAGGCCTGTAGTCCCAGGTACTCGGGAAGCTGAGGCAGCAGAATTGCTTGAATGAAGGAGGTGGAGGTTGCAGAGCCAAGATTACACCACTGCACTCCAGGCTGGCAACAGAGCGAGATTCTGCCTCAAAAAAAAAAAAAAGAAAAAAGAAAAGAAACTATGACCACATTGCCAGGTGCAGTAGCTCACGCCTGTAATCCCAACATTTTGGGAGGCAGAAACAGGATTGTTTGAGCCCAGGAGTTCTAGACTGGCCTGGGCAACATACCAAGACCCCATCTCTACAAAATAAAAAAAAGAATAATTAAAAAAAAAAATAGGCCGGGCACGGTGGCTCACGCCTGTAATCCCAGCACTTTGGGAGGCTGAGGCGGGCGGATCACGAGGTCAGGAGATGGAGACCACGGTGAAACCCCGTCTCTACTAAAGATACTAGAAATTAGCTGGGCGAGGTGGCGGGCACCTGTAGTCCCAGCTAATCGGGAGGCTGAGACGGGAGAATGGCGTGAACCCGGGAGGCAGAGCTTGCAGTGAGCTGAGATCGTGCCATTGCACTCCAGCCTGGGCGACTCAGCGAGACTCTGTCTCAAAAAAAAAAAGAATATATGACTGCATCTTCTATGATAATCCTTTCAGCAGGCAGAGCCTAATTCCTGTCCCCTGGAGTAGCACTGGACTTCTGATAGGAAAATGTAGAGGTGACGGCGAGTGGCTTCTGAGCCTAGTTCATGGCCATGCTCATTGTTGGATCGACTTACTCCAGGGGAGGCCAGCTGCATGTCATGAGTCCACTCAAGCATCTGGAGGGAGAGCTCCATGGAACAGGGAACTGAGGCCTCCAGCCAAGAGCCACTGAGTGCCCTGTCATGGAAGTGGATCCTTCAACCCCAGCCAAGCCTTCCTATGCCTGCGGCTTCTGAAAATATGTTTTCCTCTTCTGCCAATATTTTGATTGCAACTTCATGAGAGACCCTGAGCTGGAACCATCTAACTGTGCTGCTTCCAAATTCCTGGCACACAAAAACTGAGAAATCATGAAAGTGTTGTTTTAAGCCACTATGTTTTGGGCTAATTTGAGGTGTAGCCAGAAATGAGTCATTTCCTCCTTTAAGCACAGTTGAAACTGAGCTGTAGGTAATTCATATACAACCTAACTTTAAAAGGGTATCTATGTCTTTTTTTCTTTCTCTTTTGGACACAGGGTCTCAGTCTGTCGCCCAGGTTGGAGTGCAGTGGCATGACTGAGGCTCGCGGCAGCCTCGACCTCCCAGGTTTGCACGATCCTCCTGCCTCAGCCTAACTGAGCAGCTGTGACTAGACAGGTACACCATCACACTCAGCTAACTTTTTGTTTTTATTTTTTGCAGAGACAGGGGTCTCACTATGTTGCCCAGGCTGGTCTCAAACTCCTGGGCTCAAGCGACCCACCCACCCATTTCGGCCTCCCAAAGTGCTAGGATTACAGGCATGAGCCACTGCATCCAGCCCCCTTTAGCCATTTCCACTTCGATAGTTGACCCAGCACATTCATGTAGATCCCCTGAAAGTCAGAGTAGTAAGGGGGTTAGATAGACACTCCTGGGCTTCAGTGGCTTTCCAGGTCATTTAACTAGAACAACTTGAGTAACTGACTTAATCCTTCTAGGACTCAGTTTCCTGATCTGTAAAATGGGGGAGAATGGCAATCTCTACTTCCTAGAGGGTGTTTTGAGAATTAAAGAACAGGGCCGGGCGCGGTGGCTCAAGCCTGTAATCCCAGCACTTTGGGAGGCCAAGACGGGCAGATCACGAGGTCAGGAGATCGAGACCATCCTGGCTAACACAGTGAAACCCTGTCTCTACTAAAAAAATACAAAAAACTAGCCGGGCAACGTGGTGGGCGCCTGTAGTCCCAGCTACTCGGGAGGCTGAGGCAGGAGAATGGCGTAAACCCGGCAGGCGGAGCTTGCAGTGAGCTGAGATCCGGCCACTGCACTCCAGCCTGGGCGACAGAGTGAGACTCCGTCTCAAAAAAAAAAAGAAAAAGAGAATTAAAGAACGGAACAGGCTGGGCACGGTGACACGTTTGTAATCTCAGCATTTTGGGAGGCCGAAGTGGGCAGATCATCTGAGTTCAGGAGTTCGAGACCAGCCTGACCAACATGGTGAAACCCCGTCTTCACTAAAAATACAAAAATTAGCCGGGCGTGGTGGCACCTGCCTGTAATCCCAGCTGTTCAGGTGGCTGAGGCAGGAGAATCACTTGAACCCGAATGCCTGTAATCCCAGCTACTCGGAAGGCTGAAACACGAGAATCATTTGAACCCAGGAGGCAGAGGCTGCAGTGAGCCCAGATTGTGCCACTGCACTCCAGCCTGGGCAACAGAGCGAGACTCTGTCAAAAAAAAAAAAAAAAAGAAAGAAAAGAAAAAGAAAAGAAAGAAAAAGAAAAAAGGGAAGGAAGAGAGAAGAAAATGAGTTGAGCTTTGGAATCTGTTGTGGTCACAAACTGATAATTCTCTTGCCCAACTACAGATCTGTGTGGGATGTCTCATTGCTTTGACAATACTGTGCACACCCCACTGAGTCACAGCTCAATTTCGATTGTGCTTAAAGGAGGAAATGACTCATTTCTTGTGCTGACACACCGGGTGGGCAAAAAGCAATTGAGATCCAGGAGGTTTGAGATTCCAGGAGGTTTGAGATTCCAGGAGGTTTGCAATAAATAAAAAGGAAAGTTGCGCCAGAGGCGTTGGTGATAAAGATCTTAAGGGAGGAGTCTCTGATCACCCCACTAGGTGACGGCAGCTTTGGTGACCACTAATCCAATGCTCTCACCTCCTTCCCTCTGTATAAGGGCCCAGCTTACAAACTAAATGTGCCACTGGGTAGACTGGGAATGTCAGTAACACCTGAAGGTCCTTTAAGGAGGGATAAAGAGCAATAAAAAACTTTCCCTGAGGAAAAACAAAATCTTTTCCTGAACCTCAAGCTCTCCCCTGACTATTATTCTCCAAATATTTGCTGGCCACAGGTGGCTCAAGACTGCACCCGTGAGAGGACCTCACAATGACCTATTTCTGTGATCTAACACCTGGGCACCTCTCCAGACAGTGTTTCAAAAGTGGATTTCCCCAGCACTTAGGGAGACGGAGGAGGGAGGATTGCTTGAGCCCAGGAGTTTGAGACCAGTCTGGGCAATGTAGTGAGACCCTCATCTCTACGAAAAATACAAAACTTAGCCAGGCATGGTGGCACACACCTGTAATCCCAGCTACTTGGGAGGCTGAGTGGGGAGGATGGCTTAAGCTTGGGAGGTCGAGGCTGCAGTGACCTGCACTCCAGCCTGGGCGGGAGACCCTGTGTCAAAAAATAAAAACAAACAAACAAACAAAAATAATTTAAACTTAGCTGGCAGTGGCCTGGTGTGGTGGCTCATGCCTATAATCCCAGCACTTTGGGAGGCCGAGGTGGGTGGATCACCTGAGGCTGGAGTTCTAGAACAGCCTGAACCAACATGGAGAAACCCCATCTCTACTAAAAATACAAAATTAGCTGGGCGTGGTGGTGCGTGCCTGTAATCCCAGCTACTCCGGTGGCTGAGGCAGGAGAATTGCTTGAACCGGGAGGCAGAGGTTGCGGTGAGCCGAGATCGCATCATTGCACTCCAGCCTGGGCAACAAGAACAAAACTCTGTCTCAATAAATGAATAAATAAATAAACAAATAAATAAACAAACTTAGCTGGGAGTGGTGACACATGCCTGTAGTCCTAGCTACTCAGGAGGATGAGAGAGGAGGATCAGTTGAGTGCAGAAGCTGGAGGCTGCAGTGAGCTATGACTGCACACTTCAGCCTGGGTGACAGGGCAAGACCCTTCCTTCGAAAAATAAAGGGGGATTTTACTGCAACAGGCGCAGCTAGACAGCAGTTGCCTGCAAAATGAGCTCCCTTGGCCTAGCTAGTGGGGACATGGCTCAGCAACAGAATAGTACTGAGTGAGAGCACATCAGGGAGGTGTCCTCACAGTTGCTGCCCTTCCCAAGCAAGGGGACAAAGCCAGTCCTGTTCCAAACATGACCAGCCCAATGAAACCGCACCTCTTTCTTATTCTTTCAAGCAAGGTTGGCATTTTTCTTATTAGACCATTTGAATTTCAGGAAAAGCGAATTAGGCCAGGTGTGGTGGCTCACGCCTATAATCTCAGCACTTTGAGAGGCCAAGGTGGGCAGCTCACCCGAGGTCAGGAGTTCGAGACCAGTCTGGCCAACATGGCAAAACCCTGTCTCTACTAAAAGTACAAAATTAGCCAGGTATGGTGGCGGGTGCCTGTATCCCAGCTACCCAGGAGGCTGAGACATGAGAATCGCTTGAACCCAGAGGCGGAAGTTGCAATAGCTGAGATTGCCTGGGTGACCGAGCGAGACTCTATTTCAAAAAAAAAAAAAAAAAAGGAAGCAAACTAGAGCATGGATCCCCAGATTTTCTCATGCTAAGGATGCCTAAAAGCACTGAGCTCCTCTCAAAAAACCAAAACAAAACACAAAAAGGCCAAGTGTAGTGGCTCATGCCTGTAATCCCAGCACCCTGGGAGGCCGAGGCGGGCGGATCATGAGGTCAGGAGTTCGAGGCCAGCCTGGCCAATATGGTAAAACCCCGTCTCTACTAAAAATACAAAAATTAGCCAGGTGTGGTGGCGCGCACCTGTAGTCCCAGCTACTCGGGAGGCTGAGGCAGAAGAATCACTTGAACCTGGGTGGCAAAGGTTGCAGTGAGCCGAGATTGCGCCACTGCACTTCAGCCTGGGTGACAGAGCAAGACTCCGTCTCAAAAAAAAAAAAAAAAAAAAACTCTATAAATTCTAGTCCTCTAGCCCCCCGATCTCTCAAGTCACGAGTGACAAGTCAGGAACAGTTATCGAAACAGAAAGAATACACATTTCTGCTTTTTACCCCAGCACACAAATGAGGTGGTGAATGCTTTCGATGTTTTCTTTCCTCGTGCTACTGAAAACAGTTGTACGAGGAAATCCACAATTGCAGCTAGAATAATTTCCTTGAAGGGGAGACAAACAAACAAAAATCCCCTGGCTGGAGGGAACAGAGCTAGCTGAAAATGAATGAGAAATCAGTTGATCAGCTGGCACGGTGGGTGGGTCACACCTGTAATCCCAGCACTTTGGGAGGCCGAGGTGGGTGGATCACGAGGTCAGGAGTTCGAGACCAGCCTGGCCAACATGGTGAAACCTCATCTCTACTACAAATACAAAAGTTAGCTGGGCATGGTGGCAGGCACCTATAATCCCAGCTAGTTCGGAGGCTGAGGCAGGAGAATTGCTTGAACCCAGGAGGCGGGGTTGGCAGTGAGCCAAGATTGCGCCATGCACTCCAGCCTGGGTGACAGAGTGAGACTCTGACTCAAAAAAAAAAAAAAGAAAAGAAAAGAAAAGAAAAGAAAAGAAAAGAAATCAATTGATCAGCGCTTCTTTCCAAACGAGGTGGGTATTTTCCGCAGAGTGACCTCAGTGATTGATTTTGTTTCCGGGAGAGAGAGCCTGTCACTGTTTGCTGCTGGTCAGTTACATCTGCAGCCTCTTAGCAACAAAAGGCTATTTGCTTGACATTTGGGACAGAGTGTGGAAAGCAAAAAGGACATCAAAAAGCCCATCAAAAAAAAAAAAAAGTCCATCAAAGCACCCATCAAAGCAAGCAACAACAGACCCATCTAGAACTGGATCTTATCAGGGAGGAAGTCTACAGATAAGAGCAGGAATGAGGAAGAGAATTCCCTACAGGTTTTCAGTCTCAACAAACACTGTTTTTTCCCAGTGTTCCCTGGAAGATAGGTATGTCCGGAAATGACAAGGGAATCACCCTGGGGCTCGCTAAAGCAAACAACTCCCTTACTCAAGTTTGGGTGAGCCATTGACATGTTTGGAGCTGCGCTCACCACTGTTGCCTAATTTTGATCTAGCTCACCACTGTTGCCTAATTTTGATCTAAGTGTTCAGATTCCAACAACTTCCCTTCGTAAAGGAAATGACAAGAAACTCCCCCTGGATATGCCTTGAAGCCAGCTGGAGCGTGAGGTGGCGCAGCTAGGAGTGCTAGAAACACACATCACCAAGCTCTCAGAAGTCTGGAGGAAAACCTCAGGGGTGTGGTCTCCTTGACAACAGAAAAAACATCACATTCTCAGCCACCCCGTGAGAGAGACAACTAAAGTGATGAATGAACAAGGTCTGGCTTAAGACTCCCTTAACATTTTCTCTTAAGGAAGAGGTTGATTGGTGAGTGAAATACACGTTAATCCAGTGCCTCTCTTTCTTTTGTAAAACTGGGTGGCAGAATGTTTGCAATAATCGTCATCCCTGGTGGGGCGCGGTGGTTCACTCCTGTAACCCCTACACTTTGGGAGGCTGAGATAGGAGGATCGCTTGAGGCCAGGAGTTCAAGACCAGCCTGAGCAACAAAGCGAGACCTCATCTCTACAAAAGTTAAAAAAAAAAATAAAATAAAATAAAAAAAAATCATCCGTATATCACTGCACCCTCCCTCCCTCCCTCTCTGGCCTCCCAGAGGAAACCGGTGTGTTAGTTACAGCATGAATTTCAAGGCAGTTCAAAGCTCTCCCCTCCAGTCAAAGCCAACCCCCTTGTCAATTAAAAAAAAGTTTCCTGCAATCCTTGTGTTCATCAGGCAATCCCAATCCTTTTCTAGGTTGGGCTGGTTCTCAGGAGGGAAAGGGCCATGTAGCTATTGTCTAGGGCGAGACTCTCTCTCTGCAACTAATTTAAAGCCACCGAAAAAGCTCTAACTCAGGATCATGCACCAACCAGCCTCTTGTGGAAATCTAAAATCTAATTCATTTCACCCAGAGGAAAAATCGCCACTTGGACAGCTGAACCGAAGCCATTCACAACCTCTGAAAAAGCGAGGCCACCCCAAGGGGTCGGAAGATCTCGGCTTCAGACCAAGGAGGTAGATTCTGAGGCAACGTTTCAGCCTTGGAAGGAACCGAGGCCTTGAGGGTGGTCGGGGGCCCCTATGTGAACTTGACCGGGGCTGGCGGGGCGAGGGCGGCCCCCAGGACAAGGTGGGGATGGAGGTCTCGCCACAGAGCACAGCAGAAACCGGGGCCTTCGCCGGGAGGGCCCGGGCGAACGGAGGGCGACTCGTGTATGTCGCGGAGGCGGCTCCGGGAACCCGGGACTTGTCGCCGCCTTTGTGACAGGAACCACGGAGGAACGTAAGGCCTCCCAGGCTGCCGCCTCGCCCCGGACAAGGTGCGGCTGCGACTTCCGCGCCAGCCCCGCCCAGCTAGTACACAATCCCCGCCCCCCAGACGCCCGCCTCCGCCTCCCATTGGATGAGGGGAGTGGCTCGAGGGTCGCCTGTTCGGACTGTGCCCAATGGAATTCGGGAGGTGGGTCAAAGGGGCGGGGACAGAGGCGGGAGGGGGTGGCCCCCGGTCCGGAGCACGCGGCGGAATCCGGGAACTGCACCCAACCTAGGGTGGCAGTGGCGCCCTGGGGTCGCGCAAAGCGGTCCTCGCCCGCGAGGACCTCCAGGCTGGACATCTAGTCTCCAGTCGCGCGACTCTCGCCCCCAGAAGGACTTAAGCGGGGAGAAGGGGGGAAGTGGTCCCTTCTTTTAGAACTGGAGGTCCCCACACCCCGCTCTGAGTTAGAAGAGGGGATCCCGGTCGGGCGCGGTGGCTGACGCCTGTAATCCCAACACTTTGGGAGGCCGAGGCGGGCAGATCACCTCAGGTCAGGAGTTCGAGACCAGCCTGGCCAAACTGGTTAAACCGCGTCTCTACTAAAAGTACAAAAATTAGCCGGGCATGGTGGTTGGGCGCCTGTAATCCCAGCTACTCGGGAGGCTGAGACAGGAGAATTGCTTAAACCCGGGAGGTGGAGGTTGCAGAGAGCAGTGATCGTGCCACTGCACTCCATCCTGGGCGATAGAGCTAGACTCCGTCTCAAAAATAAAGAAGAGGAAGGTGTCCCTTACCTGGTGGAGACTTGGGGGAGAGCCGTGCCCCCTTTCCCTTAAATCCCTCAGACACCTCCCGACCTTCGCGCTGTACTCAGCGCCCCCTCCAGCCGTTTGGGAAGGACCCCGTGCCATTACCCTACAAGTCTTCCAGGGATGGAGTGATTATTTTTACCCAAAAAAAAATAAATTCCCAAGGGGTCCCCCGGGGGTTCCCTCTCGCCCTACGCGGGCGCCTGGAGCAAGCCTTACCTGCAGCCTCCGCCGCGGCGAGGAGGAAGGCGACGGTCCAGCGCAGTTTCCAGCCCCAGGGCCCCATTCTCGCAGCCTCTGCCAGAAAGTGTCCCGACCCGGATCAGGACCCGCTGTGTCCTCGCTGGAAACTCTGGCTTCCCGCGATTGCACGCGGGGGCCCACGTCATTTAGAGCATTTCAACCTGAGGTTTCTAGCAGGGGGAGGAGTTTGCAGTGGGGTGATTTTCAAATGTCTTCACCTCACTGCGAGAGGAGGAGTTTCGAACGGCTGATGTGACATCGGCTTTTTAACCCGTGAAGCTCTGATTCCCACTCCAGTCTTTTGAATGTTGCCAGGGCAGGCGACTTGATTTGCTGTATTCGGGTCTCCGGTGAAGAGCTGACTTCCCCCCAAAATTAGAAATGCATCTTCTGAAAGATCTCCCTGAAATTTCTCCATGTTTAACTGTTAATATGTTGTTGTTTTTGTCCACAGAAGGATAATAGCATCCTTTCAAAATCCTCCAATAGCCTAATGCCAATCCCCTCTCTGCCTCAAAAGGAAAACACTAGAAATGTTGGGAACTTCCGCCACTCTTAATATTTGCCTTTTCCTTTCTAGGAATTGTATATAGATTTTTAGCTTACTTTCGTTGTATATTGTTTTTACATGGTTATTCCAAATCACCTTATAAGCACTGATCAATAAGGAATTTAAATAAAATCTTCACAAAAGTACAGCCAAAAAATTTTTTTTTTTTGTGGGATCCTGCCTTTGGATGAATTATCAGTATAAACATCTGAAAAATCAAGTGTACAGATACTCGGAGTCTGGACATAAATATTGATTTCTCCCTTTAGGAGAAGGAGTTGAACAAACAGAAGGGGCGGCTTCCTCCCCCTCAAAGCAAAATCAAAACAAAACACGGCTTTCACAGTTGAACTTGACCCCCTAAGCCACAGAGAGCTGGTGGAGACCAACTTTTAGAATTGAGTCTCTTTGGGGACTCATGGGATTGCCAGAGACCTCGTGCCAAGAAGGCACGTGTGAGAAACTTGCCTGAACCCCACACAGGGCTGGGCAGTCTTGGTGGTTTTCCCCAGGAATGAGCTGGATTTCTCTGGGGTTTTGCAGACTGACTTTGGCAGGGAGTGCTAACCTCTCAGCAGGATTTTAGGGAAACCTAGGGGACGAGGCAGAAAAGAGACAAACTGAACTCTCAGAAGGAAAAAAAAAGATTAATCAGGGAGAATAATTTTACTATTTTTAAAATAATTATTTATTTATCATTATTTCCAGCTGTGTCACTCAGGCTGGAATGCAGTGGCGTGACCACAGCTCTCTGCAGCATCAACCCTGGGCTCAAGGAATCCTCCCACCTCACCCTGCGGAATAGCTGGGGCCACAGGAGTGCACCACCATGCCCAACTTTAATTTTCTTTTTATAGATGGGGTCTCACTATGTTGCCCAGGCTGGTCCCGAACTCCTGGCTTCACGCAATCCTCTTCCTCTTGCATCATGATGCCTCTCAAATTGCTGGCATTACAGCCATGAGCCACTGTGCCCAACCCAGAAGAAGAAATTGATAACAAGAATTTTTGGCAGTTAAGACTCAGTTTCAGAATTAGGGCTTGGACAGATAAATTAGCTTTCCCAACCTGTAAAGGGGCCATCAAAATGCTTGAACTTACTTGGCAGGCTCAGTGTCAAGGTCAAATTGAAATAATTAGCAATCACCTAGAGAAGTTTACAAGGATAGGCAAGTTCTAGGAGCTGCTGCAACATTTATATATTTATAAAACATTTATAAATATATAAAACCATTGAATCCCATTCCTTATGCCATTTGCGACATTAAACAAAAAAGTGAAGGCTGGGTGTGGTGGCTCAGCCCTGTAATCCCAGCACTTTGGGAGAGTGAGGTGGGGGGATCATTTGAGCCCAGGAGTTCAAAGCCAGCCAGAGCAACACAGTGGGACCCTGTCTCTACAAAAAATACAAAAATAAGTTGGACATGGTTGTGTGTGCCTGTAGTCCCAGCTGCTCGGGAGGCTGAGGTGGGAGGATGGCTTGAGCCTGGGAGGTCAAGGCTGCACTGAGCTGTGGATGCACAACTGTACTCCAGCCTGGGTGACAGAGTGAGACTGTCTCAAAAATAAAGATAAATTGGCCAGGCGTGGTGGCTCATGCCTGTAATCCCAGCACTTTGGGAGGCCAAGGCGGGCAGATCACGAGGTCAGGATATCGAGACCATCCTGGCTAACACGGTGAAACCCCATCTCTACTAAAAATACGAAAAAAAAAAAAAATCAGCCAGGC
>NW_016804637.1:557928-567751 GCF_001698545.2 Rhinopithecus bieti
AAAAAAAAAAAAAAAAAAAAAAAAAAAAAAAAAAAAAAAGGTGATTAGAGCCACACTTGGTGCATAATATATACCATATATGGGTTTGCTTTTCTCTGTGGTTGCTTTTGTGTTGCAACTGCATTTTTTTTTTAATCTCTTAGGGAAGACCTGCCTATTCCTGCTGTTCTTTTTTTTTTTTTTGACAGAGTCTTGCCCTGTCACCCAGGCTAGCCTGCCGTGGCGCGATCTCAGCTCACTGCAACCTCTGCCTCCTGGGTTCAAAAAATTCTCCTGCCTCAGCCTCCCTAGTAGCTGGGACTACAGGCACGTGCCACCACGCCCGGCTAATTCTTTGTATTTTCAGTAGAGATGGGGTTTCACTGTGTTAGCCAGGATGGTCTGGATCTCCTGACCTTGTGATCTGCCCGCCTCAGCCTCCCAAAGTGCTGGGATTACAGGCGTAAGCCACTGCCCCCAGCCTGTGCCTGCCTTCTTTCTGTTAGGGAGTCAGTAAGTAATCCTGTGGAACCCACTTTATTGGAAAGTTCCTGAACTCCCAAAGTTATCTAATAAAACTCAGGGTGGGCCGGGCGCGGTGGCTCAAGCCTGTAATCCCAGCACTTTGGGAGGCCGACAGGGGCGGATCACGAGGTCAGGAGATCGAGATCATCCTGGCTAACACGGTGAAACCCCGTCTCTACTAAAAAATACAAAAAAAAACTAGCCGGGCGACGTGGCGGGCGCCTGTAGTCCCAGCTACTTGGGAGGCTGAGGCAGGAGAATGGCGTAAACCCAGGAGGCGGGGCTTGCAGTGAGCTGAGATCCGGCCACTGCACTCCAGCCTGGGCGGCAGAGCGAGACTCCATCTCAAAAAAAAAAAAAAAAAAAAGCTAAAACTAGAGGCATACACCACCACGTCTACCTAATTTTTAAATTTTTTGTAGAGACAGGGTCTCACTCTGTGGCTCAGACTGGTCTTGAACTCCTGGACTCTTGAACTCCAGGAGGAGCAATCCTCCTGCCTGGGCCTCCCAAGTCCTGGGATTATATGCTTGAGCCAACATACCTGACCATAAAAATTTCATTCATGAAGTGTTCTTGTCTTCTCATCGTTTATGAATTGTATTTGTGTGAAGCACATTGGTTATAGACTACTCCTAGTTAGAAGATTTCACGAATGATTTCTGGAAATATCTAGAATGATCTGGAAGAGTCTGGAAAGCTTTGGAGGGATGGGAAGTCTGGCCAGAATTGGGAAGAGTCAGATTTCCATCTTTATTACGTTGCTTCTGTGACCTTCCTTGGACAAATCATTTCTTTCTGGGTCTTCTATTTACTCTTCATTCAAGCAACTTTTCTTGGCCAGGTGCAGTGGTTCACACCTGTAATCCCAGCATTCTGGGAGGCCGAGGCAGGAGGATCACGTGAGGTCAGGAGTTTGAGACCAGCCTGGCCAACATGGTGAAACCGCATCTCTACTAAAAATACAAAAATTAGCTGGGCGTGATGGCGGGTGCCTATAATCCCAGGTACTTGGAAGGCTGAGGCAGGAGAATCGCTTGAATCCGGGAGGGAGAGCTTGCAGCTTTTTTTTGTTTTGTTTTTTCTTGAGATAGAGTCTCACTCTGTCGCCCAGGCTGGAGTGCAGTGGTGCAATCTCGGCTCACTGCAAGCCCCGCCCCCCAGGTTCAAGCGATTCTCCTGCCTCAGCCTTCCAAGTAGCTGGGATTATAGGCACCTGCCACCACGCCCGGCTAATTTTTTGTATTTTTAGTAGAGACAGGGTTTCACCGTCTTGGCCAGGATGGTCTCAATCTCCTGACCTCGTGGTCTGCCCGCCTGGGCTTCCCAGAGTGCTGGGATTACAGGTGTGAGCCACCACACCCGGCCAAAAAACTTTTCTTTACTGTTCACTATGTACCAGACACCTGTGAGTACCTGAGTCAGGGCACATCCCTCCTCTGGAGTCCCCTCCAGGGACTGGTGACAAAGCCATGAACAAGACAAAGGTCCCATCCCTCCTGGAAACCAGCAAGAAAGAAATCAACAAAATAATTTGGGATAAACAAGTTCATAATAACATGAAAAAGAGTGACTCATGTTGAAGGAGTGGGAGTATATTTTATTTTATTTTATTTTTTCATTTTTTTGAGCCAGAGACTTGCTCTGTCACCCAGGCTGTAGCAGTGGCTCGATCTCGGCTCACTGCAACCTCCGCCTCCTGGGTTCAGGCAACTCTCTTGCCTCAGCCTCCCGAGTAGCTGAGATTATAGGCTCTTGCCACCATGCCCAGGTAATTTTTGTATTTGAGACTCCGTCTCAAAAAAACCCAAAAATTGTAGTGGCACTATAAACCTTAAGAAATAAAATCCCCAGGAAAGGGAGGATATCTGTGTATTTTATTTGTTTGTTTGTTTATTTAATTTATTGAGACGGAGTTCGCTCTGTACGCCCAGGCTGGAGTGCACGTGGTGCCATCTCGTC
This sequence comes from Rhinopithecus bieti, assembly GCF_001698545.2. Lineage (NCBI taxonomy): Eukaryota > Metazoa > Chordata > Mammalia > Primates > Cercopithecidae > Rhinopithecus > Rhinopithecus bieti. The sequence continues at coordinate 560,395 of NW_016804637.1, forward strand.
AACTGAAAGCTCTGCTTTCCTGGGTTCACCCGCCCATTCTTCCTGCCCTCCGAGCCTCCTGAGTAGCTGGGACTACAGGCACCTGCCACCACGGCCCGGCTAATTTTTTGATTTTTTAGTAGAGACGGGATTTCACCGTGGTATCGACCTCACTGACCTCGTGATCGCCCACCTCGGCCTCCCTAAATGCCTCTGGGATTACAAGCGTGAGCCACCGCGCCGCAGCCCTTGTTTATTTATTTTGGAGGACAGAGTCTTGTTCTTGTCATCCAGGCTGGAGTGCAATGCAAAATCTTGGCTCACACAGACCTCCACCCTCCCAGGTTGAAGCGATCCTCCACTGCTCAGCCTCCAGAGTAGTCTGGGATTCAGTGCATGGTGCCCACGCCTGGCTAATTTTTGTATTTTAGTATGAGACCGGGTTTCACCCTGTTGGCCAGGATGTCTCGATCCCTGACTCGTGATTTGCCCACCTCATCCTCCCAAAGTGTTGGGGATGTACAGGATGTGAGCCACCATGTACGGCAGTATTTTGTATTTTTATTTTTATTTTTTGACACGGAGTCTCACTTGTTGCCCAAGTTGGAATGGAGAAGGCACAATTCGGCTCACTGCAAGCTCCGCTCGTGGGTTACGCTTCTCCTGCTCAGCCTCCTGAGTAGCTGGGACTTACAGGGTGCCCGCCATCCACGCTCAGCTAATTTTTTGTTATTTTTAGTAGAGATGGGGTTTCCACTCGCGTTAGCGGATTGGTCTCGATCTCCTGACCTCGTGATCACCTGCCTCAGCCCTCAAAGTGCTGGGATTACAGGTGTGAGCCACGCGCCGGCCGCATTCCTGCTTTTATTTTAGCTGAGACGCCCTGATGGTTCAAAGGCCAACGGTCAGATGTTTGTTGACCACCCAATCAATCTTGGTCTACAAAGGCCTGGGCTGCGAGGTTCTTCCATTTCCCAAGTGGTGGGCAGATCCGTTGCAGTTGCTAGGGAAACCACTCCTCCATTATCTGGCACTCGTGCCATCGACTGGGGCGAATAACAAGATGAGAAGGAGGACATTGGCAGGAGCCAAGATGCGGCCAGAGTCCTGTAATCACAGCACTTTGGGAGTCTAGAGGCGGGCAGGATCCTGGTGTCAGGACGTTCGAGGCTAGCCTGACCAACATGGTGAAACCCCGTCTATACTCCGAAAATACAAAGAATCAGCTGGGCGTGGTGGCAGACACCTGTAAATCCCACTCCTCAGGAGGCGAGGCAGAGAATTCGCTTCCAACCCAGTGGTGGAGCGTCTGCAGTGAGCAAGATATGCCATTGTACTTCCAGCCTGGTGACAAGAGAAGACTGTCTCAAAAAAAAAAAAAAAAAAAGAAGACGGGTACAGTGGCTCATGCCTGTAATCCAGCACTTTGAGAGGCCAAGGTGGGCCAGACCAACAGGTCAGGAGAAGAGACCTATCCTGGTAACACGGTGAAAACCCCTCTCTACTAAAAATACAAAAATTAGCCGGGCATGTGCGGCGGCCCTGTAGTCCCAGTTACTCGGGAAGCTGAGGTGGGAGAATGGTGTGAATCTAGGAAGTGGAGCTTGCAGTGAGGCGAGATCAGCCACCACTGCCCCTTCAGCCTGGGTGACGCAGATCCTGTCTCAAAAAAAAAAAAAAAAAAGGATGGGCCAGAGTCCAGGACTCCACCCTGCCTGAGACTGAACTTCACTACCCAAGTAGTCAGTGGGCTTACACACATTGACTACTTCGCAGACGCCGCCCCCGGAGTTCTATCTGAAGATGGGGGTGGGCCCTGTGGTAGGGGCAGGGGCGGGGGGGAGCAATGGGTGGGGTAAGGGTGTTTTTCACTCGTGTCTCATATGTTGCACTTCATTACAGGGATGTCATATTGGCCGGGCACAGTGACTCGCTCCTATAATTCCAGCACTTCGGGAGGCTGAGGCAGGAGGATCACTTGAAGCCCGAAGTTCAATACCAGCCTGGCCAACATGATGAAACCCCGTCTCTACTAAAACTACAGAATTTAGCCAGGCATGGTGACAGGTACCTGTAATCCCAGCTACTAGGAAGGCTGAGGCAGGAGAATTGCTTGATCCTGGGAGGCAGAAGTTGCAGTGAGCCACGATTGTGCCACTGCACTCCAGCCTAGGCGACAGAGTAAGACTGTCTCAAAGAAAAAAGAATGTCGTATGTATGGATTACCTGTGTGATTAAGAGGAGAAAGGTGGGCCGCGCCTGTAATCCCAGCACTTTGGAAAGCCAAAGTGGATCATTTGAGGTCAAGAGTTCGAGACTAGCCTGGACAACATGGTGAAACCCCGCCTCTACTAAAAATACCAAAAAATTAGCTGAGATGTTTTGCATTCCAGCCTGAGTGACAAGGGCGAAACTCTGTCTCAGAACTAGATAATCAATTAATTAAGAGTAGAAAAGTGAAATAAGCCAGTCATTGAAGTGGAGACACTGTAGGATTCAACTTATAGGCAGTCCCCAGAGTAACAGATTCACAGAAAGCAGATTGAGAGTAGAACCTGGAGTAAAATTTTGGTTTGACGGTGATTAGGGAATGGGGCTGTGGGCTGGTTCTTAACACTAGAGCACGTGTTGAGACTTGCCTGGTTTGAAATTCCCCTAGCACCAGAATAAAATGGTGGGTGCCAGGGACTGGGGAGGTGGAATGGGGAGTGAGTGTTTCACAGGGACATTGTTACATTTGGGAAGATGAGAAGGGTGCAGATGGCCGGGCACGGTGGCTCACGGCTGTAATCTCAGCAGTTTGGAGCAGACCACTTGAGGCCAGGAGTTTAAGATCAGCCTGGCCAATATGGTGAAATCCCATCTCTACTAAAAATGCAAAAAAATTGGTCGGGCATGGTGGTGTGTGCCTGTAATCCCAGCTACCAGGGAGACTGAAGCAGGAGAATAGCTTGAACCTGGGAGGCAGAGGTTGTAGTAAGCCAAGATCACACCACTGCACTCTAGACTAGATGACAGAGTAAGACCCTGTCTCAAAACAACAACAAAAAAGAGAAAGATGGAGATGGATGAGGACTGATGGTCGGACTCCAGTGTGAATGTACTTCATGCTGCTGAACTGTGCACTTAAAAATGGTAAAGAGGGCCAGGCACGGTGGCTAACACCTGTAATCCCAGCACTTTGGGAGGCTGAGGTGAGCAGATCACGAGGTCAGGAGTTTGAGATCAGCCTGGCCAACGTGGTGAAATCCTGTCTCTACTAAAAATACAAAAATTAGCTGGAGGTGGTGGCGTGGACCTGTAATCCCACCTACTCAGGAGGCTGAGGCAGGAAAATAGCTTGAACCCAGGAGGCGGAGGTTGCAGTGAGCCGAGATCACGCCACTGCACTCCAGCCTGGGTGACAGAGCGAGACTCCATCTCAAAAAAAGAAAAGAAAAAAATAGTTAAGAGGATACAGATTAATTGCAGCACTTTTATCAAAGAAATATCAGATCCCTCAAAATGTGAGGCCCTATTTTTAAAAAAATGGTTAAGATGGTAACTTTTTTTTTTTTTAAGACAGTCTCACTCTGTCACTCAGGCTGAAGTGCAGTGGCGTGATCTCGGCTCACTGCCACCTCTGCCTCCTGGGTTCAAGGAATTCTGTAGTCTCAGCCTCCCGAGTAGCTGGGATTACGGGCGTGTGCTCCCACGCCCAGCTAATTTAGTAGAGATGGGGTTTCACCATGTTGGCCAGGCTGGTCTCAAACTTGACCTTAGGCAATCCACCCACCTCAGCCTCCCAAAGTGCTGGGATTACAGGTGTGAGCCACCATGCCCAGCCAGTAAATTTTATATTACATGTGTTTTGCCATAATTAGAAAGAAAGAGAGGGAGAGAGAGAAAAAAAAAAAAAACAGAGAGAAAAGCTGGGCATCATGGCTCATGCCTGTAATCCCAGCACGTTGGATGCTGCCAGCACTTTGGACGCTGGAGTAGGAGGATCTCTTGAGGCCAGGAGTTTGACACCAGCCTGGGCAACACAGAAAGACTCCATCTCTACAAAAAATAAAAAATTAGGCCGGGTGCAGTGGCTCACGCCTGTAATCCCAGCACTCTGGGAGGCTGAGGCGGGCAGATCACCTGAGGTCAGCAGTTCAAGACCAGCCTGGCCATGGTGAAACCCTACCTCTATTAAAAATACAAAAAATTAGCCGGGCATGGCCAGGCATGGTGGCTCACGCCTGTAATCCCAGCCCTTTGGGAGGCCAAGGTGGGCGGATCACGAGGTCAGGAGTTCAAGACCAGTCTGACCAACATGGTGAAATCCCACCTCTACTAAAAATATAAGTTAGCCGGGCATGATGACATGCGCTTGTGATCCCAGCTACTTGAGAGGCTGAGGTACAAGAATCGCTTCAACCTGGGAGGCAGAGGTTGCAGTGAGCTGAGATCACGCCACTGCACTCCAGCCTGGGCAACACAGCAAGACCCCAACTCGAAAAAAAAAAAAAAGGAAAAAAAATAAGCAGGGCATGGTGGTGTGCACCTGTAATCCCAGCTACTTGGGAGGCTGAGGCAGGAGAATCGCTTGAACCAGGGAGGAAGAGGTTGCAGTGAGCCAAGATTGCACCGAGATTGTGCCATTGTACTCCAGCCTGGGCAACAAGAGTGAAACTCCATCTCAAAAAAAAAAAAAAAAAAAAAAAAAAATTTAGGCCCAGTGAGGTGGCTCATGCCTGTAATCCCCGCACTTTAGGAGGCTGAGGCAGACAGATCACAAGGTCTGGAGTTTGAGACCAGTATGGCCAATATGGCAAAACCCTGTCTCCACTAAAAATACAAAAATTTGCCAGGCATGGTGGCAGGCGCCTGTAATCCCAGCTACTTGGGAGGCTGAGGCAGGAGCATCACTTGAACCTAGGGGGTGGAGGTTGCAGTGAGCCGAGATCATGCCACTACATTCCAGCCTGGGCGACAGAGCGAGACTCCGTCTTAAAATAAATCAATCAATCAAAATAAAAAATCAGTCAGGCGTGGTGGTGTGTGCCTGTGGTTCCAGCTACCTGGGAGGCTGAGGCAGGAGGATTGCTTGAACCCAGAAGGTTGAGGGTGTAGTGAGCTGTGATCATGCCACTGCCCTCCAGCCTGGACAACAGAGCAAGACCCTGTCTAAAAAATAATAATAATAATACAAAAAGAAAACCGAAGAAAAGAAAGGGAGGAAGGAGAGAGGAAGGAAAGAAAGAAGAAAAGAAAGGGGGCAGGAAGGGAGGAAAGAAGTGTAGATGGATGGAAAGAGAAAGAAGAAAAGATTGTTTAAAGCTCCTCCAAGCCATCTGGCTAACCTTGGCTCCCAGCTTCTCTGCGTCAGCAGTGACGAACTCTGGCCCTCCAGCTCAATGTCAAGGGCGACACAGCCTCATGCAGCTCTCTTGCCAGCCCACCTAACTCTGTTGCCCAGAAGCCACAGGAATCCAGGGAGAAAAAGCCGGTGAGAAACCCCTGCAGGAGCCCCAAGGCCTGTGCCTGCTCTTCTCCATCTGCATCTTAGTTCACAAGGGGACCAAATCACCCTGCCTGGAATTGGGGCTCTGTCCTCGGTTGAATTGCTTAGAACTTGTGGTCTTACGTCAAGGAGGAGACATCATCCCTGTCTCAGGGTGTGCTGGACAGGGCTAGGTGCCTGCCACATGGCACTCTCTTTTTCTTTCCTTTTTAAATTAAAAAAAACCCCTGTTTTTTATGGGTGTTTGTTTGGAGACAGGGTCTCACTCTCTCACCGAGGCTGGAGTGCCGTGGTGCAATCATGGCTCACTGCAGCCTGGACCTCCCTGGGTTCAGGTGATCTTCCCAACTCAGCCTCCCCAGTAGCTGGGATTACAGACGCGTGCCACGACGCCCGGCTAATTTTGTACTTTTAGTAGAGACGGGGTTTCACCATGTTGGTTAGGCTGGTCTTGAACTCCTGACCTCGTGATCACCCACCTCGGTCTCACAAAGTGTTGGGATTACAGGCGTGAGCCCCCGCGACCGGCCCATCTTAGCCACTTTTAACTACACAGTTTAGGGGCCTTATGCGCATTCACACGGTTGTGCAACCATCACAACCATCCATCTTCAGAACATTCTCAATTTCGCAAACTGCAACTCTGGCCACACCCCCTCCCAGCCCGTGGCACACACCATTCTACAATTCTAGGGACCTCTTATGAGTGAGATCAGATAGCATTTGTCCTTTTGTGTCTGGCTTATTTCACTGAGCATAATGTCTGTGTTGGAGCCTGTGTCAGAACTTCCTTCCTTCCTTTTTTTTTTGAGACGAGTCTTGCTCTGTCGCCCAGGCTGGAGTGCAGTGGCAGTATCTCGGCTCACTGCAACCTCCACCTCCCGAGTTCACACCATTCTCCTGCCTCAGCCTCCCGAGTAGCTGGGACTACAGACGCCCGCCACCACACCCAGCTAATTTGTTGTATTTTTAGTAGGGACGGGGTTTCACCGTGTTAGCCAGGATGGTCTCAATCTCCTGACCTTGTGATCCGCCCACCTCAGCCTCCCAAAGTGCTGGGATTACAGGCGTGAGCCACCATGCCCGATCTATTTTTGTATTTTTAGTAGAGATGGGGTTTCGCCCGTTGGCCAGGCTGGTCTCGAACTCCTGACCTCAAGTGATCTGCCCTCTGTGGCCTCCCAAAGTGTTGGGATTGCAAGTGTGAGCCACCACTCCCGGTCAATCCTACTGATTTAAATGGGTTGGTGTAACTGACTGCAATTCTGACATACTGGCTTCAAGGAAAAAGTGCCGCCTGCCCTTACAGGGCCTTCTGAGAGTGTTTTACCTTAACTTCGATTTTGTGGACAGCAGTTTAGAACCACACTGTCTGAGCACAAACCTTTTACTGTGTGACCTGGGGCAATTTATTTTTTATTTTTATTTTATTTTTTTTTTTGAGATGGAGTCTCCCTCTGTTGCCAGGCTGGAGTGCAGTGACTCTCAATCTCGGCTCACCACAACCTCCACTTCCTAGGTTCAAGGGATTCTCCTGCCTCATCCTCCTGAGTAGCTGCGACTACAGGTGCTCACCACCATGCCCGGTTAATTTTTGTATTTTTAGTAGAGATGGGGTTTCACTATGTTGGCCAGTCTAGTCTCGAACTCCTGACCTCATGATCTGCCCGCCTTGGCCTCCCAATGTGCTGGGATTCCAGATGTGAGCCATTGCGCCTGGCTTTCCTTTTTCTTTTTTAAAGGTTAAAGGAGGTTTTTTGTGGTCTGTTCAATAAAAGAACATAGTATTACAATCCATTTCAGTGATGCTGGTTTTTTTTGTTGTTGTTTTTGAGACAGATTTTGTTTTGTTTTGTTTTTGAGAGCGAGGCTCTGTCTCAAAAAAAA
>NW_016804637.1:568105-570587 GCF_001698545.2 Rhinopithecus bieti
AAAAGAAAGAAAGAAATAGAAGGCCAGGTGCAGTGGCTCACGCCTGTAATCCCAGCACTTTGGGTAGCTAAGGTGGGCAGATCATTTGAGGTCAGGAGTTCAAGACCAGCCTGATCAACATGGCAAAACCCCGTCTCTATTTAAAAACAAAACAAAACAAAAAAAAGCCAGCTGTGATGGCAGGTGCCTGTAATCCCAGCTACACGGGAGGCTGAGGCAGGAGAATCTCTTATATCTGGGAGGGGAGGTTGTAGTGAGCTTAGATCCAGCCACCCCAGCCACCGCACTCCAGCCTGAACGACGGAGCGAGACTGCATCTCAAAAAATGAAAATAAAAAATAAAAATAGAAATAGGAAGAACTTCTGTTAATTTCTCTTTTTTCCTTTGGTAGAGACAAAGTCTTCCTCTGTCGCTCAGGCTGGAGTGCAGTGGTGGAATCACAGCTCACTGCAGCCTCACCCCGCTCAACCTGTTATCTTCTCACCTCAGCCTCCTGAGTAGCTGGGACTACAGGCAGACACCACCATGCCCGGATCATTTTTTTTTTTTTTGGTAGACACGGTGTCTCACTACATTGTACAGGCTGATGTCAAACTCCTGGGCTCAAGTGCTCCTACTGCCTCAGCCCCACAATGTGCTGGGATTACAGGTGTGAGCTACCATGCCTAGCCTCCCTGTCAACTTCTCAAAGTGCTTATTTATTCAGCATACACGCTAGCATTTCCTTTTGTTTTCACTTTTTTTTTTTTTTTTTTTTTGAGACAAGAGTCTCGCTCTGTTGCCCAGGTTGGAGTGCAGTGGTGCGATCTCGGCTCACTGCAACCTCTTTGCCTTCTGGGTTCGATCAATTCTCCTGCCTCAGTCTCCCAAGTAGCTGGCATTACAGGCGTGCACCACCACGCCCAGCCAGAAATATGCTTTGAAAACTGACCTTTGTAGAACTTTATTTATTTATTTTTTGTAGTGCCTAGGCTGCTCTTGAACTTCTGGGCTCAAAGCAATCCTCCTACCTCAGCATCCCAAAGTGCTGGGATTACACGTGTAAGCCACTGTGCCTGGCCCCAAGTGTTTCCTGCCCCAGATTACCAAGGCAGGCAAGAACAGGCAGGAACTGATGTCTGAGGGCTCCAAGGGAGATTCACCATGAGGGGTTGCAGCAACGGGCCCCTGCGCATGCCAGTGCCTAGAAGTATGTGGTGTAGAATTTTAGCTGAGGCTTAGAGAGGGCTGGGCAGGTGCAGGCTCAGCTGACCAGGCCTCCTTATGCATTGAGGAACTGTGAGAGTTTAGAAGCCCCTGGCCACAAAGTGCAGCGTGGGTGGAAGCGAAGAAACCAAGGAGTTGACCATGCTAGTCTAGGCCAGTCATGAGGTTGAGGCTGGTGCAGGTGAAGGTCAAGGGTGGAGAGAGAAGTGAAGGTCAAGGGTGGAGAGAGAGGTGGGTGGGTTGAGGTGATATTTAGGAAGGAGAATGAGTGCGTCGGGGGGATTGGCTGGTGTGGCTTGATGGAAAGGGATGGCAGCTGACATGGACTCCTTGTAGGTCAGTGGCCTACAAGGCCAGTGAGGTGGGGACACAGCAGAATCAGACATGGGTGGATCGGGAGGAGCTGGGCTCTGGACACCTCATTCATATTAACGCTCCTGCAGGTAAGAATTGTCTTTTTTTTTTTTTTGGAGTCAAGAGTCTTGCTGTGTCACGCAGGATGGAGTGCAGTGTCATGACCTTGGCTCACTGCAACCTCTGCCTCCTGGGTTCAAGCGATTCTCCTGCCTCAGCCTCCTGATTGCTGGGATTACTGGCATGCGCCATCATGCCCGGCTAATTTTTGTATTTTTAGTAGAGACGGGGCTTCACCATGTTTGCCAGGCTGGTCTCGAACTCCTTGCCTCAAGTGACCCGCCCACCTTGGCCTCCCAAAGTGCTGACATTACAGGTGTGAGCCACCAGGCCCGACCAAGAACTTGCTTATTGCAGTAGAAATCTTTGAGACCATGACAGAAACTAGAAACCAAGTCTGCTATTGACCAAAACATTGGTGAGGAATCAAGAAGTGGTTCTGGCCGGACATGGTGGCTCACACCCTATAATCCCAGAACTTTGGGAGACTGAAGTGGGAGGATCCCTTGAGCTCAGGAGTTCAAGATCAGCCTGGGCAACATAGTGAGACACGATCTCTATTAAAACATACAGAAAGTGGGCCAGTACTTTGGGAGGCTGAGGCGGGCAGATCACTTGCGGTCAGGAGTTCGAGACCAGCCTGGCCAGCATGGCAAAACCCCGTCTCTACTAAAAATACAAAAATTAGCTGGGCATGGTGGCACGTGCCTGTAATCCCAGTCACATGGGAGGCTGAGGCAGGAAAATCGCTTGAACTTGAGAGGTGGACGTTGCAGTGAGCCAAGATTGTACCACTGCACCTGCACTCACGCCTGGGCAACAGAGCAAGACTCTACCTCAAAAAAAAAAAAAAAAAAAAAA
>NW_016804637.1:571058-614205 GCF_001698545.2 Rhinopithecus bieti
AAAATATATATATATATATAAAAATAAAAAAATAAAAAATAAAATGGCCAGGTGACCTCACCAGGTTGGGGAATCTCTTAACGCCACCCTTCCCTCCCCCACTGCCAAGGGTAACAGCAGCAGTTCAGGCTGTTGTGTGTTTGGGGTGTGTCCTGACATAGCTTTCTCTAAATGTGATGTGCAAGTGACATGGTCCAGAACACATATCCAGGATCCAGTATGTGTCCAAAATGGCATCTTGCTGGACATTTGCTTCACTGTGCAGCCCGTTGTTCTATCCTCAACAATGTTCTCAACATCTTTCCATGTTTACTTAGATCCCAGTCATTTAAAAAATTGTTTTATGATGTTCCAATGACTGTTGCTGCCTAACAGACAGTGGTTTAAAACAATGTGTTTATTAGCTCTCGTGGTTTCTATGGGTCAGGAATGTGGGAAGGGCTCAGCTCAGCGGTATGGGCTCAGGGTCTCTGATGCAGCTGAAAGCTGAGGGCTAGGGCTGGGGCAGCCAGTGCTTTCTCTTTCCATGGTCTTGGTGGCCTTATAGCATGGACTTGGTTGGGCTTCCTCAAAAAATGGCAGGCTCCAGGAAGTCAGGCTGTTATATGGCAGCTGGTGATTCAAAAGTGAGTGTCTGAGCAAGCAAGGTGGAAGCTGTAGTGCTTTCTGTGACCTACTCTTAGTAGTTTACATGATGTCACTTCCATTGAACTCTGAGTCTCAAGTCCACCCAAACTCCAGGGAAGGAAAAGGAGACATGATGACTTGATGACTAGAGTCTTGAAGCAAGACTCTAGGAGAGGCCAGGCACAGTGGCTCATGCCTGTAATCCCAGCACTTTGGGAGGATGGGGCAGGCGGATCACCTGAGGTCAAGAGTTTGAGACCAGCCTGGCCAACATGGCAAAACCACGTCTCTACTAAAAATACAAAAATTAGCTGGGCGTGGGTGCATGCCTGTTGTCCCAGCTACTCGAGAAACTATGGTGCCACTGTACTCCAGCTGTGCGACAGGGCGAGACTCTGCTTCAAAACAAAACGAAACAAATCAAAAAAGACTCTAGGAGAGCCAGCCTAGATGGCTAGATGGGAAAGCGTGTGACCACCTGCCACATAGGATGTCCCACATTATTCCTCCCACTCCCTCCTCACCCAGGCCGTGTCAGGTCCCATCATGCCCTGACCATTCGGCGTTTCACCTTTAAGGTCCTGCTCACTCATGTCTTGTGGAAGCCTCTCCTGACTCCTCGGGACACACTGAGCTGTCCGCCATTGCTTAGTTCACTACCTGGTTCCAGGGGCCATTTCAACCTTCAAGTCTCAGGGTCCCTGCTCCAGACCCCGGAGCAGGTAGCAGCCCCAGAGGAGTCTCATGCCCCCCAAACCTGAGCTCAGATCTGTGTAGCCTTAGGCCAGTGGCTCAACCTCCCTGAGCTCCGCTTGTGTCATCTGGGAAACGGGAACGAAGTCCCCTAGCCCTCGCGGTTGTTGGAGGAAGGGTATTGGCCAGTGGGACTGAGAGAGAGAGCAAAGGCCTACCAGAGGGGCAGGTGCGGAGAGCAAAGGTCAGGAAGGGCAGTAGCCAGCCAGCAGCTGTCACCAGTCATACGGGTGGAGGCCTCTGGCTTGAGGCCACTGTCCACATGGGGACCAAGCTGGTTCCAGGCCCTCAGGCCAAAACCGATGTCTGAGACCTGAGTCAGATGGGCCTGCAGCCAGGACAACTCATCTGCACCACAGCTAACACGTACCCGTGTCCCCATGACATGGGTTTTGCATAGGTGGACATACAGACAAAGTTCTTTCTGTGGGCTCCCCTCATTTTTTTCCTAAAAACTATTTTCCTTAAAATTTTTTTTTTTTTTTGGAGGCGGAGTCTCGCTCTGTCGCCTGGGCTGGAGTGCAGTGGCCGGATCTCAGCTCACTGCAAGCTCTGCCTCCCGGGTTTACACCATTCTCCTGCCTCAGCCTCCCGAGTAGCTGGGACTACAGGCGCCCGCCACCTCGCCCAGCTAGTTTTGTATTTTAGTAGAGACGGGGTTTCACCATGTTAGCCAGGATGGTCTTGATCTCCTGACCTCGTGATCCACCCGTCTCGGCCTCCCAAAGTGCTGGGATTAGAGGCTTGAGCCACCGCGCCCGGCCTTTTTTTTTTTTTAGACAGGGTCTTACTCTGTCTCCCAGGCTGGAGTGTGGTGGTGGGATCACAGCTCACTGCAGCCTCAAACTCCTGGGCTCAAGTGATCCTCCTGCCTCAGCCTCCCAAGTAGCTGGGAGTACAGATGTGCACCACTGTGCCTGGCTAACTTAATTTTTTCATTTTTTTGAGATGGTGGTCTCTTTATGTTGCCTAGGATGGTCTCAAATTCCTGGCCTCAAAAAATCTTCACAATCTTCCTGCCTCAGCCTCCCAAAGTGCTGGGATTATGGATATGAGCCAACATGCCCAGACTAAGAGACTTATTTTTATTTTTTTATTTTTTTGTTTGTTGGTTGGTTGAAGTGCTGGGATACCTGTGCAGAACGTGCACGTTTGTTACATAGGTATACATGTGCCATGGCATGGTGGCTTGCTGCACCTATTAACCCATCATCTAGGTTTTAAGTCCCACAAGCATTAGGTATTTGTCCTAATGCTCTCTCTCCTGGGACTTATTTTTAAATTGGCCTCATCCTGAAAACCATGAAATCATAGGTTTGGTGAGCTGGTTTTCCATAAACGTTAAAATAAATTCTGGCTGGGAGTGGTGGCTTACACCTGTAATCTCAGCACTGTGGGAGGCCAGCATGGGTAGACTGCTTGAGCCCAGGGGTTTGAGACCAGCCTGGGCAACATGGCAAAATCTTTTTTTTCTTTTTTTTTTGAGACGGAGTCTCGCTCTGTCGCCCAGGCTGGAGTGCAGTGGCTAGATCTCAGCTCACTGCAAGCTCCACCTCCCGGGTTCCCGCCATTCTCCTGCCTCAGCCTCCCAAGTAGCTGGGACTACAGGCGCCCGCCACCTCGCCCGCCTAGTTTTTTGTACTTTTAGTAGAGACGGGGTTTCACCGTGTTAGCCAGGATGGTCTCGATCTCCTGACCTCGTGATCCGCCCATGTCGGCTTCCCAAAGTGCTGGGATTACAGGCTTGAGCCACCGCGCCCGGCCGGCAAAATCTTGTCTCTACTAAAAATACAAAAAAATTAGGCAGATGTGGTGGCACACGCCTGTAATCTCAGCTACTCAGAAAGTTGAGGTGGCAGAATTGCTTGAGCCCAGGAGGCGGAGGTTGTAGTGAGCAGAGATCGTGTCACTATGTACTCCAGCCTGGGTGACCGAGCAAGACCCTGTCTCAAAAATAAATAAATAAATAATACATTCTAATCTATTAAAATAAAGCCAAAGCTATTGAAACAAACAAAATGAGGATTTTCCCAAATGGTGGAGTGAGGATCTTGGCAAATCCTCTCCCTAAAAGCAACAGTAAGCTTAAGAGAACTATCCAAAGCAACCATCCCGGGACTGTGAAGATCTGGTCAAAGGTGTTCACCCGGTGAGGACATGTTTATTCCAGAAAAACTACCAAGTGGCAGAGAAGAGCAGTAGGAGGTGATTTCTGCCTGGGGCTGCTCCTGGCCTGGGACCCCAGCTCTAGCCAGGCCATGGAAATCAGTGGCCTCACTGCTGGAGGGCCTCACTGTTGGAAGCTGCAGGGATCTCGGTGCGGAGTGAACGGGGAGGGGAGGGCCAAGGTCATCAGCTGGCCTAAGGTTGAGACTCCAATTGGGCAACAGATTGGTAAACTAGCCAGAAATGAAAAAGGAGGTCCAGCTGGCCCCCGGTATCCATAGGGGTTTGGGGGGCCAAGTGCAGGCCAAGACAACACATACGCCCTGGAGAGAGCCCGATGCACGTCTCCCTGCCCAACAGAGCTGAAGTGCATGCCCTAATAGGAACCACAGGCAGAAAGCAAAGGTAGGGCCAGCTTGCAAACTGCCTGGGCAGAGCCACTGACTCAGCATTTGGGCACAAGTTCTGACCAACCACCGACTGATGTCTCAGCTCGGCTGACCCAGGGGTGACTCCTTCTAAAGAAAAACGAGAATTGGGCCGGGCGTGGTGGCTCACGCCTGTAATCCCAGCATTTTGGGAGGCCGAGGTGGGCAGATTGCTTGAGCCCAGGAGTTCAAGACCACTGTGGGCAACATGGAAAAACCCTGTCTCTACCAAAAAAAAAAAAATTTTGCCAGGTGTGGTGGCACAAGTCTGTAGTTCCGGCTGCTCGGTAGGCTGAGGTGGGAGGATGGCTTGAGCCCAGGAGGCTGTAGTGAGCTGAGATTGCACCACTGCAGTCCAGCATCAGCAACGGCACAAGACCTTGTCTCCGAGGGGAAACATACAAGAAGAAAAAGAAAGAAAGAAAGAAAAATGAGAATTAAGAACAAAACAAGGCCGGGCGTGGTGGCTCAAGCCTGTAATCCCAGCACTTTGGGAGGCTGAGGTGAGCAAATCACCTGAGGTCAGGAGTTCGAGACCAGCCTGGCCAACACAGTGAAACCTTGTCTTTACTAAAAATACAAAAATTAGCCAGGCATGGTGGTGGGTGCCTGTAATTCCAGCTACTCCAGACACTAAGGCGGGGGAATCACTTGAACCCGGGAGGCGGAGGCTGCAGTGAGCCAAGATCACACCACTGCACTCCAGCCTGGGTGACAGTGAGAGACTCCATCTCAAAAACATACAAAAATTAAAAACAAATAAATAAAATACAATGTCTACTTTCTGACAACAAAAGCTTGCCAGACATGTGAAGAAACAGGAAAGTGTGACCTACGCTGAGGACAAAAAGGAGTCAAGAGAACCTTTCTATGGAAGAACGGGTCCGGACGCTGGACCTAAAGCCTTCAAAGCAGCTACTAAAAATAGGTTCAAGCTGGGTTGTGCATGTCTGTGGTCCCAGATACACTGGAGGCTGAAGAGGGAGGATCATCTGAGCTCTGGAAGTTGAGTTATGATCACACCACTGCACTCCAGCCTGGGCAACAGAGCAACACCCTGTCTTGATTTAAAAAAAAAAAAAGTAGGCTGAGGCAGGAGGGTCACTTGAGCCCAGGAGTTCAGACCACCAGCCCAGGCAACAAAGCAAAACATTATCTCTACACACACACACAACAATTAGCCCAGTGTGCTGGTGTGCACCTGTGGTCCCAGCTACTTAGGGGGCTGAGGCAGGAGGATCACTTGAGCCCAGGAGGTCAAGGCTGTTATGAACCGTGATGACACCACTTCACTCTAGCTTGGGTGACAGAGCAAGACCTTGTCTCAATTAAAGAAAAAAAAAAAAAGGTTCAAAGAGCTAGAAGAAACCATATTTCAAGAATTAAAGCCAAGTATGACCATAATGACCCACTAATAATGGCTCTTAATGAACAGACAAAAATGATAAGAATTCAAATTAGTTGGGTACGGTGGCTCACATCTGTAATCTCAGAACTTTGAAAGGCTGAGGCGGGTGGATTGCTTGAACTCAGGAGTTTGAGACCAACCTGGGCAACATCACAAAACCCTGTCTCTACCAAAACCAAAAAACAGAAAACAAAAATAGGCTGGGCGCGGTGGCTCAAGCCTGTAATCCCAGCACTTTGGGAGGCCGAGACAGGCAGATCACGAGGTCAGGAGATTGAGACCATCCTGGCTAACATGGTGAAACCCCGTCTCTACTAAAAAATACAAAAAACTAGCCAGGCGAGGTGGTGGGTGCCTGTAGTCCCAGCTACTCAGGAGGCTGAGGCAGGAGAATGGCGTGAACCCGGGAGGCGGAGCTTGCAGTGAGCTGAGATTCCGCCACTGCACTCTAGCCTGGGCGACAGAGCGAGACTCTGTCTCAAAACAAAAAAACAAAAAAACAAAAATTAGCTGGGGGTGGTGGTGTGCACCTGTAATCCCAGCTCCTCAGGAGACTGAGGTGGGAGGATTGCTGGAGCTCAGCAAGCAGAGGTTGCAATGAGCAGAGATTGAGCCACTGCACTCCAGCCAAGACTTACTGTAAAAAACTCAAAGCACGGTGGCTCATGCCTGTAATCCCAGCACTTTGGGAGGCCAAGGTGGGTGGATCACGTGAGATCAGGAATTTGAGAGCACCCTGGCCAACATGGTGACACCCTGCCTCTACTAAAAATACAAAAATTAGTGGCTGGGCACAGTGGCTCATGCCTGTAATCCCTGCACTCTGGGAGGTTGAGGCGGGTGCATCACCTGAGCTCAGGAGTTTGAGACCAGCCTGGTCAACATGATGAAACCCCATCTCTACTAAAATACAAAAAATTAGCTGGGCATGGTGGCGCACCCTGTAATGCCAGCTACTCAGGAGGCTGAGGCAGGAGAATCGCTCGAACCTGGGAGGCTGAGGTTGCGGTGAGCCGAGATCATGCCACTGCACTCCAGCCTGGGTGACAGAGACTTAGTCTCAAAAACAAAACAAAACAAAAAAACAAAAACTCAAATTACGTTCTGGATTTGAAAGCCCTCCGTGACCACCTGGGCTTCCATTACGCCCTGAGCTTCCTGCATCATGGCCCTGAGAGCTCTATGTGGCATCTGCCCATTTCTGTGAGGGTCTCCCCAACCCAGGCTTGGCCACGGACAGGGTAGGGACGGAGCTGCCTGCTCCCTGCACTATAGGTCTCAACTGAACAAATGATGGAGACCTGCAGCGGCAAAGGCCACATATGTGGCCAGGCAAGTCCTCTTCCCCTGCCAGGGTCTCAGTATCCTCCTCTGTGAAACAGGCCCCATGGGCTCTGGTGCCAGGAGAAGGACAGGGACCTGGACATGAGGTGGCCCCCACCACTCCTGCTGGCAGAAACCCCGGGAGCCAGGCATGAGTCCACCTGCAGGCAAGGCTGTGAGTTTTGTTGTTGGTTTAATTTATTACTGTTTGACATCCAGTGACACTGACATACCCTCGCCGGGCCCCCGGCGAGTCTGACCTGTCCAATAAAATACAGTACGAGGAGTGGACGGTGACGCACATGCATCCACGCTTAACTACAGTGACTCCAAACTGCGGCGCAACAGTACTGCCAGCAAAGGAAAAGAAAAACAGGTATCGCGTGTTCCCCAATTCGGAATTCTCTCTCTCTCTCTTTTAGACAGTTAATGCTGTTACAAATGCTACTGATGCCAGGACAGGGCCAGTCACAAACAGTCCTACAGCTTCTCAGCTGTATAAATATGGAAGATTCTTTTGTTTATACAGTTTTACCCCAAGTCTGAAACTACGACTGCCACTACCCGTTACTGCTAAGGCCTATGCCGTCTCGGCTCTGGAACGAAGGGCTCGGGGTCGAGACTGGAATGTCGGGGCTCAGTCTTCTTCGCTGCCACTTCCTGAGCGGTCCTGGAGAGGGGACAGGAGGAGACAGTATGCGTTGGCCGCCCCGTTAGGGCACTTTGCCAGGGGCCTGCCAAGTTTTAAATAAACTAGCTCAAGAAAACACCGATGCCGGCAACAGAAGCTACTGCAGCCATAGCCACGCCTGAACTTCATGTTTCTCTAGAGGACCAGTCCCTGTGACCACACTCGGCCATCTCGGGATCTGCGAGGCTCCATGTGTCTTCCCTGCTCTGTCCCATGTCACCTCCCTGGCCCTTGGCCCCTGACCTACAGCTTCCAAACCATCTTGGCTCTTCCTAACTGTGAAAGATCTTTGCTCTTTCATATAATTTTTTTTTTTTTTTTAAGACAGGGTCTTGCTCTGTTGCCCAGGCTGGTGTGCAGTGGTACTGTCACGGCTCTCTGCAGCCTCGACCTCCCAGGCTCCAGTGAGCCTCCTGCCTCAGTTTCCCAAAGTGCTGGGATTACAGGTGTGAGCCACTGTGCCCGGCCTATAAAACCTTTTTAAACGGCCTGGCATGGGCCATAAAACACCTTGCTCTGGCTTGGGCAAGAGAGACACCATCACAGCCCAGACCCTCCTGCCTGACACAGGGGCCACCCCTCCCCATGAGGACTTCAAGAATGTCCTCAAGGGTCAGTGCCTCTTTTGTCAGACTAATTCCTAGGCACTGAAATTTGCTTCTTCTGTGCTGACAAAATGGCATTCACCGGGCTTCAATGGGAGCCAGGCCTGAGTGGGGGCGGCGCCCTCATCCATGCAGCCTCCTTGCTTTGCATAAGAGGAAACTGAAGCTTGAGAAGCAAAGTGACCTGCCAGGTCCCACAGCCAGAAGGACCAGAGACAGAGGTGAAGATTATTTAAAGCCAGCAAGTGGATCTGCTCAGGCTCCCGACTGTCCCCCAAAAACTATCCACTGTGGGTTTGGCGTTTCTGCCCATTCTCTACCACACTGAGAAGACAGGGCACTGCCTGGTGGGTCCCCAATCCTAGCACCTCCCACTTGACCCTAATCAAGCCCTGGCCTGCCCGGCCTCAGCCCAGGAGCCCTGGTGCTGTGGGACCGCCTGTTGCCTGTCCTGAGACCTCATATGTCCTCCCAGTCCCCAGACACCCACGGGTACTAAGAGTTGGTTCCAGGGTCACACAGGCTTGGGTTTGAGTGGCAGCCCTGCCACATACTGGCTGTGTGACCTGGGGTCAGCCATGGCAGGTGAAGCCTCAGTTTCCCCACCCGCAGCATGGGGGAGTGGGAGGACCACCCCGCAGGGCTGTCCTGTCAGGGCCCTGGGATGCCTCCCGCCACCCACCAGCCCTGCCTGCTCGGGGGCCCAACCTCACCTCCTCTTGTTCCTCATCACTGTCGTCGTCACTCACGACCGGTTTGGCTCGGGACCCTCGGCTTGGTCGCCGCCGGCCGCCCTTCAGCCGGTCCTGTGCTTTCTCCTTCCGGCCAAGCTTGATCTTCACTTTGACAGACCGAGCTAGAGGGGACCAGGAGGGAAAGACAGCCTTGAGCTCTGGGAATGCAGCACCCTCACAGCAAGGGGCGTCTGGGAGCCAGGAGGGCTGTGAAAAGCTGTGGCCTTGGGGGCTCTCCGGCCAGCGTGAACCCCAGCATCCTGAACTCCCCCGGGACTCACATTCAGATTCAGAGCCTTCCTCCTCGCCCTCTTCCTCCTCCTCACTCTCCTCGCCTTCACTGTCATCCTCCTTCTCGATTTTCTGCCGCACGCTGGTGAAGACCGACTGCAAGACGATGGAGTCTTCATAGATCTGGGCGGAGACACCAGGGGCTTGAGTGGATGGGCCTGACTGGAGGGTTGCCTGCCCGGCCCTGGCCCCAGCCCCAGCCCTGTGTTGTCCCTGGACAGCTGATCAGTGGCCAGTGCGAGCCTCAGTGGGTCGGGGCTTCAGCCCACCCAGGGTGAAAGGCCCTCCCCATAATCTTCCTCCACGGGTACCCCAGAGAGCATCAGGCTTCTGAAATGCTCCAGGGTGAAAGGTCAGGCACACTGGTTTGGGAATGGCTGCAGGTGCCTCCCTCCTGCAGAATCTCTGAGGTCTGCAATAACATTAGAAATGCATGTCCCTTGTTGAAGCCAGCATCTTCCCCAAACGCATCAAAGTCAAGTACTTTTTCTGAGAGGCATCAATCCCAAACACAATCCCAAACACACTTAAGAAAAGTTTGCCAAGTTGAGGCTGTGTATGTGTCAATTCTATCACAGGAAAGAACACACCCATAGGATTCCTCTGAAGAGAGTGTGCCCCAGGGAATTTAAAACAAAATTCCAACAGACAGAGGACTCTGAGTCTACTTCTTCTGTTGTGCCTATCTTTATTTTCGTTGGTAAATACGTACTGCTTTTGTAATTGCTAAAAAATCCCAAGTTGCTGGAAATTTAAATTTTTTTTTAAATTTTTTTAAAGACAGGGTCTTGTTACGTTGCCCAGGCTGGTCTTGAACTCCTGGCCCCAAGTGATCCTCCCGCCTTGGCCTCCCAAAGTGCTGGGATTACAGGCACAAACCACCACAGCTAGCGGGAAATGTTTTTAACCCATCAATTCAGAAAGGAAGCAGGGGCGGGTTGGTTCAAAGCCCAGCTGTAGGAGTGGCCCATCCCCATCCCTCAGTGGTGCCCTCACCAGGGAGCCCTCCAGGTTGAAGGTCTGAGCGTTCTGGCACAGCAGCATGACGTCCTTCTCTAGGTCGTTGAGGCTGCGGTACTTGTGGTTGCGGATGCGCTCCTGCAATGGACGGGACGAGCAGGTCTTACCTCAGGACCCTGCCTCGCCTGCCCGCAGGTCTTGCTGTGTGCTGGGGACCCCGCGGGTCGGTATTCCTCGCGCCTATGAGGATGTGGCTGAAGCCCCAGTCTTGGTAACCTGGCCCACCAGGCATGGGAACTGCATGACTGAGGCCCAGCACTGAGTGAGCAGGACCTTGAAGGAACACTCAACACCGACTGCTCACTGACATCCCACAGGACACCTCCAACCCTTACAAGGAACCCCAAAAGCCCACGACCAGGTCCCTAACCAGGCAGCCCAAGGCCCTGCCCAGGCAGTTTCTGGTCATTCTGCCCACACACCACAGCTCTCAGATGGGGGTGCCCCTGGGTCAGACTCCCCCCCCCTCCCCCGGGCAGATGCACGGCACAGGCACAACGTCAGTGTTACCTTTATCTTCTTGAAGTCCACGGGCTTGCGGATGAGCTCGTAGTACTCCGGCAGCTCCTTTCGCGAGGGCAGCTGGATGAAGACCTCGCTGAGTTGACGTCCACTGCTGCTGCAAGGCAGAACCGGCGGGCGTCACCCCCGGGCCCGCCCACCCGGGAGCCCCTACCCCGCCTCAGCAGGTCCCCACATTGTTTGAGGACAGAGAGGATGAGAAATTCAAACTTGGCTCAGGAGCTATTTCTTGCACATTTTTTTTTTTTTTGAGACGGAGTTTCATTGCCCAAGCTGGAGTGCAATGGCGAAATCTCAGCTCACTGCAACCTCCACCTCCCAGGTTCAGGCGATTCTCCTGCCTCAGACTCTGGAGTCACTGGGATTACAGGCGTGTGCCACCATGCCAAGCTAATTTTGTATTTTTAGTAGAGACAGGGTTTCTCCATGTCAATCAGACTGGTCTCAAACTCCTGACCTCAGGTGATCAGCCCACCTCAGCCTCCCAAAGTGCTGGGATTACAGGTGTGAGCCACCACGCGTGGCCTGCACATGCGCTTTCTTGTAGCTTCTGGAACATTCCCCAGTGACAACCACACACACAGGCCTGTGACGTGGTTTTTTTTTTTTTGAGACGGAGTCTCATTCTGTCACCAGGCTGGAGTGCAGTGGTCTGATCTTGACTGACTGCAACCTCTGCCTCCAGGGCTCAAGCAATTCTCCTGCCTCAGCCTCCCGAGTAGCTGGGATTACAGGTGCCCACCACCACACCCGGTTAATCTTTTTATTTTTAGTAGACGGGGATTCACCATGTTGGCCAGGCTGGTCTCGATCTCTCGACCTCATGATCCGCCTGTCTCAGCCTCCTGAAGTGCTGGGATTATAGGCATGAGCCACTGCACCCGGCCAATACATTTGTTTTTGAGACAGGGTCTTGCTCTGTTGCTCAGGCTGGAGTGCAGTGGTGTGATCATGACTCACTACAGTCTCAACCTTCTGGGTTCAAGCGATCCTCCCAGCACAGCCTCCCAAGTAGCTGGGACTATAGGTGTGCACTACTAGGCACAGCTAAAATGTTTTGTAGAAATAGGGGTCTATTTTCCCCAGGCTGGTCTCAAACCTCTGGCCTCAAGCAATCCTTCCTCAGCCTCCCGAAGTGCTGGGATTACAGTCAGAAGCCACTGCACCTGGCCTGGGATGCATCTGGATCTCCGCTCTGTCCTCACTGGGGACTGATCTAACCCCCTGAACACCACCAGAAGCGCCGTCGTGTACTCGGCACAGCGGCGGTGATGAGACTCTACCAGGCCTCGTGCACAGCACTCCCAGCTCTTACCAGGTCTTGTCCATACCTGAGCCTGGCTCAGGAGGACGGGGTGGGTGGGGACAGAAGCTCTGAGAGCTGACCTTGCTCTGACAGAACCCAGACCGCAGGCTGGGAAAATGAGAACGCATGGCAAATGCACTCTCCCCTCTGCTTTGGCCCAGAGGAACGGCCTGTCCAGGAAACGGCCCTAAGCAGGAAGCCATCAGGCGGATGAGGCCTAAAAGTGGTCAACGGAGCCCGATGGGAAGAAGGAGCTGAGTTTGAGTTCTGATAACTCCAGCTGCCTCATTAGCACCGCTTCTATCCTTACGTTCTTTTCCAGAAAATCCCAGAGGGCAGGGCAGCCCGCTCATGCCACTGGCTGGCCCCACCGTCTGTCTGGGTGTCCTGAGTGCTCCTTGTCTTGTTTCTGTTTACTGTCCTGGAAAATGGCAGCGACAACATGGTGGCTTCCTTGGTTCTGTCGCTGGGGGGTCCTGATGTCACCAAGGGCCAGATGGACCAGGCCTGCCTCCAGGAGGCTGCCCGCGGGCGGGATCCCAGAAGGCCTCCTGCTTCTCTGGTGTTTGTGTGCATCACGAAGCTCCTGACCTGGCTTCTAAAACGAGAGCCTCCTGAGATGCAGATGTTACACACAGGAGCCAGAATCCTGTCCGTCCACCTCCCCTGGACTTGACAACCGCCATCATCCCCTCCTTGCTGGGCCAGTCACACCTTACGCACACTAAACTCTGAAGCAGGCAGCTTGGACAGCCTGCTGTGTCAGGCCAGCTGTGTTGAGGGAAGTCGAGGTGGGAGTGAATTTCCTGGCCTGGCCACAGCCCACCGTGAGCCTCTGCCTTCCAGGGCTGTCCTTCTCCAGTGTGTGCTCATGAAGTACATTACATCTCCCCATCTCCTGCCAGGAAGTGTTTTTGGTCCTGGGTGTGGGACCAGCTGGTCCAGCATAGGAGCACATAAACTTCTAAGCCAGCGTTCCCATCGTGGGCCCTTCTTGGAGGCACAGGCTTCCTTTTTCTTATGCACAGGCTGGTGGCCGGCTTGGCCACAGGCAACTGTTGGTAAACCTGGTCCACAGGCTCAGAAAAGAACACGCAGCAGAGGTACTTGCTGCTTGGTGGCCCTGGAGAAAGACACGACTCCCCTTTGAATTGGGAAGCGTGTGTCCCATCTGCAGCTCAGGCAGAGCAGGCCTGTACCTCTTCCCTCTCCTAAGCCGGCACATCCTGTTCTCCACGCTATGGAATTTTTTAAGCAAAGAGCTCTCCTCTCTCTTCACAATGGCAGCATCCACCCTATACCTGTTACACTGAGGCACATCAAGAGCTGCGCCTTACGCTGTGAAGCAGGATGTGCAGCACAGGCAGGAGCAACAGAAGAGCCCCAACGCGATATTCTCTTCTATGAAAAGCAGTGCGCTCTGCCACTTTCCATTCTATTACATTTTTTAAAGAAATGCCAGTTGTAGGCCAGGTGCAGTGGCTCGTGCCTGTAATCCCAGCACTTTGGGAGGCCAAAGTGGGAGGACTGCTTGAGCCCAGGAGTTTGAGACCAGCCTGGGCAACATGGCAAAACCCCATTTCTATTTCACTGAGGGAAAAAAAAAAAAAGCCAGTTTTGTGATCCACTCAATGCCGTTAGTGGCCAGCACAGTGCAGACTCTTGGCCTGAAACGCCCTGCCCTGTGGCCATGGGGGGCTTGCTGCACACTGTGGCCCTTGCCCTGGAGGGCAGCTCCCTATGCAGGCAGTGCAGGAAGTAAGACCCCAGGACGGTGACAGCAGAAGGCTTAATAATAGCACCCCGCCACCCCAACACCACCTCCATCAGGCTAATGAGAAACAGCTACAGGCCGCAAAAAAAAAAAAAAAAAAAAAAAAAAAAAAACACAAGGTGCGGCTGGGCGCGGTGGCTCACGCCTGTAATCTCAGAACTTTGGGAGGCTGAGGTGGGTGGATCACGAAGTCAGGAGTTCAAGACCAGCCTGGCCAAGATGGTGAAACCTGTCTCTACTAAAAACACAAAAATTAGCCGGGTGTGGTAGCAGGCAGCTGTAATCCCAGCTACTCGGGAGGCTGAGACAGGAGAATCGCTTGAACCTGGGTGGCAGAGGTGGCAGTGAGCTGAGATCGCACCATTGCACTCTAGCCTGGATGGCAGAGTAAGACTCAAAATACAAACAAAAACAAAACAAAGGTACAAGAGCACCCCCTTCCGGACCTCTAGGAGAATTAGGTTCTGGATGAATAAAGACCACCCAGGGGCTGGTTTGAGGATTCCGCTCTGGTGCAGAGTTCCCCAGAGGTCCTGTCCTCAGGCTTTGCTGCAGCAGGCGGGGTGCCGAGAGCCTCCCTCACCTCTATATTAAAGAGGGACATGCCGCAGCCTCCCCTCACTTGGAATAAAACCCGGAGTCCTCCAGACAGGTGCCATCACCTTTGATGTCAGTGCCCCTAGCTAAGTAAGCTCTCACGCTCGTGTCAGGGCCTACAAAGGGGATTCCACTCCCCATGGGAATTTGGGCTCTGTCCTCATCTCAGGGCAAACATCGCCTCCTCTGACCCCCACACATACCCCAGCCCACACCTCTTAATATCTGACTTAACACCAATGCACAGATCTTTTTTTGAAACAGAGTCTCGCATTGTCGCCCAGGCTGGAGTGCAGTGGCGCATCTCGGCTCACTGCAACCTCTGCCTCCCAGGTTCAAGCGATTCTCCTGCTTCAGCCTCCCAAGTAGCTGGGGTTACAGGCGCACCGCCACACCTGGCTAATTTTTTTATTTTTAGTAGACATGGGTTTCACCATGTTGGTCAGGCTAGTCTCCAACTCCTGACCTCCTGATCCATCCACCTTGGCTTCCCGAAAGTGCTGGGATTACAGGCTGAGCCACCGCGCCTGGCCCAACGCACAGATCTTTAGCATGAGGCTAAAGATGTGCTCCTGTCAGTCCTTCCCCCAGGGGTGATCCTGGGCCGAGGTTGACCGCTTCTTGAAGTTGATGATGCAGAAACACACAGGGGAGCCCCCAAGCCTGGAGTGGCTTCCTACCTTCCCACTGTCCCTGTTGCCCAGTGGAGCGACAGGTCCTGAAGTGGGCACATACCAGCCATGCCCAGTTCCCGCTGCTGGGCATCTGGGCTGTGCCCAGGGTTGGAAACCAGGAAGCAAGTGTCTGTGGATACTCAGGTACAAGTGTTTAGTTTGCAGTTCTCCTGGGAATTTATCTGGGAGAAGATACTCTGGGTCACAGGGTGGGGAAATGCTCTACTTAGTAGATACTGAGCCAGCGTGAGCGGTGCTCGTCCTTGCAGCCATTCTACAACGTGGCCCTAAACACGCTTCCTTGTTGTGCAGAAAAGTCAAGCACCGTTTCACAGGCTCTTCCAAGCAGCGCCTGTTCCCATCTTTGGCCCATTTCCCTCCCTGGGGAGTCCTTTGTTGGATGCATTATTGCAAACATCTGCTCCAGTCTAGGAACTGACTGTTTATTTTCTCTCTTTTTACAGACACGGTTTTGTTCTGTTGCCCAGGCTGGAGTGCAGTGGTGCCATCCTAGCTCACTGCAGCCTCCAACTCCGGGGCTCATGAGATCCTACTGCCTCAGCCTCCCAAGTAGCTAGGACCACAGGCACATGCCACAACGCCCGGCTAATTTTAAAAATATTTTGTAGAGATGGGGTCTCACTATGTTGCCCAGGCTGGTCTCAAACTCCTGGGCTCAAGGGATCCTCCCATATCAGTCTCCCAAAGCACTGGAATTACAGGTGTGTGGCACTGTGCTCAGCCCAGTGTAAATATTTGAGGCTTGTTGGGCCTGCCTCTGTTGCAACTGCTCAGTTCTGCTGCTGTTCCATGAAGGGAACCATAGACAATGCAGAAATTGGTGGGATTTGGCTGCATTCCAACAAAACATCATTTATCAACACTGAGATTTGAATTTCGCTTTTTTTTTTTTTTTTTTTTTTTTTTGAGATGGAGTCTCACTCTGTCACCCACGTTGGAGTGCAGCGGTGCAATCTTGGCTCATTGCAACCTCCGCCTCCCGAGTAGCTGGAAGGTGGCACCCACCACCACGCCTGGCTAATTTTTGTATTTTTAGTAGAAATGGGGTTTCGCCATGTTGGCCAGGCTGGTCTGGAACTCTTAAGTTCCAGCAATCCGCCAGCCTTGGCCTCCCAAAGTGCTGGGATTATAGGCGTGAACCTAGGTTGAACGTTTTGACACGTTATAAAGTATTATCTTGAGAATTATTTAGACTTACAGCTGTGACACAGAAAACATTCTGACTCATGCATCAGGGAGTGAAAGGAAGTTCACCAGTGAATCTGTCAATGAACGTGGTCTGAAGGCACCTCCCTGCGGGCCAGGCATAGGCTTCCAGTAAAGATAGAGGTGCCAGGAGCTCCGCTGAGGGGTCTGTGCGTCAAGGCTGTCACCTCGCTACAGGTTATGATGTTGATGCCTTCCAATGCACCAATATTTGTAATAAGCTGATAGATTCTAACAAGCCAATACCACACCCGGGGACACCTACTTCTTATTATGGGTTCAATACAGTTGAACAATGAAATCCAAGTTCAGTTTCATTTGTTGAGACAGGGTCTCACTCTGTTGCTCAGGCTGGAGTGCAGTGGTGTAATCTCAGCTCACCATAGCCTTGACCTCCTGGACTCAGGTGATCCTCCTGCTTCAGCCTCCCAAGCAGCTAGAACTACAGGATGCCACCATGCCCAGCTTTTTTTTTTTTTTTGTATTTTCTGTAGAGATGAAGATTCACCATGTTGACCAGGCTAGTGTTGAACTCCTGGGCTCACGTGATCTACCCACCTCAGCGTACCAAAGTGTTGGAATTACAGGCATGAGCCCTGCGTCTGGCATGAGTTCAGTTTTTTGTTTGTTTGTTTGAGACAGAATCTCCGTCACTCAGGCTGCAGTGATGCAATCTCGGCTTACTATTACCTCCGCTTCCCGGGTTCAAGTGATTCTCCCAACTCAGCCTTCCGAGTAGCTGGGACTAGAGGCGTGTGCCACTGCGCCCAGGCCCCAAGTTTTGTTTTTTCCCTTTTTTTCTTTTTTGAGACAGAATCTCGCTCTTGTCCCCCAGGCTGGAGTGCAATGGCGAGATCTCAGCTTACTGCAACCTCCGCCTCCCGGGATCAATCGATTCTCTTGCCTCAGCCTCCCAAGTAGCTGTAATTATAGGCGCCTGTCACCACGCCTGGCTAATTTTTGTATTTTTAGTAGAGACGGGGTTTCACCATGTTGGCCAGGCTGGTCTCAAACTCCTGACCTCATGATCCACTCACCTCGGCCTCTCTGGCCGAGTGCAGTAGCAGCCAGCCCCTGCCAGACTCAGGCCAAAGCTGTCACCACGAATTGGCAAGGCAGCAGCTCAGGCCCTGGGCTGGGGACCATTGTCCCCTCTCACAGTGCACAAGGTGCTGGCCTCTGGGCTATGTGCCTGGCCACGTTATTTCAGTCAGGCCCCTGTGCTGCAGATGTGGAGACTGAGGCACAGAGACAGGTGTGGAGCTCAGATCTTCACCGTACTCAAGTCCCTCCTACAGTAACCACAGGGCTGCTGCCTCCAGGTAGTGCGGAGTGGGAATGGAACCCAGAGGGCCCGCCTGGTGGGGCCAGAGCTTTGTGAGGCTTAGCTGCGGCAGCCTGGACCTGTCTCCGTCTTTCCGAGCTGCCTAAGCATAAACTGCAACCATTGTGCCTCTCTAGCCCTGAGGCTGTGCGCATGTGTCTCCTGATCGCAGCAGAGGCATCAAGTTCAACACCATTGTCTACCATGTAGTTTTTTGTTTTGTTTTTTGTTTTTTTTTTGAGACATAGTCTCACTGTCACCCAGGCTGGAGTGCAGTGGCGCGATCTCAGCTCACTGCAACCTCCACCTCCCAGGTTCAAGCGATTCTCCTGCCTCAGCCTCCCGAGTAGCTGGGATTAAAGGCATGTGCCACCATGCCTGGCTAATTTTTTATTTTAATAGAGACGGGGTTTTGCCACATTGGCCAAGCTGTTCTCAAACTTCTGACCTCAAGTATCCGCCCGGCTCCCCCTCCCAAAGTGCTGGGATTACAGATGTGAGCCACTGTGCCTGGCCTGCATGGTCTTTATTGTAGCAGCATCTCTGCCCTATCACTGTCGCAGGCAGGCTGGCGGCGTGGTCTTCAGCAGCCTGCCTGCTGAACCCACGTGGAGCAGCAGATGCCCTTCTCTGAGCCCTTACCAAGCACACCAAGGGGATGCCCCCTGACACACATGCGGCCTTGACACTTGGACACAGAGCCCCAAATGCCTCAGCCACCAGCTGCCGACTGCTATAAAGAACCCAGGGAGGGAGGCGGAGATTGCAGTGAGCCAAGATTGTGTCACTGCACTCTAGCCTGGGCTACAGAGCAAGACTGTGTCTCAAAAAAAAAAAAAAAAAAAAAAGAACCCAGGGAAGAAGGTATCAACTGGCAGTGCACAGCCCCACAAGTCTGAACCTGACCCACAGTCACAGCGAACATTTCTGCATGTTCTGATTTTAAAGTAAAATCTCCTACATGCAACTTAATTTCTTCATTCTGGTTTCGATTTCTGGCAGGTTCCTCAATGTGGTTTGAAATTTCAAACCACCAAGGAGAAACGCCCTTGGCTGAGGGCAGGTGTGTGGCCCAGGGCCCCTGTG
Source organism: Rhinopithecus bieti (assembly GCF_001698545.2). Taxonomy (NCBI): domain Eukaryota; kingdom Metazoa; phylum Chordata; class Mammalia; order Primates; family Cercopithecidae; genus Rhinopithecus; species Rhinopithecus bieti. The sequence continues at coordinate 589,615 of NW_016804637.1, forward strand.
AGGCCCCTGGTGCTGGCACAGCCCCGCTCAAGCCCCTAACCTCCCTCCAGCCTCTGCAGGCACTGTGTCCTCTCTGCCTGGGACACTTGTCCCTCTCCTCCCAGTGGACACTGCTCACGCTTCCTGTTCTGCTTATGTGGCCCTTCCCACTGGAGCCACCACAAGTCCCTGGACAGCAGAGGCCAGAACTGCCCACATGGTACCACAGAACACTCCAGCCTGTTCCCACTGTGGCCCCTGAGCAAGAGGAGCATGTCATTGCACTCTGTGTTCACAATGTAAAGGACAGTGGCTGTGAAGGCCGGCAGTGCCACACTCCGGGGCCTGGGAAGGAGGGGTCTTATGGCTGTGAATCTGACTGCAGAGGAACAGAGTAAAAGCTTTCCAGGCAAGACAACCGGACACGTATGATGAGGTCATCACAGAGGTCACATCAAACACAATTCTGCTGGTATAAAATACAAACTAGGGGGCTGCAGGTATCTCCAACGATCAAAAACAATATTCAAAAAGACTCCACCTGACAGGAAGGGCGTCCCTGCCTCTCCTAAAGGGTCTGGCCCCAACACAGCAGCGGGTGCTCAGCTGAACCACTTCTGACCTCAGATGTCACCACCTAGAGGGACCACGTGGCTCCCACCTGCAGTTACGGGCACATTCTCCAGCTTGGAGAGGCAGGCTCAAGACACCGAATCCAGAGGACAACGTCCTGTGTTCACTCTTTGAATTGTCAGAACTCAGGTCTACACAGACACCCATCTCTTTTCAGGCTTCACATTTAACTCAATTACAGAGTTGAACTAATTAGGGGGTTCTGGAAAGCAAACTAAACAACAAAAATTCCGGCCAGGCGTGATGGTGGTGCGCACCTGTAATCCCAGCTACTTGGGTGGCTGAGGCAGGAGAATCGCTTGAACCTGGAAGGTAGAGGTTGCAGGGAGCCAAGATCACGCCATGGCACTCCAGCCTGGCTGACAGAGTGAGACTCTGCCTCACACACACAAAAAAATCCAATTAAAAATAAGTTGTCTTTTCTTTTCTTGGAAAGGAGCAATTGAAAGTTAGAGACAAAAAAGTGAGCTGTTAGCTGTGTCTGACTTTATTCCATTCAAGCTCTTCTCAGCCTGGTGCAGCTGTGTGGGGCCAAGGAAGGGCCGAGTGACATGAGCACCACCTGCCATGCAGTTGGTAGCGTGGAACCTTCCAGGAGTCTGAGAGATGTGTCATACAGAATGTAACTTCTAGCCAATGATGGGCAAATAATAATAATAATAATAATAAAGAATGTAACTTCACCCCAAATGAGGTCTTTTGCTTAGAGCTACTGGGAGGTGATCTCTGGGCACTTAGAATGTCACACCTAATGGGTGTCTTTGTTTACATGGGGTCTGGAACCAGTCCTAGGTTGGGGCTTTGGGCTATTTAGTTTCTGCTCGACCTGCAGAGGGGCTCGAGATGGAGGTCAGTCATGTGGGTAGCCAGCTGTGTCTTTGTGACCAAGTCCCAGTAAAAATGCTTGACACAGGGTGGGTGTGGTGGCTCACGCCTGTAATCCCAACACTTCGGGAGGCTGAGGCAGGCAGAGCACTTAAGGTCAGGAGTTTGAGACCAGCCTGGCCAACATGGTGAAACCCCATCTCTACTAAAAATACAAAAATTAGCCAGGTGTGGTGGCGCAAGCCTGGCCTGTAACCCCAGCTGCTTAGGAGGCTGAGACAGGAGAATCACTTCAATCCAGGAGGCAGAGATTGCAGTGAGCAGAGATTGCGCCATTGCACTCCAGCCCGAGTGACAGAGTTAAAACAAAACAAAACAAAACAAAACAAAACAAAACAAAACAAAACAAACTCTGGACACGGAGGCTTCTCTGGTTGGCAATGCTCTTTGTCAGCGTCACCAGGAACATGAGCGCTGTCTGCAACTCCACAGGGAGGAGACAAAGGAAAGTCCTGTGTCTGGAACCTCAGGATCACCTCAAGTGATCCGCCCACCTTGGCCCCCAAGAGGCCTCATACACCTCTTGTCTTGGTTGATTTTAATCTGTAGCCTTGCACTGTAATAAATCATAACTGCAAGCGTAACAGGCTGAGAATGACGGCACTTGAGGGTGATCTTGCGGACTTTCCCCAAACTGTGCAACAGGGTGGACCCTGAGTTTGTTTTCCCTCATAGCTTCAAATTTAGTTAAGAATATCAGAAATATCCATTAACTACACCAATTTTGTATCCAAACATCATGTTTGAAATTACTGCTAAATGGAGGCAGCTTTTCTTTAGCTTTTTTTTTTGCAACAGGGTCTCACTCTGTCACCCATGCTGGAGTGCAGTGGGGTGATTATACCTCACTGTGGCCTTGGCCTCTTGTGGTCCTCCTGCCTCAGCTTCCTGAAGAGCTGAGACAACAGGCATGCACCACCACTCCTGGCTAATTTTTGTACTTTTTGCATAGGCGGGGTCTCCCTATGTTGTTCAGGTTGGTCTCGTATTCCTGGTCTCAAGGTATCCACACACTTCAGTCTTGCAAAGTTCTGGGATTACAGGCGTTAACTGCCACGCCCAGCTGAGGCAGCTTTTCAATGACTATCTTTCTTGAGTTGATGTGCCCTATGTGACGTTTTCCTGTGCAAATCACATTACAGTGAGTGGACAGACCCACACCTGCTGTGCTTCCAGCACTAAGGAGGCTTTCTTTAATAGTCATCTTTGTTGTCCTACTTGTAATTCCAACATAAGTTACTCCCAGTCTAATGTGCAACCCCCAGGTCTGTGAATCCATCCATTCCAGGAAGATGTGAGGTTAAATTGAAAACATAAATCAAATCCCCCACTGAGGCACCCTCCCACATGGGTCCCAGATAAGACAGGAGCACTGCTGTGTGACTGAAATGTCAGTGTTCTTCTCAAAACAGGTCTCAGAATCTCTACCAGAATTGCATGTCCTGAAACAGAATAGTTTCGATAAAGCAGTCACTTAGCAATAAGAGCTAGGATTTGGGTTTTTTAATCTTTTTTTTTTTTTTTTTTTTTTGAGATGGAGTCTCGCTCTGTCACCCAGGCTGGAGTGCAGTGGTGCAATCTCGGCTCACTGAAAGCTCTGTCTCCCGTGCTTATGCCATTCTTCTGCCTCAGCCTCCCGAGTAGCTGGGATTACAGGCACCCACTACCATGCCCAGCTAATATTTTTGTATTTTTAGTGGAGACGGGGTTTCACCGTGTTAGCCAGGATGGTCTGGATCTCCTGACCTCATGATCCACCCGCCTCAGCCTCCCAAAGTGCTGGGATTACAGGTGTGAGCCACTGCATCTGGCCTTTTTTTTTTTTTTTTTAAATAGAGACAGAGTCTCACTATGTTGTCCAGGCTCATCTGAAACCCTAGGCTCAAGTGATCCTCTGCCTTGGCCTCCCAAAGTGTTGGGATTACAGGCGTGAGCCACCACGTCCAGCCTGTACTGTTGTGGCTTTTTTGGGACAGGGTGTCACTCTCGTTGTCCAGGCTGGAGTGCAGTGGCACGATCATGGTGCACTGCAGCCTCGACTTCTCGAGCTTAGGTGATCCTCCCACCTAAACCTCCCGAGTAGTTGTGACTATAGGCAGGCACCACCATGCGTGGCTTATTTTTGTATTTTTCGTAGAGATGGTTTTTCACCACATTGCCCAGATTGGTCTTGAACTCCTGGGCTCAAGAAATCCACCCACCTCGGCCTTCCAAAGTGCTGGGATTACAGGCATGAGCCACTGTGCCCAGCCGAAAATTTTAATTTATTGTATGATTTATCATCAAATCTTACACAGGCCAGAAGACTGACTGTAGCAGCTGGGAGCCATTTCCTCTTTTGTCAGATGATATACAACTAAATATGACCCTAAGAGGGCTCTTTCTGTGAGTCTAAAACAAAAAACAAATGGACTAACATGGACATACTTTTTTGTCTGAAAATATTCAGGGGTTGGCCGGGCGCTGGTGGCGCTCAAGCCTGTAATCCCAGCACCTTTGGGAGGCCGAGACGGGCGGATCACGGGTCAGAGATCGAGGACCATCCTGGCGTAACACGGTTGAAACCCTCGTCTCTTGAAATAGCAAAAAACAGCGGGGCGACGGTGGCGGGCGCTGTAGTCCCGCTGACTCGGGAGACGTGAGGCAGGAGAATGGCGTTAAAGCCCAGGAGCGGAGCTGCAGTGAGCTGAGATCCGGCCATTGCATCCAGCCCCGGGGCGGAACAGAGCGAACTCCGTCTCAAAAAAAAAAAAAAGAGAAAATATTTCAGGGGTCTTATAGGTTGTTTCTGTCTTTTAAAACCAAGGTGGAAGGCCGGGCGCAGTGGCTCAGCCTGTAATCCCAGCACTTTGGGAGGCCGAGACGGGCAGATCATGAGGTCAGGAGATCGAGACCATCCTGGCTAACACGGTGAAACCCCGTCTCTACTAAAAAAATACAAAAAAAACTAGCCGGGAACGGTGGCGGGCGCCTGTAGTCCCAGCTGCCTGGAGCCTGAGGCAGGAGAATGGCGTAAACCCGGGAGGCAGAGCTTGCAGTGAGCTGAGTTCTGGCCACTGCACTCCAGCCTGGGCGACAGAGTGAGACTCCGTCTCAAACAAACAAACAAACAAACAAACAAACCAAGGTGTAATGGAATGCAGAGAAGTGTACATATCTCATGTGTACACCTTGGCGAATGTACACATCATATACACATCCAGATCTATAGAGAGAATATCGCCAGTATCCTAGAAGGCTCGTCATGTGGCTTTCCTGCTAATTCCCTCTCTCAAGGTAAGCACTGCTTGGCAGCCATCACTGTGGATCCGCTTCTGACCCTCACAGAACTGGAGGCACACAGTAGGCCCTCTTTAGCGTCTGGCTTCTTTCACTCAATAATATGTAAGCTTCTTCCAGGTAGCAGTTTTCAGGTAGTCTGTTTTCATAGCTATTTGGGGCCCTGTACAATTAGGCCCCCACTGATCCATGCCCCTGTAGATGGACACTGGGCTGATTCCTGTTTTGGGAGATGATGAGCAAAGTGGCTATGGCCATGTCTGGTCTGTGTGGACATGTACTCAGCTCTCCGGGGTAGAATGAGGGCTGCAGGTTGCTGGGTCAAAGGGCATGTACAGGCTGAGCCTCAGAAAATATTGTCTTCTGCAGTTTGATGGTTAAAAACAAGCAAAGCAAAACAGAAGAGACCGCCAAAGAGCTGCATACTCCTACACGCAGGGTGTGAGGTCAGACTGCTTCAGACCTGCCAGCACTGACGGGCATTCGGCCATTCTAGGGCGCGTGCTGGCGCGAGTCACTCTGGTTTTAATGAGCATTTCCTTGAAGTCGTGATGCTAATGCAATGATGTGAGCGCCCTTCCCTACACTGATTAGTCCTGGGATGTGCTGTGTAAAGAGGCATCTGTTCCCGGCTCTTGCCCAGCTTTAAATTGTGCTGTCGTTTCTGAATCTACGAGGAGTTTTCACTGTCTCCATCAGCGTGTCCATTAATAAACAGATGTTATTAATTTTAGTGAAGTCTAATTTCTCAATTGTTCGTGATTAGTGGCTTTTGGCTTCTGTGGAAGAAATCGATGCCTATTCACGAAGATTTTCTCCTGTGTTTTCTTCTAGAACTTTGTTTTACCTTTCATGTTCTTACATCTACAGTCCATGTCACGTGGATCCAAGTGCATGGGGTGTGTGTGTGGGGGGGCGGGGGGTCAGGGCTCATCCTCTCTATGTGGATACCCAGGAGACCAGTGTGATGGAGACGCCCGTGCTTTCCCCACTGCACTTCAAGGATCTTCTTCAGATTGGTAATGTTAAGTTTCCCTCACAAGAATATCATTCCAAATAAAACATGGGGAGGGTCTGTCATTGTCATTAGATTTTCGAAAATTCTGTTTTTTTGTTTTTTGTTTTTTTTTCAGATATTGTCTCACTCTGTCACCCAGGCTGGAGTGTAGTGATGCAATCTTGGCTCGCTGCACCCTCTGCCTTCTGGGTTCAAGTGATTCTCGTGCCCTGCCTCCCGAGTAGCTGGGACCACAAGCACTCATCACCATGCCCGGTTCATTTCTTTTTTTGTATTTTTTGTAGAGATGAGGTTTCGCCATGTTGACCAGGCTGGTCTCAAACTCCTAACCTCAAGTGATCCGCCCACCTAAGCCTCCCAAAGTACTGGGATTACATGGGCCACCATGCCTGGCCCGTATTTTAAAAAAGTATTCTGTATTTATTTTATTTTTTTTAAGAGACAGGGTCTCACTTCATCACCCAGGCTGGAGTGCAGCTGTGTGATCACAGATCACGGTAGCCTGGACCTGCTGTGCTCAAGTGATCCCCCCACCTCAGCCTCCCGAGTAGCGGGGACCCCAGCCATGCGCCACTGCCCCCAGCCGTATCCCACACTTTAAGTAAGTTAAGTCCTCCACTCGCTTTCCTCTTTGAGGACTTAGCCTTGGAGTTAGGTTTGTAAATTAGAGTCAATATTTTTTTTCTCAATACTGACAACACATGACATTTTCAGATCTGGCATTGAATTTGAAAGTCTCTTTTCCTTCATCATCTGTTTCTCTTCCAATAATAAAATAACCTTTTTTTTTTTGAGACAGACTCTCGCTCTGTCACCCAGGCTGCAGTGCACTGATGTGATCTTGGCTCACTGCAACCTCCGCCTCCCGGCTTCAAGAGATTCTCCTACCGCAGCCTCCCGAGTAGCTGGGATTACAGGCGTGCACCACTACACTCAGCTAGTTTTTGTAGTTTTAGTAAAGAAGGGGTTTCACCATATTGGCCAGACTAGTTTCAAACTCCTAACCTCCTAAGCGATCCGCTCAGGCTAGTTTCAAACTCAAACTCCTAAGCGATCTGCCCGCCTCAGCCTCCCAAAGTGCTGGGATTACAGGTGTGAGCCACCGTGCCCAGCTAAAAGAACCTTTTAAAGCAGTATTTGTTTCTGGAGTTGAAGTTTTGCTCTGTCACCCAAGGCTGGAGTGCAATGGTGCAATCTTGGTCCATAGCAACCTCCACTTCCTGGGCTCAAGTGATTTTCCTGTCTCAGCCTCCTAAACAGCTGGAATTAAAGGCGTGTGCCACCACGTCCAGGTAATTTTTTTTGTATTTTCAGTAAAGATGGGTTTTCACCATGTTGTCCAGGCTGGCCTCGAACTTCTGACCTCAAGTGATCCTCCCACTTCAGCCTCCCAAAGTGCTGGGTTGACAGGTGTGGGCTACCACAGCTGGCCTTAGGCAGTAATTTTTACCCATTAATTTAGGCACTCCAATTGTTACCATACTCTAAAACCTCACACTTGGTAAGATTCTCTCCAAACCATGCATGTGGGCTCCCTTCACTCTCCCCTCCAACAGATACAATTCCCCCACCCTCTGCTTCATGATTAACAGCAAACTGTTACTTTAAAATCAAACAGTACAACCTTCCCATTACGGAGACAGCGGTACTGGCCAGTGTGTACCAGGAAGTGAAATAAGACCTTGGAGAGTGGAAGACTCGGTGAGTCCTGGGCTAGGCATGGGCCTTACACCCTTTGCTGGCTCCTGCCCAGCTCTGTGACCTGCCCTGAGCTGGCAGAAGGTGCACACACCTCACCGGGGAGCCGGTGAGAACATTCCTTTCTTCTTATTTAAATGGTGCTCATATACAGTCATTCACGGAAAAGAATATTAGTAAATGAAAAATATATAAATGGCACTCATGATCCACCAACATGTTATGATCCACCACTGGGCCGTGGCCACAGCTGGAACCACATGCTGCCTCATATACGGGACATGTCTGTGAGGACAGCGACCTCCAGGTTTGGAGCAGAGCCTGGCAGAGAGCAGGAATGTGGCCACCATCTCACCAACACAGAGACAGCACGGGGAGCCTGGGAGGGTCCAAGGACAGGAAAGGGCTGCCACTTTCTCTGCTCTAGACATGCCAGCCTCTTGTCGCCATCCTCCTGGCCACACGGGCAGCACCCATTACTGACATATATCCCCTCATCCCACCTTGCCCCTTGAGGTCACGAGGCCACAGCTTTGGCAGAGCCTGTCCACCTGCCGTGGCCTCTGCTGGTGCACTCTCCCCAACCTCCCATCTCTCAAGGCTCTGTTGCAATGTCCCCTTCCCCGAGACCCGCACCCCTGCCTTTCCTCTCCACCACATGTGACATTTCCTCTCATCACAGCGGAAACATGTGTGCTTCCCTGTTCCAGAAAGTGTGTTCCTCAGGGCCAGGCTCAAAGACAGATTCATTCAGTGCCTGTGGATGAGTGAAAGAGTGAGCGGCCCAAGCCTGAGTGTGCAGGGTCAGAATGCAGACGCCAGGGCTGCTCCCACAGGGACCCATGAAGGCCCCGCCCACCCCGCCTCCTCGCTTACCTGTCCTTGTACTTGATCACGGCGTCCACAATCTTCTTCATCTTCTTGGTGAGGTTGGGTGGGTTCGGGGAGAGCTTCTCGGCAGGCGGCCGCCCGCGCTTCTTCTGCTTCTTGCTCTCGTCGTCCTTGTCGCGGCTGCGGGTGCTGGTGGTCGGGGTGGAGGAGCCGGCATCACTGTCTCGCTTGCGCTTCCGTGATGATTTCTTCTGCCGGACCTCCTCTTCGATCTCCTCCAGCGTACCCTCCTCGATGGCCTTCAGGGTCAATAGTAGTAAAATAGGACAGCCAGCACCCGGGTCGACAAGCAGAGGCCGTGACGCTATCCCGGGGGCCGGGCTGGGACACGGAGGAGGCCCCCGCACCCGCTCTCCCTCCAGCATGGCTGGCTTGGGGCATAACACACGCTGGACTCTCAAGAGGTCCCCGGGCTGCAGTGAAAGACCAGCATGGCCCCAGCAGGCGCCCACCCAAGCATGTCCTTAAAACACTAATGGTTGCATTTCTTGACCAAAAAAATAACTATCTTCTCTGAACAGGGAAGAATGTGCTCCTGAAATCCCTTCACCCAGGAGATGTTGACACCTCTGCTCCACACTCTCCCCATCTATTTCTTTTATTTACTTATTTATTTTTAGAGACAGGGTCTCGCTCTGTTGCCTAGGCTGGAGTTCAGTGGCACCATCATAGCTCACTAGAGCCTTGAACTCCAAGGGCTCAAGAGATCCTTTCACTTCAGCCTCCTAAGAAGCTGGGACTACAGGCACGTGTCACCACACTCAGCTAATTAAAAAAAATTTTGTAGATATGGGGTCTCATTATGTTGCCCAGGCTTGTCTTGAACTCCTGTTCTCAAGCAATGCTCCCATCTTAGCCTCCCAAAGTGCTAGGTTTACAAATGTAAGCCACTGTGCCTGGCTTCCATCTATTTCTTCTTTCATATATCTATATATATAATAATTATTTTTTTTTTTGGAGATGGAGTCTCGCTCTGTCACCAAGCTAGAGTGCAGTGGTGCAATCTCAGCTCACTGCAACCTCCGCCTCCCTGGTTCAGGCGATTCTCCTGCCTCACCCTCCTGAGCAGCTGGGATTACGGGTGCCCGCCACCACACCCAGCCAATTTCAGTATTTTTAGTAGAGATGGGGTTTCAAAATGTTGGCCAGGACGGTCTTGATCTCTTAACCTCGTGATCCGCCCACCTCAGCCTCCCAAAGTGCTGGGAATACAGGCGTGAGTCACCGCACCCAGCCTGTTTTTAAATTTTCTTAAACATGGGGTCTTGCTACATTGCCCTGGTTGGACTTGAACTCCTGGGCTCAAGTGATCCTCCCATCTTAGCCTCCTGAGTAGCTGGGCATAAAAAAAAATTATTATAAATCATATATAACATAAAATTTACCATGGCAGCCATGTTCTATTACACAGTTTAGGGGCATCAGGCACGTCCCCAGTGTTGTGCAGCCCTCAGTGCCACCCACCTCCAGAACTCTCCCCACCTTTGACGCACGTGTGCAGAACTGAAGGCCACGCTGGAATTGTAGCCCACGTGCCACACTGCTGGCTGTGTCATGGATATCTTTTCCTGTAATTTTCTACAACAAAATTTTTTAATGTCTGTTTAGTGTTTCAGTGCACAACGTGCCCTAATTTAGCCTCCCCTTGTTCTTGGGCATTTAGGTCATTTCCCTTTCTTTCTGAGACAGGGTCTCATTCTGTCACCCAGGCTGGAGTGCAGTGGTGCAATCGCGGCTCACTGTAAACTCCGACTCCTAGGTTCCAGCGACTGTCCTGCCTCAGCCTCCCAAATGGCTGGGATGGCAGGCGCCCGCCATCACGCCTGGCTAATTTTTGTATTTTTAGTAGAAACAGGTTTTCACCATGTTGGCCAGGTTGGTCTTGAGCTCCTGACCTCAGATGATCTGCCCACCTTGGCCTCCCAAAGTGCTGGAATTACAGGCATGTGTCACTGTGCCTGGCCATTTTTTTTTTTGTTGTTGTTGAGACAGAGTCTCACTCTGTCGCCCAGGCTGGAATGCAGTGGCCAGATCTCAGCTCACTGCAAGCTCCGCCTCCCGGGTTCGCGCCATTCTCCTGCCTCAGCCTCCTGAGTAGCTGGGACTACAGGCACCCGCCACCTCGCCTGGCTAGTTTTTTGTATTTTTTAGTAGAGATGGGGTTTCACCATGTTAGCCAGGATGGTCTCGATCTCCTGACCTCGTGATCCGCCCGTCTCGGCCTCCCAAAGTGCTGGGATTACAGGCTTGAGCCACCGCACCCGGCCTTTTTTTTTTTTTAAATAGAGACAAAGGTCTTGCCATTTTGGTCAGGCTGGTCTCAAACTCCCGAGCTGAAATGATCCTCCTGCTTTGGCTTCTCCAAGTGCTGGGATTACAGGCATGAGCTGCCAGGTCTGACCACCTTTTCTTTTTATTGTTGTTGCTATTTTAAGTAATGTATTGACAACTGACATTGTTTAAGACAGATTCCCTCATGGTAAAACTGCTGAGAAGAACAAGAATATGAACAATATTAAGAGAATCCTCAGGTATTAATTCAATGGTACTAACTAATAACTTATCCCAATGGTTAAATATGCAGTCTAGGGAGCCAGATGTCTAGGGAATCCCGCAATTGGAAAAGGAAGGAGGGCCTGGACCCAAAAGCTGGCTGTTCCTCTCACGCTGAGGCTATGCCAGTGAGCTGGGCACTGTGCCTGGCGCTGAGGACACAGCAGTGACTCGAACCAGCCGGGGCCCTTTCCCCTACCCTTGGAAGGGAGATGGTGATCAGATGGCAACATTCCACAAGTGCGGTGACAAACATGTCAGGTGCCAGGAAAGAGGGAAGAGAGAGACACCATAATGATGGAGCAGATGTGTCTTAAAGGAGATGAGAAGCTGAGAGCCTGAGGGGCCCGGAAGGAGGGAAGGCATCCGGGCCAAAGTAGCAGCATGGCAGGCACAGCAGGCAGGAGGCACTGGGAGAAGTACCCCTGCAGACCCAGGGCAGAGCAGCAGGTGCCCCCAGACTCGTGTCTGCCTAAAACCTCAGAATGGGACCTTTTTTTACAAATGAGGTCTTTACTTTTGGGATTAAGTTTTAAAATAGGTTCTTAAAAGAGACAGAAGGGGACACAGAGAAGTCCCCATGAAGACAGAGGCAGAGATGGGGTGATGCTGCCCCAAGCCAGGAGGCTTCTGGAACCATCAGAAGCTGGAAAAGCCAAGGAAAGGTCCTTCCCTAGGGCCTCAAAGGAACACAGCCCTGCCCACACCGTGGATTCAGACTTCTGACCCAGAATGGACAGAAAATAGTTCTGTTGCTTTAGGCTGCCACAGTCATGGCCATTTCCGATGGCGGCCATAGGAGCATTTTGAAGGCTTTGAGTTCACTTGGCAACAAATGTCTGCCAGAAGAGTGGTGCCAATTCCAAGGCCACCAGTAGCAGGGAGAGCGTGTTTTGTATAATATTTTTCACAACTGTGAATTTGAATATAATGTGTAATAAGATGGGCTCAACGGGAAAAAACAGTCTCTTCAACAAATGCTGCTGGTACAACTGGATTTCCACATACAAAAGGATAAAGATGGACCCCTACCTCACATCATGTATAAAATTTAACTCAAAATGGATCTTACATGTCTACATGGAAGAGCTCAAACTATAACCCTCCTAGAATAACAGACAAGGGCAAGTCTTTGTGACCTTGGATATGGCAAAGGTTTCTTTTTTTTTTAGATGGAGTCTCGCTCTGTCGCCCAGTCTGGAGTGCAGTGGCCGGATCTCAGCTCACTGCAAGCTCTGCCTCCCGGGTTCACACCATTCTCCTGCCTCAGCCTCCCGAGTAGCTGGGACTACAGGCGCCCGCCACCACACCCAGCTAATTTTTTGGTATTTTTAGTAGAGACGGGGTTTCACCGTGTTCGCCAGGATGGTCTCGATCTCCTGACCTCATGCTCTGCCCGCCTTGGCCTCCCAAAGTGCTGGGATTACAGGCTTGAGCCACCGCGCCCGGCCAGCAATGGTTTCTTAGATACAACACCAAGGCACAGGTGAAAAAGAAAAACCAACTGCAAGTACAATGAAACACTTCTGTGCTTCAACGGATATCGAGGAAGTGAAAAACTGTGTAGAATGGAACAAAATATTTACAAATGATATCTGATAAGGTACCTGTAAATAACTTACAATTCAATATTAAGATAAATATATTTTAAATTTGGGTAAAGGATGATGTGAATAGACATCACTTTACAGAGGATACACAAAGGGCCAATAAACACATGAAAACATACTCCACACCATTAGCCATCAGGGAAATGCAAATCCAAACCACACTCAGATGGCACTTCATACCTGCTGGGCTGGCTAGAATCAGCGGGCGAGGGAACAGCAAGGGTTGCTGAGGATGCTCAGAGAGGAACCCTCATACACAGCTGGTGGGACTGTGAACTGGCACAGTCACCAAGGAAACCAGGCTGGGGGTCCCTCAAAAGGTTTAATAGAGAATGTGACAAATCTGTACGAGGCAGGATCATTTCACCATCAAAGAATGAAGCATGACCACCTGCTGCATCATGCGTAAATACGTTCAGTTGCATGAAAAAAAGCCTGACACCAAAGCATCCTACACTGTAGGACTCCACTGACAGGAAACACCCAGAACAGGCAAAACTATACGAACAGAAAGTATATCAGTGGTTGCCTGGGGCTGGGGAGAATCAATGAATTAACAGGAAATGGCAAATCGGGGCAGGGCTTCTTTTGGGAGTGATGAGAATGTCCTAAAACGGACTGTGGTGATAGATGCACAACTCTTGGATACACTGAAGACGACTGTGTCATATACCCTAAAAGGGTGAATTGTATGGTATGTAAATTACACCTAGAAAAATGTGTACATAGAGCATCCGCATATGAACTGATCTTAAATTTAAAAGGCACTCACTGCCTCAAATATGCAAGGCTGAGGTGGTCACGGTGGCTTATGCCTGTAATCCCAGCTACTCTGGAGGCCGAGGCGGGTGGATTGCTTGAGCCCAGGAGTTTGAGACCAGCCTGGGTGACACAGTGAGACCCTGACTTTACAAAAAATTTAAAACTAGCCAGGCGTGGTGGTGTGTACCTGTCGTCCCAGCTACTCAGGAGGCTGAGGTGTGAGGATCACTTGAGCCCCCCAAGAACTGGAGGCCAGCCTGGGCAACATAGCAAGACTTTGTCTCTATTGAAAAAGAAAAAAATGCAGGGCTGGTGACACTCATACAGCAGTCAAATAGCTCTGCTGTCACACAGGTCTGCGGCAGGGCTCACACTCCGTCTTTTCAGGGTTTCTCTTCTGGGTCCTGGAGCGCTCTGCTCGGGAGGCTGGCTGGGGAACAGGATGGCCTGTCACCTGGGCTCCTGGTGTGTTTTAACAGCGCCCTCTGGTGCACAGCTTGGCAGGCAAGCTCATGAGTCTGGGCTGCTGAGGTCCCAGGAGGGGCCTGGGGCTGCTTGGCTCCATGCGCTGGGCCACATGGCTCATTCCTGGGTATGGCACTTTGTACGGCATAGCCAAAAGCCACCACCTGCCTTCTCGGAATTGTTACTTCAGTACATTTTTATGACACAACTTCACAGATGGAGTCTGAATCATCATCTCTATAACTCAGAGCCCCTGAGATGGGAAGGGGTTTGATTTGTCACCGTAACCCCAGTGAGGACGTCAATGCCAGGCACCTGTCACAGTGTGCCTTAGGCTGGGAAGGGTGGGTCAGGGAGAGATCCCAGGAGCACCGCATGACTGACTCAGACATCTGTAGCTGCTATTGTAGGGCCAGGTGCCATCTGCTGAGAAAGGGCCCTCACGTCAGCTCCACAAGCAGCTGCCAGCCCTGTGCAGCACTTGCCAGGTTCAGAGGCCCTCAGGGGCTTGCCCGCTCCTCCCTTCCCATGACTGAGTCTCCCCAGCTCATGGGGGGACTTGCCCAAAGTGAGGCTTCCTAGAGCCGGCAGTGCACTGCTTTGCAGGGTGCCTCAATAGTCCATGATTCACCCTTGTGCCTCCCTCCTGGCAGGTACCAGGAAAGCCAGCACTCCACTGAGATCAGCGACATGATTTTTAACCTCGGGAGGAGGTAAACCCTTGTACTTGAAAGACCAACCATACCCAGCAGCAGGTTTTGAGCTGCTCAGAAACCATGGGTCCTCCTTGCATTCTGAGGCGGAGCCAGAAGGACCTAACCATCCCTGGCCCACATCAAAAGGCTCTCGGCTGTCCGCGGAGCCTGGCCAGGAGTGGCCCAAGGGGAGTGTTTTGGACCCAGGCCTGAGTCCTGGCGGTGGGCCCTCTGTCTCCCCAGCCCTGCCTGGCGCTGGCCTGCAGGGCCTGCCGGGCCTCTCCGGCATGTACCTTGAGCCACTGCTTCTCCGTCAGTGAGTCGCTGTAGTCCACCTCCTTGCGGTGGCGGGAGCCGCGACCAAACATCTTCTCCTCCTCCTCCTCACAGGTCAGGCGCTCCACCTCCGCATCATCCTTGATGATCCACGAAGGGAGCTCGTCCTCCTCCATGAGGCGCGGCTTCCGCTTGGGGTTGCGGGCCTCCTCGCGCCTGCGGTCCAGGTCCATGCGCTAATGGGGAGGGAGGCAAAGGGAGAAGCATCAGCATGCGGGCACTAGGGGCACGCTAGAGCCAGAACGCCAGGCTCAGAAGGGCCTTTCTCTGTCCGTGGGGACACATGCTGCTGCAAGAGTTAAACAGCAGCTCTTGATTGCTCGGTGGCCGACCCGGCCTGGCTACGTCCGACCCTGACTAGGGGCTCTGCCTCGGGAGGCAGAGGAAACTTGAAAAGATGGAAGGTTGCACAAGAGGGCTGCAGACCCCAGCAGAAGGGCGGCAGCTGCGCGGCACAGCGCTGGTGGAGGCATACGGCCTGCGGGCCAAGAGGCCCCTACTTGGGTGGCTTACTTCCTGTTTCCCACCCAGGGGCGAGGGGGCTCTGCGACTGAAGGCCTGGTCAGTCCCTTGGCTTTGGATGCGGCGAACTCCCTCTGAAAGGGAGTGCATGAAGCCCTGAAGAGCCCGTTAGAAAACACAGCTGGTGGGGCAGGTCCAGGGTCACACACAGAATGGCTGGGTGTGCATCTCGCCCTCCGACGCCATGCTCAGGAGACTGGGGGTGGAAGACAGGCTAGTCTGGAGGCATGAGTGGGCTGCACTGTGAGCTGTCCCCAGCTCCCTGACCTGCTGGGGACACCACCATGGGCACTAGGACCTTTGCTTTGCTCCTGGTGGCGGCAGAGTGGGATGCCTGAACCATCCCGCCCACCCCGCAGTGCTTACCATAAACAGATCAAACTCCTCCTCGTGCCGGGCGATCATCTGGTTGACGGTCTCGTCGTCGGGCACCTCGTCTTCCTCCTACAAGATTGCAAACTGTCAGCGCCGCTGTGGAGGGGCCGGGGTGGGCGGTGGCCGAGCTCAGAGACGAGCGGCGGCGTCCGTGGGAATGAGCTGGTGGTCCCGGCACGGCTGCGGTGGATGGGGACCCACACGGCAGCGAAAGGCACACACACGCACACGCACACGCACGCTCCGTGGGACCAGGGCCCTTGCTGGCCGTCTCAGCCGAGAAGCCGAGGATTGAATGGGCATGGAGACTGAACTACCCCTCTCACCTTTAGAGGTGGCTCCTCCAAGTCGGGGTTGACGCCCGCTGGCGGAGGGGCAGTGTGGGCGAAGCTGGCACTGCCGCTGCCCGTGCTGCAGTGTCTGCTCTGTGGATAAATAGAGGACTTCAGTCTCCAGGGCTGTCAATCCGGCGTCTTTCACCAGCAGTTTAGGAAAAAAAAACCACTTCAAAGAAAAACCAAGTACTCATCCTCTTTCCGTTCAGCCCACACTCCCTTTACTCCAAAGGGATGCAAAAAAAAAAATAAGAGTGCAAAAAAGGTAAAAAAACAAAAATGAAAGCCGCTCATGCGTCCACCATTCACGCTGGGGAGGGGTCGGGGCCGGCGCTGGGCTCACCTCATCCTGCTCCTCATGCTCCAGGATGGCCTGCAAGAAGGCACGCCGCTCGTGGCTGGAGGACTTCTGGTCGAACATGCCGGCCTGGATCACCTTCTGGTCCACGTTGAGCTTGTACTTGGCCGCGGCTAGGATCTTCTCCTCCACGCTGTTGACTGTGCAGAGGCGGAGCACGCGCACCTCGTTCTGCTGCCCAATGCGGTGGGCTCGGTCCTGCGCCTGCAGGTCCTGGGGGAAGAGGTGCCAGTCAATCCCAAAGGAGCCCAGGAGGTCATAAAAGGGCAGGCGGCCTCCGATACTAGCTGGACAGCTGTGGTGTGAGTATCACTCTCAGCCTGGCAATTCTGCCCAGCCTGATCTGCTGCTGCATGAAGACAGAGCTGGTGGAGCCTGAGCCCCATGTGTCCCTGGGGGGAAGGGGGCTCTCATCACGTTCCTCCAGAAGTGCCACCTTCTACCTTACTGGGACCCAACAGATATTCGGGAAGAAAGCACCAACCCCCAGGGGGTTATATTCCCAAGCAGCTCCTGTGGCAGCGGCATGGCTCCCCACAGCGTGGACTTGCACAGTTAAGCAAGTCCATTTACAGGATGTGGCCAAAGCCCGGTCACGTTGTGGCAGTGCTTGGTTTGGCTGTGGGCCCTGCCACTCTCAAAATGCACACAGAACTGGAACCAGGTCTCACCTCTGTGAGCCTTAAAACTCCCTCAGCTGACACGGGGCCCATCCCGTGGCAACTGCGTGGCTTGAATGAGTGAATAAGCAC
The DNA here is from genome assembly GCF_001698545.2 of Rhinopithecus bieti. NCBI lineage: Eukaryota > Metazoa > Chordata > Mammalia > Primates > Cercopithecidae > Rhinopithecus > Rhinopithecus bieti. The sequence goes on from NW_016804637.1 coordinate 606,761, forward strand.
TAGGAGCGTGGCCCAGTGACTGGTGCAGTCAGCTCCCGACAACGCAGGTGCTGTGCCTGGGCTTTTTTTTTTTCTTTTCTGAGACAAAGTCTCGCTCTGTCGCCCAGGCTGGAGTACAGTGGCGTGATCTTAGCTCACTGCAACCTCTGCCTCCCGAAGTTCAAGCGATTTTTCTGCCTCAGCTTCCTGAGTAGCTGGGGCTACAGGCATGCACCACCATGCCTGGCTAATTTTTGTATTTTTAGTAGAGACAGGGTTTCACCATGTTAGCAAGGCTGGTCTCGAACTCCTGACCTCAGCTGATCTGCCCACCCCGGCCTCCCAAAATGTTGGGATTACTGGCGTGAGTCACCGTGCCTGGCCTGGGTTGTCAGTTTTATCATCACCCCAGCACAGAACAAGGAGGCTCCCCCGAAATCCTGTCTGTGGGCCCAGGAGCTGCGGGACCAGGCTGAGTACCAGTGATGCTCTGAAACTAAAGACTGGCACCCATGGGGTGGCAGAGGCCACAACTGGTAGGGACCAGGAGTGCCTTGTGTCTGCCACTCAGCCCTCCTGCCCTATCAGCATACTTCCTGGCAGGGCCAGCCCTTCCCAACGCACCCCAGGCCCTGAGGTGCAGCCTCCGTCTGCTGCCGGCCTGCCAACGGGGAGGCACAACCCAACCACCTCTCAGGAAACTGGCTGGTCACCAGGGTCTGGGCAGAAGCTACACCCCAGCCTGCTTGTAAGAGGGGCCACCAGTGACCACCAGGGCATTCACCCATCAAACGGGTGACAATTTACACACTGAGAATGCTGGTGCCCTCACGCTGCAGGGAAGGGCAGAGCACGTTCACACCCCAGGGGTAGCAGTGAAACCACTTTGGCAGAAGCAACCAGAACATGAAGAGGATAGTGCCTGGGTGGAGCAACCCCCTGTCTGAGGGCTGAGCAGACCGGTGTTCGCACAAGCACTCCGAGAGAAAGAGGGACCCTGCGGGGCTGGTGAACAGGCTGATCAACAGAAAAGCCGGACGCCTGCCAACCACCAGAGTTTGAGAGCAGATGTCCTGGGGCGGCCATCTGCCGGGACGCCTGGTGGCCAATTAGACGGCCGGGTGGCTTCTGATGTGCATTCGGTGGTTGACACCCACTGCTTGGTGGAAGAGGCACATGCTAGACTACGCTGCATCTGTGTTAATCTCAGCACACACATGTGTGAAGGCAGACGGGCTGGCAGAGGCTCAGAACAGAGCAGGGTTGGAGAGGAAGGGAAAACGGACTCCTGACCATGTCACTGGTGTTTGCATATTAAAAACAACAAGAACCTATTAGTCTTATAACAAAACAGAGAAAAGTTGTACGCATTTTCAATCTCTTGTAGCTATGTAACAGCATGACCTGGTATCCGCCGATGCTGAGGCCCATGAGGGGTACACGGTTATGGAACAAGAGGAGGAAGTAAACGAACTGGCATGGAGTTCACCCCAATTTTGCCTGAACAAGTGCCGGTGTGCGTGCTCACAGGGCACACTGCAGGGGCCACCCCACGGTAATGGCACAGATTGATCAGGGTACTTTCCACCTCCTCCTCATTGGTGCCATTCCAGGATTTAAGAAAAACCAAACCAACGGATGGCTTATACACTGCTTTCCCAATCAGAGGGAAAGGCTGTTTGTATTTTGGGAAATAGGAGGACCCCTCCTCTTCTCTCCCTGATGACCTGTGGAGATATGGGTGCAGATCCTCCTGGCTCCCGGGGTCTAAGACAATGTGGAGGAGACTGGAGGACCCTCAAGCCAGGGCCAGTGTCCCCTTGAGGTTTTGCAGGCACCGCTTCCTTCTCCTCAACCTGGGGCCCAGCCCGCTTTTACCTGGTGAGGATTCCAGTCGCTGTCGAAAATGATCACAGTGTCCGCCGACTGGAGGTTCAGGCCGAGTCCCCCGGCCCGGGTGCTAAGCAGGAAGATGAAGTACTCGGAGCCGGGCTCGTTGAAAGTTTTCAGCAGCATGCCCCGGTCCTCTGCCTTCGTGGTTCCTGACGGGCACAGAGGAGAACAGGGTCAGAGAGGTGACCTCAGGGGTAGAGTGGGAACCCTGCTTCTGAGAGCAGGCGCAGGATCAGCGCCTGCCAGCATCCCCAGATCCCCGGCTCCGCACTCTCCACACAGGCCTGTGGGCCACTGGCGAGTAACCGGATTTCCAGTGTTTCACCACGAAATCCTCTCCACACATCCCAGAGATAAAAACAGGTCCCGCTGGAAGAACTAAAGGAGGTGGGCCTGGAGTGCAGAGCCCAGCACCCAGCTCACAGTAGGCCACAGTGTCAGCACAGCCACCACCACCACAGCCCTGGACTCTCTCCCCTACTCTGCCCCGTGCCACTCCATGGAGAGCAGGAGACACAGCGGCCAATGCCAGCAACACTGCCGCTCGCAACACAAGGGACCTGGGGGTGGGTGGACAGTGACTGTGGGTGCACCTGCCCTCAACCCTGTCTCAAAAGGTTTTATGGTTCACAAAGATAATCCTCTACAGGTAAGAGCATGGGGACCTTATAAAGGGGCTCGTATCCTTTCTGGCAGGATCGGTGTCCCCATGCCCCAGAAAACCCAAGTCCAGGAGCCAGTGCAGGTCTCCTGGGTGACAACCAAGGATGCCCTCAGCGTTGTGGGCATTAAGGCAACATCTACACTCCCTGGGCTGCTGGGAGTTCGGACGGAGGTGCCCTTGGAACACTGAAGTCATTTTGGTGATGAAATAAAAACCAGCCATTTCCTGCCACCAGCCTACATGTGCCCAGGCACAGTGTGGAAGCCCATAGTAGCCTGGCCATCCACCTGCTGTCCCGCCCTCTCTCAGGCTCCAGATGTGACCCTGGTACCCCAGCTTGGAGAAGGGGCTGAGGTGAGGGGCTACGCGGCTCCCAGATGCCAGCCCACTCATGGGAGTTGCAGTCTCAGGAGACTTCACTGAGCTCCTACCCTTCCTCCACTCTCAATGGATTCTCTATCCCTGTGGCTATGACCACATCACATGCAGAGGACACATCTGTAGTTGAACTGACCAAAGTCCTTGTCCTTATGGAGTAGCCACAAAGGCACTGGGATGGGTGGGAACTGGGCTCTCTCCTGGGGGAGTCAGGGACGCGACACAGACAGGACGGCCCTCAGGAAGCCTTGGCCCTCTCAAGGACAGGAGAAGCCGCTGGACAGACCGAAGGAGAGCAAAGGCTGGGGGGTGGCCCGGCCATGCGGACCCTGAAGGGTTTTGGTTTTCAGTCTCAAAGCAGTGGGAAGCCCCTAAGGAAGAAGGCAAGCTGGGGAGACCCCTGCAAGACTCGTGTCTGTAGAGTGATCCTGGACAGAACCCTGGGGAGGACCTGTGGCTGGAAGGATGCAGAGAGCACATTCCGATGGCACCTGGGCAGGTCGGCCCAGGTGGGGAACAATGAACTGGCTGAGCTGTGTCTGTCCTAGCAGCTCATGCTCCTGTTTCTCGTAAGCCCCGTTCTAGTAAATCTCACGGAGAACTCACTCCAGGGCCTCCCTGACCCACTGGGACTGACAGACAACATGTCTCACGTGCCCTGTCGCCGTCTCACAGCCTCTCCTCCCTGAGCTTCCGTGTGCTGGGGCAGGTGGGCACAAAAACACACATGGCAACCTTTCCCACCAGGGACCACAGGGCAGGGGGTTGGGCTGAAGGCCTCTCTCCGGCAGCTGCTGCTCCTGCCTGGAAGTGCTTGCTTCCCTCCCTCTGTGCTCGTCACAGAGTTGGATTCCAGCTCCAGGCCTGACCTGTGGCAAGGCAGCAGCCACTGGGCTGCTACGAATGGCCCAGCAATGGGCATGTGGCTCACAGCAGCTAAATGAGAGCCAGCCTGGGACCTGCTTTTGTTGGGGACACTGAGCAGGTAGAAGGGAAGCCAAGATGGAAGAAGGCAGAGTCAAGAGCTGGAGAAAAGTCTCTCCAACATCCCCTGCATGCCTGGATCCAACTGTGCCTGAAGCATGTTTAACCTCCAGGGGTTAGAGCTAGGTAAGCCTATCGATGCTTTCTTACCTGTGTCCACATGGGATGGAATTCTGGCACTTCCAGCTAAAGGTGCACAGGGCACCCCTTCCCCAGTGCACCCAGCATTGCCGTGGAAAGTCTGCCAGCCCAGGAGTCAGGACACCCAGCATCCAATCCAGGGCCCATCCCAATGCTGAGTGCCCAAGATGCTCAGCCTGTGCCTAGGCCCACTCTGGCCACTGGACCCAGAGCGCCTGGGCCTTTCCCTGCCCCACGGGAGGGAACGCCAGTGAGAAGCTTCTGTGGCAGCTGCAACAACAAAACCCTGTAACAAACACCTCACTGGCTCATATGAACTCACCATCAAGCCTGAGGTATTTAAAGCCACGATATGCAAAGTAATCTTCCATGATGGTCATGAGGGAGGTCATTTGGCAGAACAGCAGCACTTTGTGGTTGGTTGCTCGGAGTTTGGGAAGAATTCTATCAAGAAGCTCGAATTTACCCGAGGCTCGGTACAGGTCCAGCCTGGAGTGTGGAGGAGACAGGAGAGAAGGCGCAGGATGTTAAACCCGGAAGCCTGCAGGCAGGTAAGGCAGGAGGTGCATCGCTCACCTCCAGGCCGGGCACCGGGTTCAAGGGCACAGACATGCGTCCTAAGCAGACATCACCCAAAGCTTCCGCAAAGCCGTTTCCCCCAACTGAAATAAGCCCAGCCACCCTCGCTGGAAGGCACATCACCAGGGTGGCACATGTATTTCTCGTCTAACCCAGACACTCATGATGATGAAAGGAGGTGCTGTGGGTCACGTGGCCGGGACAACATGGTGGTGGAACAGGGGTGCTCCGGGAAGCTGGACCTTGTCCCCTTGCCTGATAAAGAAGCCCCAAGAGCAAATGTCACACTGGAGACACCCATGGTCTGCCAGACCCAGAAGGAAGGGCCACCTCGGCTTCTCACGTTCCCTTTAGCCAACACCCCGAGTGTGGTAGATGTGGACAGAGGCTGGCAGGGGTATCACAATGTGATATGGCTGACCACATGGCCAAGCCAGGCCTCCAGGCCTTGAAGCCAGGTGTATGAGACGCTGTTCCATAACTCAGTACAAAAAAACACATCAAAATGAATTTATGATGTTTTCATTAGGCGTCTCTCGTCTTGCAAATGGCTTAACACGCCAGGGGAACTGAATGGAGGCTTTAGCTGGAAGAATGCTTTTAGCAAGGTTCTTTGCAATGGTGAAAATCTAGACACAACATCCACATCCATTAGGGGCGTAAAGGAGTCGGGGCTGCACACTTACAAAGGGTGCTATAGAAAACACCCACATGGTATAAAAAGTACTCTATACTAGTGAACAGAGTTTAGGCTCAGAGAGGTTAAGAAAGCTGTCTAGAGTCACAGAGCTTGGAGGCGGCAGAGCAGGATCTGTAAGCCAGGAATCCTGCCTCAGGAACCCTGTCTCTTGGGGTTAATAGTGGTCAGCTCTCTGAGCACTAAAGATATGTATTATGGGGCCCGGTGCAGTGGCTCACACCCATAATCCTGGCACTTTGGGAGGCCGAGGTGGGTGGATCACTTGAGGTCAGGAGTTCAAGATCAGCCTGGTCAACATGGTAAAACTCTGTCTCTACTAAAAATACAAAAAATTAGCTGGGCAGTGACGGACGCCAGTAATCCCAGCTACTCGGGAGGCTGAGGCAAGAGAATTGTTTGAACCCAGGAGGCAGAGGTTGTAGTGAGCCAAGATTGCATCACTGCACTCTAGCCTGGGCAACAAGAGCAAAACTCCATCTCAAAAAAAAAAAAAAATTTGTATTCTTTGTTTTGGATTTTTCTGTATTTTCTAATTTTCTGCCTTTGAAATTGAACAAACATAACAGCAGCAATAAAGGCAACAAAATGACAGAAAACCTCTGCATGGACCACCTGCCCACCCCATCCAGTTGGGAAGCTTCTCACCCTTGGACAATGCCGCCGGTGAACCCCAAGTGCTCGGAAAAGGACTCCTGCAAGGCAAAGAGAGAGGCGTCAGTGACAGGCAGGTGCGGGCCACCGGGCCCCCCTGCGGTCCGCACACACCTCTGGTGCTCAGAGGACAAAGCCTCTGCACTGTGTGCTCGGCACGGGCCCACGGCAGCTCTGAGACCAGACACAGATGCCAAAACCATCTTTCTTAGTCCACTGACATCTTTTCCCTCATACTCCTCCAATGAAGGAAAGGACATCCCACACAGCACTCTTCACACAGAGTGCACAAGGACGTCGTGGGGCCACAGCCACGCTCAGGGTGCTGAGACAGCCCCAGGGGCTCTCCTGGTGGGCATCAGGGGGTCTCCAATAACCCCAACACTTTATATCAAGAAACACGAACATACGCATGCTTCTAAAAAGAACCCAGATTCTCAAAGGCACCATGACCCAAAAGGGTTCTGACTCCCCCACACTTCACTGAAGAGGGTGATGACTCTTGACGCCCCACAATGTGAGAAAAGTCAGCGTGCCAAAGAGATGCAGCAGGGCCCCATTGGCGGGGGGACACGTTCCCCCAGAGACGTCTCCAAATACTCCTGTTCTCTGAGGGTAAGCTTTCAGGGCCCTGTATTCCTATTGCACGTTGCGCCCTAACTGCTGGGATTCTTTCCGTAAGCACTGGCGAAGTGAAGATCAAACAAGGAACAGATGTACAGGCATTACCTAATGAAAATATTCAAATCTATTTTTAAAGAGTTGTCGAGGAGAAGCAAGCCAGCTCTGCCTAGGAGCTCAGTGGACGGCAGGCCCTGAGCTGTCCCGGCCGCGGCGGGCTCACCTCGATGTGCTGGAACATGTAGGGGTGGTTGCAGATCTTCCGCAGCTGCATGATGGTGTTCATCAGGGTCTTGGTGCCGCCTTTGCCCTGGGAGGCAGATGAGAGGGTGCCAAATGGGGTCTTGCCCTCCTGGGGTGGGGTGGGATTGGTGGATGGGTGGGTGCCGGGAGAAGGGCCATGGGGACGCTCTAGTGGGGAGGAGTGGCTTTAGGCACAGCAATTGGGAGGAGATGGCAGGCTGGAGGCCTGGAGGCCCCCAACAAGCCCTGGGAAACATGACTGCCTGGCACAGCAGAGGGCAGATGGCAGGGACAGGGCCAGCACGACGGGACAGAAACAAGACTGGCAGCCGGGCGCGGTGGCTCAAGCCTGTAATCCCAGCACTTTGGGAGGCCGAGACGGGCGGATCACGAGGTCAGGAGATCAAAACCATCCTGGCCACCACGGTGAAACCCCGTCTCTACTAAAAATACAAAAAAACTAGCCGGGCGAGGTGGCGGGCGCCTGAAGTCCCAGCTACTCGGGAGGCTGAGGCAGGAGAATGGCGGGAACCCGGGAGGCGGAGCTTGCAGTGGGCCAAGATTGCGCCACTGCACTCCAGCCTGGGGGCAGAGCGAGACTCTGTCTCAAAA